>NC_136510.1:95435634-95500691 GCF_053919585.1 Euprymna scolopes
TATTAGTGTGGAGATCCCTGAGTAATCGTAGAAATTGAGGTGGGCATCCCAAATTCCCCAGAATTATCCATAGGGCACTTCTGTTCACCGTATCAAAAGCCTTAATCAAATCAACAAAAACCTGATAAAGCGGAACACAGTGTTCAGTACATTTCTCCTGCAACTGCCGAGCAGAGAAGATCATGTCCATGGTTCCTCTGCCTGGACGAAAGCCCCTTTGGCTTTCTGGAATGACGGATGGACAAATATACTTTAACAATCTATTGAGTAGAACTCTGGAAAATACTTTGCCAACTGCTTCCAATAAACTTATCCCACGATAACTTCCACAGTCGGTCCTGGGCCCCTTTCCCTTGTACAGTAATATAAGAATTGCATCAACCCAATCCTGATGGACGGGAACACCCTTCCAGACATCAGTGATAAGATGAAGAATTTCATGAACAAGCTTATCACCCTCATGTAAGAGGACTTCCACAGGAATACCATCAAGCCCTGGAGCCCTTCCAATGTTCACTTCCTTGATTGCATCTCTAATTTCTTTCTCAGATGGGAACTCAGACATTCCATGGATAAGCTTCTGTTGTGATAAAAATTCATTGATGACGTCATCATCAACATTAGAGGGGTTGTCAAAGAGATCAGAATAATGCTCATCCAACGAAGGATAATCTTGTTAGGATCCTTTATAAGGGGAATTCCATCACTTGAGAGTAGGGGAGATGTAGATAGTGTTTAAGCAAATGGTGCATGCTTTTGAGGTCTTTACGATCAAAAGTCATCTGGATTTGGTTGGCGAGTTTAGCCCATCATTGATTCTTAATTTGGTGGAGCCGCTTTTGAAGAAGACCCTTGCTTGTTTTAAGTGACTGTTGGAGGGTCTCTCGATCTCCATGAGAGGCAGACAACATTTTATGATGCAACTCATTTTTAGCACTTAAGAGTTGAGTAATTTCAGAATCATTATCATCAAACCAATCCTGATGTTTAGATTTGCGGAAGCCAAGAACATCTACACTTATTTCATAGACTGTATTTTTAAAATGCGCCCATAACCCATCAAAATCAGCAGAATTAACAACAGATTGAAGCTTTTCACGCACACTTGGATCATCCAGCTTGGACACATCAACCCGCCTGGGAATCTTAACACCACCCGACCTACATTTCCTCCTTAAACAGATTTTCAACATCCTGCATACCAAAAGTGATCTGTACCACATTCAGCTCCACGCATAACATGTCCTGCAGATCTGCCTTCCTGGAAATAATGTAATCAATCAAGTGACCTTGTTTTGAACGAGGATGAGTCCAAGTAAACCTATGGACCTCCTTGTGGCTTAAGAAAGTGTTACAGATAGCAAGGTCAAACTGAGTGCATAGATGGAGAAGATGCAGACCATTACTATTGACTTTATCTACACCAAACCGGCCGTGTGAGTCCCAGGTGTGATGATCCTTGCTAACCCTTGCATTTAAATCACCCATGACTAAGATCTTCTCAGATAAAGGAATAGAGGAAATGGTACGACTGAGATCTTGGTAAAACGCTGTGATGGTGTCTTCATCATGACCCATGGTAGGGGCATACACAGATAAAATCGTCATATACCTACTGTGTGCAAGAGGGAAGCACATCATCATAATTCTGTCACTTACACAGATTGGCTGTTCAATCCTCTTCGCCAAATCAGAACGCACTGCAAAGCCAATTCCACCTTCTCGTCTCAGCCCAGATGGTTTTCCTTTCCAAAAAAAGGTGTATCCCACGCCCACTTCCACCAATTGATCCTCACCGCTCAATTGTGTTTCAGACAATGCTGCAATGTCTATGCTGTACCTAGAGAGCCCTCTTGCAGCAATAGCTGTCCTACGCTCAGGTCTTTCATTATCCAGGACATCTAGCAAAGTTCTCACATTCCACGTAGCAACAGTTAGGTTATTCCTCTCCTGATAAAATTTTGATTTCCCTTGTTTATTATTTTTCTTCAACTTTATCTTGTTTCTACTGCATATATAGAGCAGCTGCCGACTGCAGGAAGCCGACCAGCTAATAAAAGGGTAGACAATTTATAGGTCACCTTTTCTAGACCTTTCTCAAATTCATGTGTGAGCAGTGTATCCCTAAAAAAAGGCTGCTCAGCCACCAGATCACCCACCGAAATTGCTTCCACCCTGTAAGCGATTTAGTCAATGATGTTAGATAAATCACTGGCACCCTATGTGCAGATTTGCAGCTATGCACTTCCAGCCCGCTAAGCCTGTACACGTCGCCACTCACCTATCGTCATAGGACTTTTTTTTCTCTTCGAAAGATATTTACACATAACGATCGTGACACAACATGCTTGTGCTACACATATTGTACCTTCTCGCACCCTACCACTGGTTGCACAGTGACAAACTGAAATAGTGAGATGACTGCATACATATATACATACATACACACATACATATACATGCATATATATGCATACATACAAATACATATACACACAAGCATACATATATACATACACACATATACACCTATATATATATACACGCATATAGATATATATATATACATACATATATACATATACACATACATATACATATATAAATATACATACACGTATAAAATTGTACATATCTTATAAATTTTCCTAATGTCTGTCTAAGTCATTTCTGTTATTTTTCATTTTTGAAATCACTACTATATTATATATTCGGTACAATATGATATTCAATAAAGTATTGGCTCTGTAATAATAAATACGAAATCTGCATGAGTTGAAATATATTTAAGCGTATTTTATGGTGTCCCTTACTTTTTAGTAAGAAAATATTTTATTTTATACAGTCTGCATTTGGTATATTTGCGGAGGACAAGGACATTTTGTGGGAGGTCGTCTGCTACAAAAAATGGAGAATTTAAAACGAATATTTTTACTCGTCCGTTCGTCAGTCAAGCTACACCTTAATAAGTCAAAAATAGAATTTTCAATGATCTGCCACGTATAAGTCATAAATAGCGTTTTGTTGCGGACCAGGATATATAAATACCCTAAACTCGTTACAAGAAAAAATAATGAAACGAATTGAATGAAGGAAACAAAGAACTCAAATGCTGGAATAAAATAAACATGTCGTTTATTTTCTGTTGAGAAATGAAAGTCTTGGATGTACACATGTTCATTCAGCCGTTGGTGACTACACGCGTGGAAGGAAAGGGGAATGCAATAGAGAAACGCGAAGTGGCAAGGCGGTCTGTAGAAAGAGAGGGTTAAGCTCAGTAGAGAGTCGCGCACATGTCTGTTTTGATGGACCAAAGCCAAAGGGGAGATAGAGTGAGAAAGTCAATCCCGGTTATGGAGAGAGAAAGCGTATAAAGTGTACGTACTGTCTGTTGGCTTTTTGTCCCACATAGTAGCAAGTGGTGTGAGGCGCGCCTGTCGAAACAGCAGAGGCTGGTGCGCCGGCCAACCATCTCGGAAGGCAGGTTGGAAAAGGAAGAAGCCGCTTATTGCTCTTTCTTTTATAGGTGTTTCCGGTGGTCTTTTGCGCATGTATGGATTTCCTTTGAAAGGGGAAGTGACGTTGTCCTTGTGTGCGTACGTGTGAGTACATGTGTGTACATTAGTGTGCGTGTATATACACGTGAATGTGAGTGTATGTACGCGAACGTGAATATATGTACGTGTGTGGACGTGGGTGCGTATGTTTGTATGCGCGTATGTATATGACAAGTAATATAGCTTGAAATGTGAACGCGTGTTTTTGTGTGAGACTAGAAAAGGCTCGCGCAGTTTTCATTGATCTGTCACATATAAGTTGAAATAGGATTTTCGCTGGACTGTAACACGTAAGTCGGAAATTGTATTTTCATTGGTCTGTCATGATTAAGTGAGAAATAGCATTTTTATTAGTGTGTCATGCATAAGTCAGAAATAACATTTTCATTGGTCTGTCATAGATGAGTCGAAAATAGAATTTTCATGCATGTCGAAAATAGCATTTTCATTGGTCTGTCATGCATAAGTCGGAAATAGCATTGTCAACACTAAACGAACAGATTGAATAAACGCGTCTTATAAATAACCGTTCAAATACAAAATTGACATTCTTCGGTTAGTGTGCCCAAGGCGACCAATGATAAATCAATCTCGCGTTCTATAGGAGTATGTAATAATTAGGGCTAGGACAACAGCATATTCTTTTCATCGTTTTGACTCTCGAGTGTGTATCCGTTGATATCTCATATGCTTTTAGTGATGTGTGGTTCTCGGTTGATTAACTGGGTTTAACTCTGTCGGATATATACCGGAGAGTCAAAACAATGACAACGATATGCCGTTGTCCCAGCCCTAGTAATAACTCGGAGGATGGTTTCCGAGAATCGAACAATCAAGACCACGCGAACTCTAATAGCATGAGAAATAATATTCAAGGGAGATAACTCTATACAAGATTAGTCTCCCTTGAATCTTTATGAATTCTGTGGCAAGTTATATTGTCACTGGCAGTCAGTCCAGTCAGTCTCACACTGCATATCAAGCTCAGTTTGATTCAAGCTGTATTAAACTCTCTATTTTAATACAATTAGAGACGACTTTTTGCGTGTATGTGTGTTTTTCGCGTCTATGTGACTTATTTTTTTTAAGTATGTATTTTTAATCACTTATTTACTGAAGTCAAAGTACAAGAGACAAATTTGAAAATTTTATTATCCACCAGAATGCAGTTTATTTACCTTAATCAAGTTAGCTATTTTTATCTTTTAATAGTTTTTTTGTTTTGCTTTCTTTTGTTTGTTTGTTTGTTGTTGTTGTTGTTGTTGTTGTTTGTGTGGGGGGGGGCGTGCTCCTATATTATACAAGCGAAAAAATATTGAATTTAAAATGAAAATAATGGTACCTACGTCATTGTCATGTCGCAAATAGTAACATATTCAAAAATTGCAGAAAGCGACTAGTTAGAAAAATAATTATTAATGAGAAACTGTTTTCGCTAGAGTTTATATGGGGAATTAATTATTTTGCGACATTTTGAATTACGTTCGTCGCGTGACGTAAACAACAGAACTTAATTGTCTCCCCTGTCAACTTATATTTTTATTTAACAAGTGTAATATAGTGATTTCGCTTTCAATCACAATTTTTTTTCATTAAAAATTATTTTTTATGTTTATTACTGCAGAAGCACCTTCTTTATTATTTAAAAGTTATATACTAGTCGAGGATTTGAAGTTATTTTTGGTTTGAATAACTTTTTTGTCTATGGTGGGGCCTCTCGATGCCATACTAGTGGGTAATTGTTACGGCTTTACCTTATCATGTGCTACAAAAAAATAAAAAATAAAAATAAATAAAAATTCTTCGTTACTTTTCTCTCTTTGTTTCCCCTCTCTGTCCTGCTCTAAGCAAGTCTGACGACCTAGTCCACAAACTCCAAAATTCCATCATGACAAGTTTCAATAAAAAATACACGATTAAACCAGGATCTGAAACTTCCAACGTAGACCCCCACTACCATGTCTCCTTCTCCAACATCAGGGGTCTACGTTCTAACCTTCCAGAGGTTGAAGCCCAATTACAGAAGACTAAACCAGACCTTTTTTTATTTTTAAGCAAAACTGGAATTGGACAGACTATTTCCCTAAATGAGGACGTAATTAAAGGATACTCTAACCTAACTTCCAAATCTGACCCCCAAGATCGCCATGGGCATGGAATATGTGCCTATATAAAAGATGGCTTTCCATGTGGTAGGGACATCTCCAGAGAAGATCCTAACTTACTCTATATGTGCTTCCGAGTAGCACTAGCTCACACTATGGCATTTATATTTACTCTCTATCGCTCCCATAATAGTGGAGTTACTATCTTTAAAAGCATATCTGAGAAAATTGACCAAGTTCTATCAGCATATCCTTCAGCTAATATTCACGTATGTGGAGACTTCAATGTTGACAATGTGGAATGGTTGACCCACTCAAACAAGACCGATGATGAGGGGAGATTCTGTCATGATTTCTCCATTGCTTATGACCTCACACAGATTGGTCACGAACCCACCCGTGTGCCCGCAATGACGGCCAGTATGCAAGTCTCCTAGACCTTTTTCTCACAACTTGCCCTGAACTATGTTCAGTTTCCGTTCTGTCTCCTCTTGGATCTTCCGACCACTCAGTTGTATCAATTAAGATAAAAATGAAATGTAATAAGTCCTCGGACGTACCTCTCCATCGTACAGTATATCGATACACTATGGCTGACTGGGATAGTTTCCGTACATTTATATCGGATCTTCCTCTGCGTTCCATATTTAAAAAGGATGTGTTGTCTATAGTATCAGACCTGACAGAATGGTTAATTGTAGTTATTGACAATTTCATACCCTCGAAAAAGTTCCAGCAAAAACCTAACAGCCAGCCATGGTTTTCTCCAGAATGTGCTGCTGCTATCGCGCACAGAAATCACTTTTTCCACTGCTTCCAACGTAATAGATGTATGGAAACTAAAGCCACTTTCAGGACTGCCAGCAACCATTGTAAGAAAGTAATAAACAACGCAAGAGAGTTGTATGCTCAGTCCGTCAAGTCCAAAGTAGCTGAGCAGCGGCTTGGTTCCCACCAGTTTTGGGAAATTGCAAACAAAATCCTGAACAGAAGCGTGTGCTCTATCCCAACTATCATCAATGGACCTGAGGTAATCTCGTCAGCATCAGACAAAGCCAAACTCTTTGCCAAGAACTTTGCAGCCAATTCTACCCTTTGCGACCAAGGCTGCCAACCCCCAATATTTCCTCCTGTATCAGAAAACACACTATGTGATATACAAATATCTGTATGTGATGTTGCCAAGCTAATCAAAAACCTTGATTCCAGTAAAGCAACCGGCCCTGACAGTATTCCAATTATAGTACTCAAAAAACTTCAACCAGAACTAGCACCCGTACTTACAAAACTGTTTAAACGTTGTCTTAAGGAAAATTGCTTCCCATCACCCTGGAAAATCTGATCAGTATGCCCTGTATTTAAGAATTCAGGTGATCATTCATCCCCCTCTCAGTACAGGCCAATAAGTCTCCTGTGCGTCATGAGTAAGTTGCTGGAATCTGTGTTAAATAGAGAAGTAATCAACCATCTCAGCAAAAATAACCTTCTTAGTGACACACAATACGGTTTCCATTCTACTAGATCTACAGCAGATGTGCTTACAGTTGTATCTCATAGGATTAGCGAATCTCTCGACAGAGGCAACCTTTCTAGGGCAATTGCTCTTGACATATCAAAGGCCTTTGATAGGGTATGGCATAAAGGTTTACTTCACAAGATCTCCAGCTATGGTATAGCTGGAAATGTCTTCTCAATTATTAAATCATTTCTCTCTGATAGGTTCGTAAGAGTAGTAGTTGATGGGCAAAAATCAGAAGCTCACAGTATAAATGCTGGAGTCACTCAGGGATCCATCCTGGGCCCAACTCTTTTCCTGATCTACATTAATGATCTTCCAAATCACATCCTTACATCATTTGTAGACATTTTTGCTGACGACACTACCATCTATGGTAGCACATCTAAGACAGTAAACGACCAAGTTCTCTCCGATTCTCTCTCCTCTGATCTTGATCACGTTGTACAATGGGGAAAGGAGTGGCTGGTTACTTTTAATGCATCTAAAACCAAGCTTCTATCTTTACATCATCAACGTTCTGATCCCCATCTGGCATCAATTAAAATGAATGGTTCTCGTCTTGGGGAGGCCTCAAGTTTTGACAGGCTTCTGGGCTTGACCTTTGCTCCTGATCTTAAATGGAATACGTACATCAAATCTGTTGCCAAGGCCGCTGAAAAAATGGTTGGATCCTTCTATCAATCCAGTAGATATCTCACTGTTGATGCAATTCTCTATCTATATAAGAGCCAGATACGTCCAAGGATGGAATACTGTTGGCACATATGGGCAGGAGCTGCTAGAAAAGACTTGTCCTGCCTTGATAGGGTTCAAAATAGACTTTGTGGCCTGGTGGGAGATATCCTTTTCTCTTCGCTGCAACCTCTATCTCACAGAAGAGATGTTGCGAGTTTGTCTTTGCTTTATCGTTATTTTCATGGAAAGTGTTCGACTGAGCTTCAATCTATGGTCCCCCCTCACCAAACTTTCACAAGAAACACTAGACTAGCTGAAAACATTATCAATAATTTTCCCCACTCTTTATCTGTGCCTAAACCTAAACATAGATTCCATGATCAAAGCTTCTTTCTTAGAACTGCAGGCCTGTGGAATTGTCTTCCGTTTTCCTGCTTTCTAGCTGTCTATAATATGGTTGTCTTCAAGTCCAACGTGAACAAGTTTCTGATGAGCCGTTCCACTTAAGTTAACAAATTTACCGAACTTCCACTACTATCGATTACTATATTGACCTTTTGACTACTCTACACTCTTTAACCCTTATCCTTGAGTGGCCGATCGGCCTTGATAAGTGGTGACGCCTATGTAAAAAAAAAACAAAAAAAAAAACGTCACATGTAAGATTTTCTTTTTGCTACGGCTAAGAGTTTTTTTTTCTTTTTTTTTTTTTCATCAGATATCACATGTTAACTATTACTAAACAAAGAAAAAGAAAATAATGATTGGGAGATTTGCATTATAAGAACAAAAGAACAGTACACCCCCCCCCCCATCGTCGCCGGAATAAAAGCTGAAAAATTCTTTGAATAGCGGTCACCAAGCCCTTTTCTTTTACTCTCTCTCTCTCTCTCTCTCTCTCTCTCTCTCTCTCTCTCTCTCTCTCTCTCTCTCTCTCTCATATATATATATATATATATATATATAAGTTTAGTGCTTATATTTAAATTCTGAAAAATAACATATAGACACATATATTCGAATTAAGAATTTAGTGTTTGACAACAGGAATATATAAAAGAGGTTATGTTGATTTCCTTAATCCATGGATTTTCAATAAAGGCTCATATCACCAGAGGAAATGAAATGCGGTTAGTAAAATGGGAAATGAAACACGGTAAGAAAATCAACATAACCCCTTCTATATATTCCTTTTGTCAAACAATGAATTCTTAATTCGAATATATGTGTCTATATGTTATTTTTTTTCAGAATTTAAATATAACCTCTAAACTTATATATTATATAAACGTAAATATTGAGCTTCTCCTTTTTGGCTAGGATCGCCCTGAAAGTATTACTTCAAGTAATATCTATCAGGATTTTTTCATCTGATTTCTAATCAGTGTATTATCTCAATTATATATATATATATATATATATATATATATATATATATATATATATATATATATATATATATATATATATATACAGGGTGTTTCAAAAGTCTTGGGAACATAAAGATTTTTAATAACTCAAAAACTATTAGGAGTTAAAAAATGAAATTGGTACCGTTGGAAAGGTTAAAATTTCAAGTTTTGTGGGGAATCTTCAAACTTGCTCAATATGAGCACCATTCGTCACACGGCAGACATCTAGTCGATAGTTCATTTCCTGCAAAACGCGTTCCAGCATCTTGACGTCAATGGTTCCCACAACTGCCGTTATTCGAGCCTTTAGTTCGTCAATATCTCTTGGAAGGGGCGGCACATAGACTTGTTGCTTGACAAAGCCCCAAAGGAAAAAGTCACACGGGGTAAGATCTGGAGACCTAGGAGGCCAGGGCATGAGAACGTCATCACCTCGCCCAGATCTCCCAATCCATCTACCAGGCAGCCTTGTGTTAAGAAACTGCTTTACTCTAAGTCTCCAGTGTGGTGGTGCACCATCTTGTTGAAAAATGAAGTCATCAGATTCTGCTTCTTCCAACTGAGCCATTAACCAGTCTTCCATCATGTTGAGATAGGATTCACCAGTGATAGTTGCCTCTTCAAAGAAGAACGGTCCATAGACACCTTTCTTGGAAATTGCACAAAACACGTTCACTTTTGGTGAATCTCGCTCGTGCTCAAGAATTTCATGAGGATTCTCAGTACCCCATATGCAAGTGCTATGCTTGTTAACTTTGCCATTCAAATGGAAGGTCGCCTCATCGCTAAAAACAAGCCGGTCATCAAAGCCGTTATCTTCCAACTTCTCTTGCATTGCAATGCAAAAGTCACGGCGAAGTAGCTTATCAGTGTCCTTCAACTTTTGGACCAACTTGAGCTTGTAAGGTACCATTTGCAGTCGTTTCCTTAAGACACGCCAGACAGTTGCTGGAGCAAGCTGAAGTTCCCTGCTTGCTCTTTTCACTGATTTACGGGGGCTCTGCTGAAAGGCTGTCCGGACTTGCTCAACTGCATCTTCTGAAGTTGAAGGGCGACCTGTTCGCTTACTTGGGCACAAACACCCATCTTTCACAAATTTAGCATGCCATCTGACAATGGGTTTCCTTTCAGGGACTTCTTTTTTAAATTTCCTGCGAAATGCACGCTGAACACATGTCCACGATTCAGTCTTTGCAAATTGGAGGACGCAAAACGCCTTGTCTTGTTTAGAGAACGCCATTACTGCACATGGAAAGATAAGACGAAAATCATTAGTATGACCAAAAACTTGATTGAGCTAGCTTTAAAATGACACCAGTTTCATTTTTCTACCTGGAATAGTTCATGAGATATACGCATTTGTAATGTTCCCAAGACTTTTGAAACACCCTGTATATATATATATATATAGATAGATAGATAGTCCGTCCGAATTGCATGTTGTATTCCCGCGTATTGCTTTTGATATATTGATATATATATATATATATATATATAATTAGTTTTTTGCTATAATAATTAAATACCTACAGACACTAGTGTTTCATCCTTTCGGGATTCTTCAGTGCAGGGTGTCACGATTAACACCAGCCGAACGATTCGAACCCCGCACCACGAGACATCTCTGGCTCGATTAGCGGAGACCGTATCCATTCGGCTACCATTAACCGCGTGAAATAGCGTTGAATTTTAAATATTTTAATTTTAAATGTTCACTATTTTAAATAGTCAGAGAGTGATCTAATCGTTATACGATGATCTATGCATAAGAGCTAAATTGACCGAATTCAACTGAAAGTGCTCAACGATAAGAAATGAATTTCTTAAAGGGGCTGCCATAATTATTTTTTTGCTATAATAATTAAATACCTACAATATATATATATATATATATATATATATATATATATATATATATATATATATATAATCGAGATAAGACACTGATATATATATATATATATATATATATATATATATATATATATATATATATATATATATATATATTGCCCGGGTGTTTGGAGGTGTGTGTTCAGCAAAAAAAAAAAAATTGTAGTAAGAAGGCAGACTCGAACCCGTACCGCGAAGGAGGAAAAGAACAGGAAAAAAATGACGTCTTTGCTGTTACGACCATCGCTAAACCGGAAGTGACGTAGGTTTAAATTAAGGCTAGACAAGCGAAAAGAGGGGATGACTTTCGAAAATATCGGTGACAAAAGCAACCCCTCTCTGTAGAAAATTGTCTGAGTAATTTGGTAGAGGCCGCAGAGGTCAATTTGTTTTTAACTTTGACTCCTATTATGACCCCTTAACATTTATTGTTTTGGGCTCAAATCAAGTTATTAAGTTAGATCCATGCCCAAGGAACCTATATCTAAAATTTTAATTGTTTATACCCAAAATTGACGGAGGAGTTAGGTAGAGTTCTCAAAGGTCAAATCGTTGAACTTTGACCCCTTAACAGTCAAATTTCTGGCCGAAAACTAATTACAAAAATTTTCTCAAATCTCAGTACCCTGTATATCAAATTTCGAGTCTGTAGACTGAAAATTGACAGAGTTATTGCGTAGGGAAGTGTACACAACAGACATACACAGACAGGCAGACAGACAGACAGACAGACAGACACTTTCACTTTTATAGATATATAGATATATCTTTTTCCCTCTCTTTATCTATCTATCTATCTATCTATCTATCTATCTTTCTATCTATCTCTTTCTTTCTTCATATATCGTCCTTTCTTTCTCTTCCTCCCTTCTCTCTCTTCCTCTCTCTCTCTCTCTCACACACACACGCATATTTTCTCTCTATTTATTTGTATCTCTCTCTCTCTCTTTCTCTTTTCCTCTTTTTCTCTTTTTCTTTCTTTTGTTTTCCTCTCTTTCTCCTTATTTCTCACCAACTCTGTCTCTTCTCCCTCTCTCTCTGTCTGTCTGTCTGTCTCTCTCTCTCTCTCTCTCTCTCTCTCTCTCACACACACACACACACATACACACACTATTTCTATCTCTCTTTATTACACTCTATTTCTTTATAGCTATGTTTATTTTGGTTGAGTTCATTTAATATTGATAATGTGTGTATTGTTTTTTCTTTTTTGCGGGGGGGGGGATAAGAATTTTCAATAGTGCAAACGTACTTAGCGAACATCATTTACGCTGATATTATACCACTCAACTAATAAAATTGAAAAGAAATAGAGGGCGAAACAGAGCGTGAGTGTCTGTGAAATAGTGAGAGAGAGTGTGTGCGTGAGAAAGAGAGAGGGGTAGGGAGAAAGAGAGAGTCAAAAACAAACATAAATGGGGCAAAAGTTTGTATTGGGACGAAGTAGATGCTAATATATTAGAGGGGTACTAATTTGAAGGACAAATGTGGGATACTAAAAATTACCCAATCCAAAAGTGGTCTCAAATCTACCGTCACTCTTTGCTTTCTCGTGAATATCAATTATTAATCGTAAAACCTACACAATTGAAAAATGGTTTGAAATCCAAACATCTGCCTTTTTTTCCTCATATACATTAAGTAGACCTAATTTTTGGTCTATGTGTAGAGTAGTAATCTTTTTAAAAAAACGCATTTCAGGTGAAACCATTATTACGTACTTACGTGGCATATTGAAATTAATATACATTCCAAAAAATTATAAAAAATGATCCAGTAGATATGTTAGAAGTACTTTTTAATATTAAAAAGAAATCGTCCATAATTACTTCTGAGATTCTGTGTTTGAGAATGGCGGACTCTTAATTTAAGTCAATTTACGTCAAGGGAGATAAGTCAGTTTTTTTTTTTGTTCTTTTCAGATGGGAGCCACCACTAATCAAGGTCCAAAAGCCACTCAAGGATAAGGGTTAATGAGTGTACAGTAGTCACTGAGACAACAGTATCGTAATAATTAGTGGTGCAAGTAGGGTAGAAATAGATTATTTAGGATGGAAGAGGGCTCAACAAGTACTTGTTTACATTGGACTTGAAAACGACCATATTGTAGTCTGCTAGAAAGCAGGCCAGCAAAACAAAGTTCCACAGGCGAATAATTCTAGGAAAGAATCTTTGTTCATGGAGTTTTCATTTAGATTTAGGCACAAATAGAAGGTTGATAGTTGCTGTAGCTAGACACGTGTTTTTTGTGAAAGTTTGTCAGGAAAGGGACCATAGATTGAAGCTCGGACAAGTACTTGCCATGAAAATAACAATAGAGCAGAAACAGGCTCGCAACATCTCTTCTGTGGGAAAAAGGTTGCCGGGAAGAAAAAAAAGGGTATCACCTATTAGGTTTCAAAGCCGATTTTGAACTTTGTCGAGGCAGGATTGGGTGCTCCAAGCAGCTTTCACCCAGATATGGCAACAGTACTCATAGAGGATTGCATCAGAAGTTAGATACCTTCTGGAGCAGTAGAATGAGGCAACCATTTTTCTGGTGATCTTGGAAACTGATTTGATGTAAGTCTTCGATTTCAGGTCAGGAGTAAAGGTCAGACCCAGAAGTTTGTCAAAACAGGGAACCTTTGTTAGACAAGAGCCATTCATATCAGTTGGGGCCAAGTGAGGATCAGAGCATTGGTGGTGAAAAGATAAAACCTTAGTTTTGGATTCGTTTCAATCAACCAGCCTCTTTTTATCTCATTGCACCGAGAAGAGACTCAGAGAAATCTCGGTTGTTGTTGGCTTTTGAAGTGTTGCTATAGAGCATAGTGCCATCTGCATGCATGTAAATAAATGAACTTAGAATGTGATGAATATAAAGAAGAGAGTTGGGTCCAGGCTGGATCCCTGAGGCACGCCAGCATGGATACATTCAGCTTCAGATTTTTTGCCCATGAACGACTATTTGTATAAACCTATTGGAGACAAAAGAATTGATAGTTAAGAAGACATTTCCAGATATTCCATAGCTGAAAATCTTGTGAAATGCCTTTGATATGTCAAGAGCTATTGCTCTTGAGAGGAAACCCCTACTGATAGATTCATTGATCCTATGTAAAATTACAGTCAGTACATCAGCTGTTGATCTCAAAGACATGCGAGAACTCTGGAGATTCTCTAATGATGTCCGGTTTCAGTTCCTTGATTTTATCAGTACTGAGAAATATGGAATGGATTGATAAAGTTGTCGCCCTAAAGAAATCAGCACTACAGTTTCATTTAAAAATTTTATTTAAAAAATCAGTTCAGGCAACTTGATTATGTAGTAGAGCTGACATCTATTCAATGTAGCCGCTTTCAGCCTCAATCACCACCTCGATATGGGCCCAGAACTGGGAGCATGCCTTTTCCACAAGCACTAGCAGGAGCTCAGCAAATACTTGGCAGATGGTGCCGATCAGGCTGACTTTGGTGTTGTGGGAGGTCATGTTGGTGATGTTCTTTACGTATGACCAAACAAAGTAATCCAGAGGATTCAGGTTAGGGGAGGAAGGGGGATAGTGAGAGAAGAGTAAAAAGTCGAAGCACTTCTTCTGAAGCCAAGCCTGGGTTTCTTTGGACTTGGGGCCGGGGCTAAGTCCTACAGCCACACCCAGAGGCTGCCAGAGACCACCTAATTGCACCAGGGCATCATCACACTCTACAGCACATTCAGGTACAATTTGTTGACTTTTAAGCCAACTTCGAAGATGTGAGGTGGCATGATGTAGCTCTCACTTAAAATAACACCAAAGACCATAACCATGGCTACAAACTTTATTTTCATCACTCTGGCACGTCCCTGTTGTTCGCGGCAATTCAATGGATCATTTTCAGTGCGCTGACAGTAGTCCTGTTTTCATATTTTGGATCAGTAAAGAGCATGACTTGAACAGCAGTTCATCTTTAATTTCGCTCGTTTAACATTGTGTCACTTTCAGACATGATAGAAGGCTCCTATCGCTCTTAGGATTTGTACACAACTGGCCAACTAGTAGATAGTCTGCAACAAAATAGAAAACCGGTTTTCATCAAACTGAAATGGAATCATGCCGTCTTTTCTAGGGTGACAATTTTATCCTTCCACCCTGTAGTATTAGGAAAGAATACGATTCGATGTCATTTTCCCCTCCTCACTTAGGATATCCAAGTCACAGGTAGGCTTTATTGTTTCTATAATAAATATTAAGTTTAATTAAAAAGAAACAGTTTGCTTTGAAGAGTCAAAGTATGACATCATAATCTATCTGGGCAGGAGCTGCTAAAAACAGCCTATCCTGCCTTGACAGAGTATAAAATAGACTTCGTGGCTTAGTGGAGGATGCCCTTTTCTCTACCCCGCAACCTCTCTCCTACAGAAGAGACGTTGCGAGCCTATCCTTGTTTTATCGTTATTTCCATGGCAGGTGCTCGTCTGAACTCCAATCTCTGGTCCCCCCATGCCAATCTTTCACGAAAAACACCCGTCTAGCTGAATCCACTGAGAAAAATTTCCCCCACTCTTTATCTGTGCCTAAGTCAAAACGTGGATTCCATGAACAAAGCTTCTTTCTTAGAACTACACGCCTATGGAACTCTGTTCCGTCTGCCTGCTTCCCACCCGACTACAACTTGGATGTGTTCAAGTCCAACGTTAACAAATTCCTAATGAACCGCCCCTTAAGTAAACACTTCATCAAATCTCCACACTAACGTACTGTACTTGCAATAACCCTTATCCCTGAGTGGCTTCTGGGCCTTGATAAGTGGTGACTACCTTGTAAAAAAAAAAAAAAAAAGGAAAAAACATTAAGAAATATTAAAATTGCCATTCATTGTTTGATTGATTTTTTTTGGGGGGGGAGGTTAAATTATAATATCTGCTTATATATAAAAGGCACTTTATGTGTGTATGTGCGTGTGCATGTGTGTGTATGCATTTGCATGTATGTGCATGTGTGTGTGTGTGTGTGTGTGTGTGTGTGTGTGTGTGTGTGTGTGTGTAAGTTCAGTCTCTATCAACTAAGAAATGGCTGGGCCGACTTTTTTAAAATGTACACAGCTGTACTTTATGTGTTTGGGAATGTTCTTAGATAGGCTTTGTATCAGAATGTCTCCAATAAGTATCGAAAATCGATAATAAAAAATCTAATTAAAGAAGCAACAATCTGATTTTGACTGAAGTTAACATCCTCATACAGCCTAACATCACAAGTGCATTCGAGAAGTGTTATCACTACATAAGCAGAAGGGTCCGGTGTATATAATCAACAGTGAATTCTTTGATATGACAGGGGTTTGCACAATTGAACCATGATACTTGACTTTTGCATTGTAAACTTGAATCCAAGCCATTATATAAAAAAAAAATACTTGTATAAAATCAACAGTAGGTTCTCTACAGTGCAATCTAGACGAAAATGTATAGTAGATTAAGTCAGTGCAGGGAGACATGTGAATCTTTCTCTCAGTCTACTAGAAGGGTTTCCAACTAGAGCAGGCAATCAATCGATGTGCTTGAAAAACGGAGGATTTCACTAATTTTAATGACAATGAAAGTGTGGGATATTTGTTTATTCTCATTCAAGCCTGGTCAATGTTGGGTCTCTCTGCTATTCGATTACAATTATAAGAAATGAAATTACTAATTAATAAAGAAGATTACTGGGAGTTTTTCTTTCATCTGTATGTCTTTTTTATAACGCTTACCAATTATCTCTCTTCATTTGTAATGTTGTGTACGACGTCAAACAGTTATTAGAGCTGAACAGGAAAAGATAACTAAGTATCAGACCTCAAGCATGATTTAAAGATGCCATGGTTTCTCAAAGAGATAGACATTATACCGATTCTATGACCTTTGTTATTTCTGATATTCATAAATGACTTACCTGATAAAATTGTCTCTGAGATGGGTATATTTGCCGATGACACCATGCTCTATAGCAGGCACATGGGGAAAACTAATGAGCACATAGCTAAGGTAATGGCCGAAACCCTAGAGGAAGACCTTCAGTCTGTAATGGAATGGGGTCAAAAATGGATGGTAACGTTCCACGTTGCGAAGACAAAGCTTGTTTCCTTTAATAATTACAAGAAACCTTACCAACCACCAATAGCTATGGCTAGTGATACTTTACCTGAGAGTACTTCATTCAAGCTCCTTGGCTTAACGTTCACAGGAAACATGAGTTGGAATAGATACATCAAGATTATTGCTAAGGCTGCTTCAAAGAAGGTGGGCTCTCTCTATCGTGCTAGAAAGTTACTTACGCCTGAAAGTATCCTGTACCTCTACAAAGCCACCATTCGCCCATGTATGGAGTACTGCTGTCACATTTGGGCTGGTGCATCTGCTACTAGTTTCTCACTCCTGGACAAGGTTCAAAAGAGAGTAGCCAAACTAATAGATCTCGAACTGTGATCTAAACTTCAGCCCTTGTTCCACCGACGAAATGTTGCATCCCTCTGCCTGTTTTTTAAGTATTTTAATGGTGGGTGCTCTGATAAACTACAAGCCCTTGTACCCCTTCAATGAAAATACCCCCGACAAACCCGACAAGCAGCGAAGTCCCACCCCTACACAGTTGAGATCCCTAGATGTAAGAAAGCCTTTTACTCTAATAGCTTCTTCCCCAGAACTGCAGGACTTTACAATTCTCTTCCGGTTTCCTGCTTTCACAATTGTACTGACATGCAGAAGTTCAAGTGTAATGTAAGCAGATATCTTGCTGCTAAACTCCCTACATAGTACCCCTGCAACTTAGGTTCCTGATAGTAGCCCCCCTACATCAAAGTGGCAACGTGCCTTGTTTGGGGTGTAAGTGTAATAAAAAAAATAAATAAATAAAAAAATAAAATAAATTCTAAAAAATAGCCTTTGGATATAAATCGAAATCGTAATGAAATCGAGTGTTAGGTTCGGGAGGAGTTAGCTCCCTTGATCTCTTAAAAATTTACTCAAGTAAAATAAATACAAAAGTTAGTTGCACTTTTAATTTTTTGTGATAACTCAAACAGTGGCGAGTAAACACTCGAATGATAAATGTTAGATAATGTTAGAAAAGATTAGCTGAAGATTTGTAAGAATCTAAATCCATATAAACAAAATTATACAAACCACGGGATAAGAAATATATTCAATCAACAAATATTTTCATAAAGTTGATATTTTTCTGCATACCGCAAAAAATTAGTTTTTTTGGATAGAAAAACCAATAAGAGCAAATATAACTTTATTAGAATTGCTATGAAAATAGTGTCCATAGTATTTTTTATATAGAACTGGCCCAAATGAGATAAATTAATAAGTGCTGATAAATATTCAGGAAGTAATATTGTGCTACATAGTTCAATACAAATCATAAGACAATTTTCAATTTACTCCTCCAGTTCAGAACTTCTTGGCAGACAATGTTTTTCTTTTTTTTTTTTGCTCTGTTTCTTTTGAATGTTCCCCTTTTTTTATGTAACGTTTCACGCATTTCTTTCTTCAGTGAAGAACCGCTGCACGATGAAATTACTACAACTTTCTTTCTCACACCATTATAACAATGATCATATATTATTATCATAATGATATTTGAAAACAGGGCTACACCCAAGGGAGATCACAGAGGAGATAGACTCACAACATCTCTCAAGTGGGAAAGAGGATGGAGTGAGGAGTGCTTTCAACAGCAGCAAGTGTTACACAAGAACGGTTTAACAGAGGTAAATACTGGTTGGGTACAAAAAAATATATAACTGAGAACGGACCCATCGACAATCCCAGATAAGGGTGCTTCAGGCGTCTAGCAATAAACTAACCTCGTACTGAAATAGGAAATAATGCATGAAAAGGTTCATCTTCTAGGACCGAGCCAGACTATACCTTATCAGTGCTTCTTCTGAATAAGAACATAAATCGAAAGGCGGAATTTTGAATTTCAATTAAAACCCAATGTTATCTATTTAATTTTTATATCAACTTCCACTAAAAACAAATAAAATCTATTTCATTGTTAGGTTGAAATTAGTAACATATTACTACATTATTACAAAAATTCTGATCGAAAAAACAAAATATTCACCCTCCGTCAAACTACTTCCCTACCCCCTCTATTTTATAAAGTCAAAAGTAAAACCCTTAAAATTTTTGGCCATGTCAAACGATCACCCACTGGCCATGTCAAAGTTATGCACCATTCTAAAATCAAAAAGTGTGCAGAAAACTGCTAAAGTAAAAGTTTATTTAATTCATGTCCTCCAGTAATTTCATATGGACTTGATTGTATCACATGGAATAAACAACCAGCCAATCGCATTGTTGCGTTTCAAAGTCATGTATTGTGTTTCATTACAGAACATCGCCTGATCGAAAAAATATATATATATATATATCCACCCTTGGTCAAACTGTCAATAATTTTCCCCACTCTTTATCCGTGCCTAAATCAAAACGTAGATTCCATGAACAAAGCTTCCTTCTAAGAACTGCACGACTAAACAACCAGCCAATCGCATTGAGGTGTTACAAAATCACGCAATGCGTTTCATTACGGGACATCGTTTGATCGAAAAAAAAAAATCTACCCTCCAACAAACTACTTTCCAACTCCTTCTATTTGATAAAATCCAAATGTAAAACTTAAACTTTTGGGCCATGTCAAACGATCAACCACTGTCCATGTCAAACGATCACCCACTGGCCATGTCAAACGATCAACCACTGCCCATGTCAAACGATCAACCACTGCCCATGTCAAACGATCAACCACTGCCCATGTCAAACGATCAACCACTGCCCATGTCAAACGATCAACCACCGGCCATGTCAAACGATCAACCACTGGCCATGTCAAACGATCAACCACTGTCCATGTCAAACGATCAACCACTGCCCATGTCAAACGATCAACCACTGCCCATGTCAAACGATCAACCACTGTCCATGTCAAACGATCACCCACTGGCCATGTCAAACGATCAACCACTGCCCATGTCAAACGATCAACCACTGCCCATGTCAAACGATCAACCACTGCCCATGTCAAACGATCAACCACCGGCCATGTCAAACGATCAACCACCGGCCATGTCAAAGTTATGCTTTGAGGATATGTTAGAAGGCAAAAGAGGCAGAAGAAAGCTAAGGAAAAGGTGGAGAGACACTGTTTTTTGATTGAACATCTCTCAACAGTTAGGCGTCCATCAATCAACTTGCCTTGGATCGGAAGAAATGATGAGAAAAACGTCACATGGGTTTGCAATCAATACCAAGCAGAAAATGCAACTCATGATGATTACATAAAACATGTACTTTCACGATTTCACGATCCAGTGAGAGGCCATCATTTTTGGGGGAAATGTAACACGATAGATTGCAGTTACCTCCCCTTTTGCTATAAGACCTATTCTTCTTATAATTTTAAGTATAACTTGCAATTTTTTTCGGAAACTATTTTAATAATTAATTATCGGCAGATATGCAGTTTAGGTTCTACACAAAACCTAACCTTTGCCAATTTTTTTTTACTTTATCATTTTTCGTTATTTATGTATTTTTTCATTTTTTTTTTTTTTTTCTAATTCGACATGAATGACAATTAAGTAAATACAACTGGTTTTTCAATTGAAATTCAATGTTTCGATTTTCGTTCTTAATCTGAAGAAGCTACATCTAATCTCGACAAACGGGAGTCTAATGCTTTCAAATCAGACCCTGGAACAGGTTAATATGGTTTTAATTTAAGAAAGAGTTACTTCCCTTTAATTCGTTTGCAAATTAGAGTTATTTCCCTTTGTATTTATATGCTTCTTAGGAGAAAAAACGAGGGCAGATTTAAGCATGGCCACCGTAGCTGAAAGAAGAATCGGAGCTGTTATCGGTGGTTTGGTCGCCGATGCGGCTGGTAAGTTTTTTGGGTTTTTTTTTTAATGTCACAATTTCTATTGTTGATGAATATATTTTAATTTTTTTATATTAATTAAGCATTATAGAAAATCGATTTTGCGTTCTAACTTCTTATTCCTAGTGTGTGTCTGTTTTGTTTTGTTTTGTTTTTTTTTAACTTTGTGAAGCTTTATTTTCCTGTTTACTGACATAATTTGACGGGGGGGGGATTATATACTTATTTACAAATATAAATTTCGACGTTGGCAAATGCAATAAACAGGAGAAACCCAGTGGGTGAAGGCACAGAATAGTTAACAAAGCAACAAAATAATGCTATTATTTAGAAATCCATTCTTAATATGTGGAGGAGGACGGGACTTTGTTAATTATTCTGCACCTTCACCAACTAAGTAAATAAGCAATAAAAATTTACCTTTTTAAGTTTCGTAGATTGTAAATGAACTTTTACCGGTTTCATTATACTCACGTTGAATACATCTTTTCTGGTGTGAATGAAATGTGGAAAAAAAGACTTTGTAGCTTAATTGATATAAGGGTACTTATGCGGAGAAGGGACTGTGATATATATATATATATATATATATATATATATATATATATATATATATATAATATTTTCAAGTAAAATTCAAGTTTTAAGGTATCTTTTGTTTATTAAATTGTAAGATGGAAGTACAGAATAATTACAAAACTCTACTCTCCCAATGTTAAGAATGGCTTTCTAAATGTTCTTTCAGCATAATATTTTCTCTGCATAAGTATCGCCATAAATATAGCCATAAGTATATTTGATGCAGATTACAGACCACACTTTTTTTTTTTTTTTTTTTAGGATTTGCAAGTTAAATTCAGGGTGCTAGGTCTGCGCTATTTTTCAAATCGTATTTCCAAGTTTAATTAAAGTTTTATGATATTGTTTTTTTTTTATTCAATTGTAAGGTTAAAGTAAAACACCCTCCCATGCCCCATGTTAAGAATGGCTTTTTAAATAATAACGTTATTTTTTCAGCACGGATCAATAAGTCCACTAGTACCAAATTCAGTTTTTACGGCATCTTTCGTTTATTGAGTTGTTAGGTGAAAGTACTGAATAGTTTTTTTTTTGTTTTGCTTTTTTTCCTTTTTTTTCTTCAAGCCCTCTTCCCCATGTTAAGAATGAGTTTCTAAATAACGTTATTACAATGTTTAAAAATCAAATTGATAGATTTGCGAAATGAAAAAGAAAAAAAAACTTATTTTCATGAAATAGTTTTAATTAAAAAAAACTCAGGACGGAAATAATTTAATTTTTTCCCCCCGTTTTGTCATTTTTTTTTTTTTTTTTAATTTCTTTTATTCACCTCAAACAAGGCACATTGCCACTGAGATGTAATGAGCTACTGTGAATTAAGGGCCATACATACAAGGGGCATCCTCAGTGGAAAGTTGTGTAACAAGATGTTTGTTCACATTACATTTGAATTTGTGCATGTGGTTACAGCCAGGGAAACTGGAGGCAGGGTAGGAATTCCACTGACTAGCGCTTCAAAGAAAGAAGCTATAAAAGTAGAAAGTGTTTGGCATATGAGGACCTCTACAGTGAAGGGGTGGGATTTTGCTGATTGTCAGGTCGGTTACGAATGCAGCAAGTTTACAGATGCATATTCCATTATAGCATTGGGATGGGCAGCTTTTGTGAAAGTGGAGAATATCATGAGAAGCTGAAAAGCAAATATGTCAATCAAAGGAAAGATCTTCAATGAGTATCTACTACCTGTGATGATCTACAGTAGTGAAACATAGGCCCTGACAACTCGCCAAAGTGAAATCTTGGCAGTAGCATAAAGGAAGATGGAGAGGATAATGTTAGGCATAAGTCTACAAGACAGAAAGACAAACATCTGGATCCGCCAACAAACAAGAGTTATTGACATCAATACTGCCATCGAAACATCCAAACACAGATGGGCAGGGCACATAGCCAGACAACATGACAACAGATGGTCCATCAGAACAACGGAATGAACACCTTGTGAACATAAGATGTCAAAAGGTAGACCAAGAACGAGATGGAGGGATGACCTGATACAACACATGGGTCCCACATGGCAGCAGATAGCTCGGGACAGAATTGGATGGCTAAAGTCCAGGGAGGGATTCCTCATTGATTGATTCCATTAAAGTACTTGTATAACAAACACAAGAATGCAACACTGTGGCGATGGGACAGGGGTTGGAGGTTGGTAGACAGTGAAACACCTATTAGAGGATCTAAGAGGGAGGGGCTAGTGGTTGGTGCACCAGCACAAAGAAGGCTTCCTTCAGTCTTGACAGACTATGAATACCCACAGTAAGGGTGCCTACACGTGAAATGTTTGCAGCAAGAGTTGCACAATCTCCAACCACACTTCTCCTGATTCGACATTGTTGAATACCTGTGGCAAGTGGAGGTTCAGGACGACTGGAAACAATACTGAGATAAGCGGAAAGCACATACAGCGCCTAGAATCCACCATCACAGATGATGCAACAACCCTCCATGCATAGGTGAATGATAGCTTTGTAGAGAATAAGGATATTGGTACATGTATGAAGATTTCTTGTACAATAGAGGGAACCCACCATCCTTGCAGCCTTGTTAATGTCTATGTAATTGTTTCAATTCATTATACCTGTGAATTTTAGACTGAAGAGATTGAATGATGGACTCTCGGGTAGAATGCTATCGGCCATGGCAATCAGTGATTGGAAACGTTTCTTATAATTGTTAAAGGAAAGGAGCTTTATCTTAGTAGCATTAAATGTTATCATCCATTTATGCCCCCATTTCACTTCAGACTGAAGGTCAATTACTCAGGATTCGGCCATTGTTTTTGATATGTGTGTCTTTTGCACGTATGTTGAGAATAGAGCACGATTTAATCAGCCATCTTTGACACAATTGCATAAAAGTGGTCATTTATGGAAATCAGGAAAAATAAATGTCGAAGGATTCACCCCTCTTGTGGTACACCTATAAAATAAAAAATTTCTACCGGAACAATAGCAGAAATGAAGCAAGCGGACAACAGGAGACATAGCGTTTTGAAAGAAACAGCTCACTTTGAAGGCTAGTAATTGTGTTGTCCAGCTGTTTTCACTTGTAAAGTATTCCATTTCTGCTTTCAGTTAATGTCGGGTCATCAGGAGAGAATACAGTTCGTTTCAGGGCCTTCCTCTTCTTAGTTAATTCACTTATAGACTTTTTACCAATCTTGTCCAAAGATGACCGCTAGAATATCCACATTAGAACAGGCTTGCCTAAATCCATGATGTTGGTCACAAAAAAGTTTTATAATTCAAAATCAACGTTTATAATGGGAGATGACTGTGGTCAACTGGTTAACGACACAGACTGACAGATTTGGTGTTCCTTGTTCGAATCCAGTTCATTCCACAAAATTACTTTCACAAATTATGTAACACTATTTGTTTTGTTCAATATCACATGTAACGCAGCCATTACGCTTGGACCATGTTCGTTACAGTTCTAGCTTTCTCAGACCCCCATGCCACCCAACACCATTGAAAAAGAACAAAAATAAATAAATGCGACTCGGGTTTTCTTTTTCGTCCCCCGATTTATCGGAGAGGGGCCTATGTTTTCAGTGCCATCTGTGTGTCGCTTAGTCCGGACGATTTCCAGATAACCGTCCATTAGTTTTGCCTGAAATTTTACCACAAATTGTATTTCATGAAATAGATGTGCACAGTTAAATAATTTTTTTGTGGAAATTCCTGTTGCGTTCCTAGGGGCTCAAAAGGCAACGTTGGCCCTTCACACTTCTCACATTCATAATTTCTTTACTATTTTTTATGGCGTCATCTTACATGCGGCATCGAAAGGGGACTACGCACGCGCTGCTTGATTTTTTTATTTTTTTTTTAACATGAGCATTTGTTACCGTTACTCTTTCATCTAGACACTACTTAAAATGTGTCTCACTGCCACATGTCCATCTAGTCTGGTTTTCATTTCTCCTTCCTCCAACTGCGTTTTTGTATAGTGAGGTTTCATATTAAAGAGCTATGACGGGAAATTCATATTGAGACAATACATATAACGGATATAACAATGGCATGTATAACAGAATACAAAGATGATGATGAGGGAGAGAAGACGTATACAGTTCTGGGATGCTTGGGACTTCATATATATATTCTGACTGGAGTTCTTACACAGAGGAGGGGAGATGCATAATCCCCAAAGGGTTACACAACGTTCATTATAGATAATAATAACAATTACCTTTTCTGTTGTAACTGAATGACGACACGAGACAACACGTACAAAACATGGTGATGACGTCTTTATTTATCGGATCGACTGGTCGAATGACGTCAGGAATTCACTTGTATCTACATGGTTAATCTTCTACCCTTTCGCCTCTAAGGGATTAACTGACCACTGACTGCCAACTGACTGACTCTCAACTCTCTCTCTAACCGACTAACCCTAACTGACTGACGAACCCATAGAACTATATGGAGAATTGTCCTTTGTCTATGACGTCAGAAGTGTGTTTTTCAAACGTGACTAATTTCACGTGATTATGCATGTGTTTGTCCAAAACACACTTCTGCAAACAAAAGAATCCTCTCCTAACATTATTTTTTAACCTAACCTATTTTTTAACAATATAGTTTTAATTTTCATTGTTCATTCTTTTACTGGCATATTTAATATTCAGATTTCTAAAAGAATTAACAATAGCCTTAATTTCTAACATTCCATTTCTTAACTTTGCCTACAGGGTTCGATTCTAGGCTTATCCCAATCTCGTTTCCACTTATTTAATATTCTTCTTATTTACATGGAAAAGGGACAGCCTTTCCCTGTAACATGTCAGCCACAGCCGGCCCATTCTCGTCCTCAACTTTTCATGTCCATTTTCTTTGACGCGCACTTTTTTTCTCCCGACCACGTGGTGCATTCTTTTCTCCTTTTTCTTCTTGCGCACACTTCTTAATTTGCATATGCACGTTTTTCAGCCGCTGCTGCTGCTGCTGCTAATCTGCTGATATTTTCCCACATGCACTTCTTTGTTTTATCATTATTTTCATGGCAAGTGCTCATCTGAGCTCCAATCTCTTGTTCCCCCCCCTCGCCAATCTTTCACGAAAAACACCTGTCTAGCTGAAGCCACTGTCAATAATTTTCCCCACTCTTTATCTGTGCCAAAATCAAAACATAGATTCCATAAACAAAGCTTCTTTCTTAGAAGTGCACGCCTGTGGAACTCTCTTCCGTCTGCCTATTTCCCACCTGACTACAACTTGAATGTCTTCAAGTCCAACATAAACAAATTCCTGATAAACCGCCCCCTTAAGTAAGACACTTTATCAAATCACCAATACTAACGATTACTATGACACTATCTCATTGATTACTGTACACGCAATAACCCTCATCCCCGAGTGGATTCCGGGCCTTGATAAGTGGTGACCTCCATGCAAAAAAAAAAAATAATGCACTATGTTGCACACGTACATTTTTTGACAAATGACATTCAGACATTTTTTTTATCCATGGAAGTAGATTGTTCTCATTCCGTCAGCCATAAACGGATAGAAAAAAATTGTTATTCTTAGTTAGTATTCTGCAGTACGGATTGAACCTTTAACCTCCAGAAAACGTTATGGATATACGGCCTAATGGTTATAGGCGTTGGTTTACAATAAGCCCTCAGTAAATCTTCTGGTAGTTGGTCCAATCCTTACTATCGACGATAATAGCTAAAAACAATTGTATACTAATTTATTAAAACTTTGGTAAAATCGCAGTTTAGTTTCCTGATAATTATGCGATTAAAATTGTGTACAAGCGATAAATATTATTTTGTTTTAGTTAAACAGGTGCTCGTTCAAAGAGAAGCAACAGATTGATTTTTTTTTTTTTTAATGTCCTTTGTGGGGAAAATAGAAACGGACATGCACACGACCTACCTGTGAAGCGCCCACGTGTCTGCCTGTCATGCGCGTTGGACAGGGAAAAGAAAAAGCAAGATGGCGTCTGTGATATTTAACAGAAACGGTCTCATGTGATCTCACGAGATTCACGTAGGTGAATGTAATATAAAGCAGGTCGCTTAGAGGTGTGGGGAGAGAGCTTTCGCTGTTCAGATGTTAAACAGGTGACGTTACAAGACAGACGGTTACTCAGTGCATTGGGATGAGTAAAGGAGATTACTTTTCATGTTGAAAATAGTAATATATCCAAAAATTACGAAAATTCAGCGAGTAGAACAACTATTATTGTGTTTTTAATAAAAGAAGTCTATCAATATCGGCTAACAGTATGGCCGATGTTACGAAAATAAGCGATCTGCGTTATGTCCTTTATTCCTGTAATCTTCACGATCACGGTCTTTGCATCTAAAAATAATGCAGTTTTCCCCAATTTTCCATACATAAGCTTTACGCCAGAAGTCAGATATTTTCTGGAGCGGCAGTATAATCTAACTATTTTCTGCAGCAAATGTTAGCAACAAATTAAATAAGTCTTCCATTCGGTATTCACACTACTGGTCTCATTCTGAGTGCTATTTTCACGTTTTAGTAGATATAACCCATGGTGCTGTGGATAGAATACTTGGTAAAATTCAGTTGTAAAAGTGACCCTCTTCTGGGGGTTGAAGGTTCGATCCTCAGTGTGGCTGACACCCAAAATACAATTGCGAATTACTTTGGAGTTTTACCCGGTAATAGGTGACAGAACAAGAACATACTACACCCGTGGATTAAATAAAGAGTTCCGTTCGAAATTCTGTGCAGATTCCCGAGTTTAACAGAAAGATTTTCGAGGATATTAAATGTTTCTTTTTACACTTTTATTCGATTTTTATTTTCCTCATAAAACTTAATTGTTAAATAAAGACAATATATATATATATATATATATATATATATATATATATATATATATATATATATATTATTATTTATTTCAAAGTCATAAAAGTTAATCTCGATTTTCATTCACTGACAAATTAATTTCATTTGGTAGTGAGAAGCAAATGAACTTGCGTCATGTTTATATCGCTTTGTTGAAAATGCAAATAAAATATATCGGTTTATTTGTTGGCACTGTTTTACTGTAGCATTAAGGAAAAAACACGCACCTCATAAAACTAAATCTCTATAAGTCTCCATTATTTATTTATTTTTTTTTTGTACTAGTTCACTTATTGATCCGTGCTGAAATGATATTATTCAAAAAGCCATTCTTAACATGGGGAGGGGAGGGTGTTTTGTACCTATTCTGTACTTTAACCTTAGCGCGGATCAGTAAGTGCATTAGCACCTTTTTTTTTATTATTATTTATTTTAACATCTTATCCAAGCTGGGGATGGCGTATCCTGCCGGATGTTAGACATTCACCCACCATCACATGCATCCCAACCGAGAGATCTTTTTAAGGTTTTAACTGTCCCTTTAAGAGCAATTGCTTATATCTTCCTTGCACTTGGTTCACCGGGTATATTTTATAGGTAGTTTTTTTTTTTCTTTTTCATGAATCCGTTTGTTCCTATAATTAGTGAAATGATGGAGATCTTCCTAAGATTCCAATTTCTTTACATATCATACATAAGACCTTGGTATTTCGTTATCTTTTCCCCTCTCGGCTCTGTTTACCCCAGCATCATTGGAGACACGAACTTCTACTAAGGTTGCTTCTTTCTCCTTTTTGTTCCAGATCACTATGTCAGGTTTAATTGCATCGCTTTCTAGGTACATAGCTGCAGGAATTGCATAGTCATAGTGAATGGTGCATGACTTATTTCCAACTGTTTTTTTCTGGTAAATGTTCCCAGGACTTGCTGCCGCAGTCGATATTAAACTTTTTTACAGATGGTCCAGTGGAGATATTTACACGCTGCATTGTGTCGCATTCTGTAGCAGAACCTTATAGTTGGATGTCGGGTGGCTCTCAACCTGCACTTGTTTATCGCTGTTTAGACCGCTCATTTTCTTTGGTCATTAAGTCTTGATCTTGGGTAGCCATCTTGTTTTGGTATGTATTTAGACAAATGAATTTTCTATATTCGATTGTTTAGAGAAAATATTTTACAGCTATAGTTTCAGGCCTTACCACCATTATCACTGCTGGCAAATGTGTGTGTACTGTGCTTCAAGTATTTATGATTTTACAAATTTCCAAAGAATTTTCTTTTTAAAATATATACTAGTGATAGGACAATTCCAATATAATCACCGATTCCGTACTAAATTCCTGATTCCGAGTCTTTGTTAATCTCTAAATATTTAACTATAAAAGTGTTATTTAACCCGATTACCGTAAAAACACATCCTAAATGTGCCTATATTTTCTCAAACATAAAAACACACTTGTGAGGGGGTAATCGAGAGATTTTAGTCTCACTGGAAGTTTAAAATCAGTATATATTTATTTTATTATTACTACGAGCAGTGGACGATGTTTCTTAAACCAAAATCAAATAAAAAAGATAATTTAAGGAATTAGTTTTGTCATCGGGAAATAGGCTCAGATTTTTCCAATTCCGATATCCCAAAAAGCTCCGATTTTTTTTCCGATTCCCGATTCTGGTTCTGATTAATCGTCCCAAGCTGTTACTTGTGTATATGAAAATAAAAGAATAAAATTATAAATTCGTAAAAGCAGGCATTTATTTATTTAAACTTCCCTGTTTAAAATAATTGTATGTATATTAAATATTTCATTTACATAAGTGAATCTAACCTGCCCTTTTTTCTCATCGCCGAGATCACTCATGTCCAATACGAACATGTGATTCCTACCTCATATAAGAGCCGACCTTCTTCAGGTGTATCTTGCCAAACTCGGGAATTTACAACTGAATTTTACCAAGTACTTTATCTGTTATATCACGGGTTCTTGTGCAAGGTTGAATAATAAATCCTAAGCATGGATGACAATTAAAATACAATTCTAGTGCTACCAGATCAGGCTGTCTGAAGATATTGGTTTCCTGAGACGAAATACACCTAACATTGATGTTTTTTTGTTTTCCTACTTCCTTTTGTAAAACTTAATTATGTTCTGCAAAACCAAAAACAACAACCCACATTTTCCTCCTTTTCCTTCTTCTCGTTTCCCTTATCTCCCCCACTTTCTGACTGGTTTCCTAACTTAAAATGTACCAAACATTTGTATTGTAATCCTTTTCCTTCTCCTATTGCAAAACTTATTCATGTTTTGCAAGCCAGAGAACAAAAACGATAAAATCCACTATAAAACAACCAAACCAAACACTATAAACGAGCAATTGAAAATACAAAGAGCTTGACGAATAAAAACCTTCTAGAAAATAACTGGATGCAACATGAATACTATTTTTAAAATAACTGGAGTTGGCATTAAATCACATCCTTACATCATTCGTAGACATTTATACTGATGACACTACCATCTATAGTAACACATCAAAGACCATAAACCACCAAATTCTTTCTGATTCTCTCTCCTCTGATCTTGAGCATGTGGTACAATGGGGAAAGAGGTGGCTGGTTACTTTTAATGCATCTAAAACCAAGCTTCTATCTTTACATCATCAATGTTCTGATCCTCATCTGGCATCAATTGAAATGAATAGCTCTCGTCTTGAGGAGGCCTCATGTTTTGACAATAACTGGATTCAGCCTCTGTCCCATCGACAAAATGTTGCATTCCTATGCCTGTTTTAGAAGGCCCTGTCGGTGGGGCATTAGAATACGCCGACTGCCCCTCTGCAGAGGGTACAAGTCCCTCAATGGGGGTCATGGATATGACCTTAAACTATATCCAGTGGTGAGGCCCCAGCTTGTGGGCTTTGGGGAGTGTGGAGCCACCCTTTAATTACCATTGCTCCCAGGTCCACTCTGACCCAACTATGGGTTAAATAGAAACCGACGTGAAAACAACAAATATATTCTATTGAAAAAATTTTTCTTCAAAATCTTTGGATCCGGCATTAAATAACCCGAAAAGGGTTGATATGCCGTAAAACAAAAACAACCAACCAACTGCCTGTTTTACAAGTATTTTAATGGTGGATGCTCTAATGAACTACAAGCCCTTGTACCCCCTTTGCCATAAATACCCCCGACAAACCTGACAATCAGCAAAATCCCACCCCTACACAATGGAGATCTCCAGATGCCAGAAAGTTTTCTACTCTAATAGTTTCTTCCCCAGAACTGCTAGATTTTGGAAGTCACTTCCAGGTTCCTGTTTCATGCAGAAATTCAAGTGCAATGTGAAGACATCTTGCTGCTAAACTCCCTACATAGTGCCCCTGTAATTATGCCCCAGATAGTAGCCCCCTACATCAGAGTGGTACTATGCCTTGTTTGGAGTGAAAATGTAATAAAAAGAATATATATTTAGTCTTTCATTTGATCAAGAAAAATATCTTACACAAGACTTATAAACATTTTTATCGGCAGATTAGCAGGGAACCTGGCGTTGCCCAGTTGTAAAATACAAAAACTACAAAAAAAATATGATTTAGGTGCCATCGGCTAGAATTGAAATCAAAACACTCAGCGCTTCAGCCTTAGACGTTACTGTTTGAGCTATTCTCAGATGGATAAGAAATAGTTAAAAATAAAACCAAATTGAACATGTAAATGTATATTTGCGTATGCGTACAAGAGCAATTTAAGACGACTTACACCTGCCAAGTTCCAAATTTTTTTCCAATTTTGGCATCTTAGCAACTGTTGTTATAGTCTAAGAACGGTCCACAAAAAATGCAATCATTTGACCTGCAGTGTGTTGCTCTGTGATCTTGCGTCTCAAATAAGATGCTTTTGAGAAAATGGAGAAGGGCAGACACACGCAAAATATGCTTACAATATATTTTCATTCATGCAGATTTCATATATATTATTACAGAACAAATTCTCTATTGAATATTTTATATATATATATATATATATATATATATATATATATAGTGCTGATTTCAAAAGACTTGGGTGTCATCATCTAGACTCAAAACCAAAACATTTAGCACTCCAGCCACGTTCCCTACCATTTGAGCTGACTCGACAGATAAATAAGAAAATTTTTAATTAAACCACTGGTTTAAATTTGCGCATGCATAAAACCACTAAAAATATGTCTGCAAGTTGAAAGGAACATTAAAAAAAACTGCCACAAACTTTACCATTTTTTTTCCTTTCGAGATTGGGTTCTTTTTGGACCCCCAACAAAAGGAGGGTGAACCTGTAAATTCACCCTTGCCCATTCATCCGTTCGTCTGTCCGCACTTTTCTTAATGACTACGCCTTGGAATCTTTTGAAATTTTGCACAAACATTAAACATGATATGAGTAAAAATAACAGAACGGATTTTCCAGGAAAACTCTGGTTGTCCCCCACCCCTCAGGGGTGTCTTCTAGGTTAAAATGGCTAAAATTGACACTTTTGTGCCTTATTAAAAAAATTGATGCCTTGGATTTTTATAAAACTTTGAAAAGTTGTAAATAACTGATTTCTATATAATTTTGTTTTTCTATACTTTGCGATAACCCTTGGGTGTGCCTCAAGGGCTCTTTTAGGATAAATAAAAGTACTCCATTTTTGGGATTATTTTACCACATTTGTCCAAAATTTTCTGTGTATGTTTATTTAGCAGTTTTGCATGGTGCTGAACTCAAATTTAAATATATTAAGGCCTTGGGGACTTTTGGAGCTAAATGAGAGGGGGCGGCAAATGATGGACTTAGTCATTTTTTTTTTGTATGGTGCAGAGCTCAAATTTACATATGTTTAGGCTTAAAACTGCACCGTTTGTTCATTTTCACCAGGATTTGACATCCCCCTGGAGGCTTTTGGGGCTAAATGGGGGAGGGGCAAATGTTGAACTCACGGGGGACCATGTATGCTTCACTTATTTTTCTTCAAATTGTTTGAAGTGTCGTACAACACTATCTCTTATCAGATGGAAAAATCCGACAAATGATAGAAAAATTATTTTTTTTATCTATTTATTAAATTTTTTTTCGTTTTTTCTTTATATGAACATTGAAGTATTCATATTATTTGGATTCACTGAACTACTGTTCCCATCTTGGTTGTTTTTTTCCACAACGTTTCGGTCGATGTAATCCCCGACCTTTTTTCAGTGTATCTTTTCGAACCCTGGGAATGTTTCTGTCGAACTTGGGAAAATTTGAACAGAATTTCAAACAGAACTGTTTATGTACTTTATGGGGGTAGCATATTCTTGTTCCATCAGCCATGACTGGATAGAGGTCTTAAGTAATTCGCAATTGTATTTTTCGGTCGCCTACAATAAGAATTGAACTTTCAACCTTCAGGAGAATATCACCTTTTCAATTGATTTTTCCAAGTACTCTAACCACTGTGCCACGGCTGCAGACCAGAGTTCGACAGAAACATTCCAGTTCGACAAGATACACTTGAAGAAGGTCGGAGGTTACATCGACTGAAATGTTGTAAAAATGATACTCAAGATGAGAACAGTGGTCCAGAGAATTCGAATAACACGAATAGCCATTCATCATCTCAAAAATTTAGAAAAGACGAAAGTAGATTTTATTTTTATTCTTCATTTCTAGGGCTATGACAACAGCATATTCTTTTCATTGTTTTGACTCTCGAGTGTGTATCCGTTAATATCTCATATGCTTTTATATAGAGTGATGTGGTTCGCAGTTGATTAACTGTGTCGGATATATACTCGAGAGTCAAAACAATGAAACAGACTTATTCATTTCAAAGTCACAAAAGTTAACCTCGATTTTCGAGCACTGACAAATTAGCTTCATTCAAACAAAATGCATCATATATGCTTTGTCAAAAATGCAAATAAAATATATGGGTTTATTTGTTGGCACTGCTTTACTGTAGCACCTCATAAAACTAAATCTCTAAAAGTTTACATTTTTTTTTTCTTAATCATCTTATCCAAGCTGGGGATGGGGCATCCTGCCGGATGCCAGACATTCACCCACCATCTCATACATTCCAACCGAGAGATCTTTTTAAGGTTCTAACTGTCCCTTTAAGAGCAATTGTTTATATCTCTCCTGCACTTGGTTCACCGGGTATATATTTTATAGGTAGTTTTTTTTTTTTTTTTTAATTCTTTTTCATGAATCTGTTTGTTCCTATAATTAGTGAAATGATGGAGATCTTCCTAAGATTCCAATTTCTTTTTCATGTCATACATAAGACCTTGGTATTTCTTTATCTTTTTCCCTCTTGGCTCTGTTTAACCAAACATCGTCGGGGACACTAACTTCTACCAAGGTTGCTTCTTTCTCCTTCTTATTCCAGATCACTGTTAGATTTAATAGTTCCATTTTTCAGGTGCATAGCTCTAGGAATTGCATAGTCATAGTGAATGGTGTATGCTTTGTTTTAAATGCAAATAAAATATATGGGTTTATTTGTTGGCACTGCGTTATCGTAACATTAGAAAAAACATGCACCTCATAAAACTTAAAACTCTAGAAGTTTCCATTAGATTAATATCCAAATTGCACAACGATCACCTGATTTTGGTAGGCATATGATTTCTACCTTACATAAAAGCCCCTATTGAAGTCGAAGAAAATTTGCATGAAAGAATTATGAAATCGATGTAGTCGAAACACCTGACACTCCCTGAGAATGGATTACTCTGCCTATAAAAGCAAGCGGTAACCAACGGGAGAGAGTAAGCTAATCTTGATACATTCAAGTGTCAATCTCTTATTTGTTACAGTGTACCGTTGTACAATAAACTTGTTATAACTAGAGCTCGGACAACAGCATATTCTTTTCATTGTTTTCACTCTCGAGTGTTTATCCAATGATATCTTTAATGCACACTAGATAAATCCTTGTCCTGGAATTCAGTAAGACCAAGAGACCAAAACAAAAGATATACTACAACATATAAAAATGTTAATTAGGGAGAGGAAAATTATGGTCTCAATTTCTTTACTAACTCAGTGCTTAAGAGATAAATAAGTTTAATGAAACATTCGAATATCTATGCATCTCATATAGAGTTTAAGTGTTAGCCACAGGAACGAGCACCTTGATTTCTGAAAACCTACATTAAAGGAAAATAAAATATAGAAATCCTTTCGCAAATAAATATTTCCCTTCCATCCCGTATAACGAGTAGCTCCTCACATAAGTGATAAAAAAAAAACAAGTGTCGAACGAAACTATTTTAACTGTTTATAGAAAGAGAGAAATCTAATTTATAAAACTCACTATGTCTGTCTGTCTGTCTCCATATTTTCAAATTCTATCTTTTCCGAAACTAAAAGTGGCACAGCGGCTCTAGGGGCCCTTAAATGATTGGATTTTTTCTTATGGACCGTACTTTTATGGGTCTATGTATCTCTTACAGAGTTCAAATTTTAGCCCAGGTTGTGGACCCTTAGATTTCTGAGAATTTCAATTGAAGTTAAATAATACAAAAATTCGACAAGACAAACAATTTTATGGGGATGTGCTGCCACCTAGACCATGTCATATCTGTAGATTTGGTCTCTAAATAAGCAAGCAGTTTCTTTGAGTGTCTAAGGTCTCTCTTTGTACAGGGATTTGTCAGAACAATCTAGCATGATAATACTTTTCCCTACAAGTAAACCCTGACCAAATATTCAAAATAAGGTATTTGCAACCCAAATACGATCTTCTCAGTATGGCTTTATTGAGGAACGGTGCACCTTCTCCAACTGATGTTACCTCAAGTAACAGCACGAAGCTGGATACTCCACCAGACTAGAGGAATTCTTATCCTGGAATCCAGTAAGACTAAGAGACCACAAGGGAGATGTCCTATTACATATTTAAATGGTCAAGTGCGGAAAGGAAAATAATGTTCACAGATTCCTTAGTAACTAAGTGATTGAGAGGCAAAGGAGAACTTTTCTTTTTTTTTTTTTACAAAGGAGTCATCACTTATGAAGGCCCAGAGGCCATTCGAGGATAAGGGTTAATGAGTGTACAGTAGTCAATGGGAAAATGTTTTAGTAATCGTTGGTAGTGGAAATTTGGTAAATTGGATTACTTAAGGGGATAGCTAATCAAGAACTTGTTCGCGTTGGACTTGAAGGCAACAGTATTGTAGTTAGTCGGAAAGCAGCAAAACGGAACAGATTTCCATAGGTGTGCAGTTTTAAGAAAGAAGCTTTGTTCATGAAATCTGTTTAGGTACACTTTTATCTGTACCTAAACCTAAACATAGATTCCATGAACAAAGCTTCTTTCTTAAAACTGCAAACTTATGGAAATTATTGATAGTGATTTTTTTCAGCTAGATGTGTGTTTTTTTTGTGAAAGTCAGGCCAGGCCAGATTGAAACTCAAACGAGTACTTGCCATAAAAATAATGATAAATTGAATATTCAAATATCTGTATCTTGTGTAGAGATCAAATGTTAGCCCCAGGACGGGGGTCCTTTGATTTCTGAGAACTTTGACCGAAATTGATACCTCCGTTCAGTCTCGAAAGACAAAGGATACGCCTTGTAGGGGTAGCTGTGCGTGTAATTATGTGGCAAGGATTGCACAATCCCCAAGCACACCTCTCCTGAATCGGCAGTGTTTGAGTCCAGTGGCAAGGAGAAGTCCAGGACGACTGGAAACAATGCCGAGATAAGCGGAGAGCACATACAGCACCTGGAAGTTCAAAATGGTCACCCATTTAGTACTGACCAGGTTCAACATTGCTTAACTTGGGTGATCTAGTGGGAACCAGTGTGTCAACGTGATTATGCCATATTTTCAGGCAGCCTGATCTAGTAGCACCTGTTGACTTTGGACATGTTGTTTTTATTTCAACCGAAATTAAATAAAACAAAAAAAAATTGACAGTCGGGGGAAACAGGGAGAGGATTCCAAAATCTAATAGTTCGATGGAGGAAACTTTCAAAATAGAAGGTTCTTCAGTATTGACGGACCTCTACAGTGCAGGTGTGGAATTTTGTTGCTTGTCGGTTAAGTTGAGGGTATTTACGTTTGGGGCGAAGGCCTCACTAAACTTCAACTGGAGTAAAATGAAATAATAAAAATAAAAAAAAAAGTTCCCCCCCCCACAAGCACCACCAAATATTGGCAAGTTTCCTGCCGCATCTGTGAACGAATATGCAAGAAAGAAGCTGGGCTGAAGAGTCACCTACGTGCACATGAACGCTCAGCATCAACGTGGAGAGTTGGCAACTTTCTGTCAAGAAGTGACAATCATTATGTTCTCTAATACATTACATGCTCTCTATATCTGGTTTTCTTTTCTGAACTATAGATATTCAGTTATTGCCATGTACTCCATTTAGCTCTCTAATAAATTTTTTTTTTTTTACAAAGGAGTCACCACTTATCAAGGCCCAGAGACCACTCGAGGATAAGGGTTAATGGGTATACATAAGTCAATATGATTATAGCGTAGTAAACATAAGTAGTGAAAATTTTGTAAATTGAATTACTTAGGGGGACGGTTCATCAAGAACTTGTTTACATTGGACTTGAAGACGATCAAATTGTTGTTAGCTTGAAAGCAGGCAAACGGAAGAGAGTTCCACAGGCGTGTAGTTCTAAGGAAGAAGCTTTGTTCATGAAATCTACATTTAGGTTTAGGCACAGATAAAGAGTGTGGGAAATTATTGATAGTGGTTTTGGGTAGACGAGTGTTTTTTGTGAAAGTTTGGCGAGGGAGGACCATAGATTGAAGCTCAGACGAGCACTTGCCATAAAAATAACAATTAGGCTCACAGCGTCTCTTCTGTGGGAAAGAGACTTTTTCAATGTGTTCAATTGAACTTTGTTCATATACATGATCAGAATGGGTATCACTGTCTACTAGCTGTCACCCCCAACTAGTTTAAAAAAACAACAGGCCCAAAGTCAACAGGTGCTACCAGATCAGGTTGTCTAAAGATACTGGCTTCCTGACCTAAAATGCATAAAAGGTTAATGTCGTTATCTTTTTTGCTTTGCAAAACTCACTGATGTCCTGCAAAGCCAAAAACAAATCCTACAATTTTTCTTTTACAAAACAACTAAACCAAACACCATGAATAAATATTTAAAGATTTAAAACACTTGAAACGTACATACTTTTACCAAGATGTTAAACCGTGCATACTTTTACCAAGATGTTAAACCGTGCATACTTTTACCAAGATGTTAAAGCGTGCATACTTTTCCCAAGATGTTAAAGCGTGCATACTTTTCCCAAGATGTTAAACCGTGCATACTTTTACCAAGATGTTAAACCGTGCATACTTTTACCAAGATGTTAAACCGTGCATACTTTTCCCAAGATGTTAAAACGTGCATACTTTTACCAAGATGTTAAAGCGTGCATACTTTTCCCAAGATGTTAAACCGTGCATACTTTTCCCAAGATGTTAAACCGTGCATACTTTTACCAAGATGTTAAACCGTGCATACTTTTACCAAGATGTTAAACCGTGCATACTTTTCCCAAGATGTTAAACCGTGCATACTTTTCCCAAGATGTTAAAACGTGCATACTTTTACCAAGATGTTAAACCGTGCATACTTTTACCAAGATGTTAAACCGTGCATACTTTTACCAAGATGTTAAACCGTGCATACTTTTCCCAAGATGTTAAAACGTGCATACTTTTACCAAGATGTTAAAACGTGCATACTTTTCCCAAGATGTTAAAGCGTGCATACTTTTCCCAAGATGTTAAAGCGTGCATACTTTTCCCAAGATGTTAAACCGTGCATACTTTTACCAAGATGTTAAACCGTGCATACTTTTACCAAGATGTTAAACCGTGCATACTTTTACCAAGATGTTAAAGCGTGCATACTTTTCCCAAGATGTTAAAGCGTGCATACTTTTCCCAAGATGTTAAACCGTGCATACTTTTACCAAGATGTTAAACCGTGCATACTTTTCCCAAGATGTTAAAACGTGCATACTTTTACCAAGATGTTAAACCGTGCATACTTTTCCCAAGATGTTAAACCGTGCATACTTTTCCCAAGATGTTAAACCGTGCATACTTTTACCAAGATGTTAAACCGTGCATACTTTTACCAAGATGTTAAACCGTGCATACTTTTACCAAGATGTTAAACCGTGCATACTTTTCCCAAGATGTTAAAACGTGCATACTTTTACCAAGATGTTAAAACGTGCATACTTTTCCCAAGATGTTAAACCGTGCATACTTTTCCCAAGATGTTAAAACGTGCATACTTTTCCCAAGATGTTAAAACGTGCATACTTTTCCCAAGATGTTAAAGCGTGCATACTTTTCCCAAGATGTTAAAGCGTGCATACTTTTACCAAGATGTTAAACCGTGCATACTTTTACCACGATGTTAAAGCGTGCATACTTTTACCAAGATGTTAAAGCGTGCATACTTTTACCAAGATGTTAAAACGTGCATACTTTTACCAAGATGTTAAAACGTGCATACTTTTACCAAGATGTTAAAACGTGCATACTTTTACCAAGATGTTAAAACGTGCATACTTTTACCAAGATGTTGTAGCAATCGTTAGTAGTAAAAATTTGGTAAATTGGATTACTTAAGGGGATAGCTCATCAAGAACTTGTTCACGTTGGACTGAAAAGGGTTGATATGCCATAAAACGGAATGCCCAAACCAAACATGAATATTTGAAGATATAAAGAAATTGAAGTATAATTTTTTTTTCTAAAATTACTAGATTTAACATTAAATAACTCAAAAAGGGTTGATATGGCATAAAAAAACCCAAGCCAAATATAAATATTTGAAAATTAATTAAAAAAAAAACTTGAGGCATAAAACGTTTTACAAAAACGAACAGATTCTTCATCAAACAATTAAAAAAAATGCCATAAAGCAAAACAACCAAATAAAAAGTCAATGTTTGTGTTGCAGAACTTTCACATAAGCTTCAGTAAGGGTGACAATTCTTCAAAAAAAACCTAAAAACACCATAAACTTGTATTTCAGTTTCATTTAAGGACAGTTGGGGCAGTTATTGGTTAGCTCCAACATAATGAAACAAATTTTTTTTTTTAATACACGTCCTCTCTTTTATAAAACAAAGGATATGTCTGAAGAATGTATTTAAAACAAGTGAAGCATGCATGTTCCTCCGTGAGTGCACAGTGAACGAAGCATAAACAAAAAATGACTAAGTTCATCATTTGCCCCACCCTCATTTAGCCCTAAAAGTCCCCAGGGACGTCAAATCCTGGTGAAAATGAACAAACGGTGCAGCTTTAGGCCTTGTATGTAAATTTGAGTTCTGCACCATGCAAAAAAAAGAAAGGATATCATTCCCCCCCATCCACATTTAGCCCCGAAAGTCCCAAAGTCCTTAACATATTTAAATTTGAGTTCAGCACCATGCAAAACGGCTAAATAGACGTACACAGAAAATTTTGGACAAATATGGTAAAATAGTCCCAAAAATGGAGTGTTTTCATTAGTCCTAAAACAGCCCCTGGGGCATATCCAAGAGTTATCATGAAGTATAGACAAACAAAATTGTATAGCAGTCAGTATAGGCAAACAAAATTATATAGAAATCAGTGGTGCGACCCTGACTAGAGCAGGCAATTGATTTGATTGAAAAATTGTCAATTCACTGATTTTGATGACAATAAAAGTATTTTTTTTTTTTTTTTTTTTTTTACAAGGGTGTCACCACTTATCAAGGCCCAGAGGCCACTCGAGGATAAGGGTTAATAGGTATACATTAGTCATTGTGATTTTAGCATAGTAAACAGTGGGAATTTTGTAACTTGGATTACTTAGGGGGACGATTCAATTAGAACTTGTTCACATTGGACTTTTTCTTTTCTTTTCTTTTTTTTTTTCATAGGTATCAACTCATTATCAAGGCCAAGAGGCCACTCAAGGATAAGGGTTAAAGAGTGTACAGTAGAAATTGGACAATATAATAATCATTAGTAATGAAAATTTGTTAAATTTGATAACTTATATGGAACGGCTCATCAAGAACTTATTTACGTTCGACTTGAAGACAACCATATTGTAGTATTTGGAAACCTGAAACATTGGTTTATCCTCATTCGATCTCAGGCAACGTCGGATCTAATACTGAATAAGTTAATGACTTTTTAATCTAAATTGAAATATACACTACTGACACAAAAAAAAAGCCTCGACCTATATTTATTTTTTATGCCATCACGTGTTTCAAATGTTATTTTTTTGTTTGTTTTTATTATCAAGAATTGAAAATCTAATTGTTTTTTTTTTTATCTTTCATACATCTCGAGATAGGGGACAATTCTGTGACTTATCAATACTTTTGATAAGAACGTTGCATGAACTCAATTATTAAAGTAGGATAATGGTGATCGGGAAACAATAGCTCTGAGCGAACGTTGCCCCAGTATAATGAATCCACTGATTTTAGGTTAGTGCAAAAATAATGTCATTTTTTGACGTTCAACTTCACGTCAAAAACCCTTATTTTTGCACCAACCTAATAACTGTTATACCACTTCATATTATATAACCCGAAAATAACCACAGCATTAAATAATCTAAACTTAGTAAACATTTTGTATTAAACCTAACGTATTTATTAATCAGACACAAAAAAGGTTGAGCATCTTTGTTTTTAGCAAAAATAAGCGTTTACAAGTTTTTCTTTAAAAATAAAAAAAAATAAAATTCATCCGTTGTCTTAGGCATGAAGCCTGAATCTTTTTTTTTAGATACGCATTGCCAAGTGACATTTACATCTAAAACTAGCCTGGGTGCCCGGCGTTGCCCGGGCGTTTGGAGGTGTGTGTTGAGCAAAAAAAAAAAAAAAAAGTGGTAGTAGGCAGGCAGGCAGGCTCTAACCCGTGAATGTGGAGAAAGGTGTTAAAAAAAAATGGTAGTAACGTGAGGAGGGAATCAAAACAACAGTAGGCAGCCAGGGTGAAGAGAGGTGTTAAGAAAAAAAAAAAGTGGTGGTAGGCAGGTTCGAACCCGTGACTCAAAGGCGGAAAAGAAAGTGAAAGAAAATGTGACGTCTTAGCCGATGTCTCCATGACGCGACCAGAAATCAAAAGCGTTGAAATTAACCGAAGTCAATCCGACGGTGATTATGACTTGCTAAAATGGCGGCGAAAAAAATCGAACCCTCCTTGTACGAATCATTAGTGAAGGAATTAATGTTTTTGGCCAATTTTTCAATATTTGTCGTCTGAGATGTCGAGCTTCAAAATTATACCAATCTTGTCAGGATCCGTCGCCTCTGTCGAAAGTTTTTGTGACATACATACATACGTACATACATGTAAACAGACAGGTGAGGTTTATATTATAGAAGATGAGATATACATGCTACCTGCCCAGGAAAGGAGGAAAATATGGATACATAATTGGGGGTTAGGGTTTGATGTTAGGGTCAGGGTGGGGGACAAGGTGGTAGGAATTATTTTTGTTTATTTATTTTTTTTTATTACATTTTCACCCCAAACAAGGCACATTGCCACTTTGGTGTAGGGGGCTACTATCAGGGGCAGCAACTACTGGGGCACTATGTTGGGATTTGGGAAGCAAGATGTCGGTTCACGTTACACTAGAACTTCTGCATGTCAGTACAGTTGGGGAAGCAGAGACCTGGAATGGAATTCCAGAGTCTAGCAGTTCTAGGGAAGAAACTACTGGAGTAGAAAGATCTTTTACATCTACGGATCTCTACTGTGTGGGGGTGGGATTTAGCTGCATGTCGGGTTTTTCGAGGGTGTCTACGTCGTGGGGGCACAAGTGTCTGCAGTTCGCCAGAGCATTCACCATTAAAATACTTGTAGAACAGGCAGAGGGATGCAACATTTCGCCAATGGGACAGAAGCTGAAGCTTAGATGCCAGTTCAGGGCCTATCAGATTGGCGACTCTTTTGAACCTTGTCTAGGGGCGAGAGACTAGTAGCAGATGCACCAGCCCAAATGTGACAGCAATACTCCATACATGGGCGAATGGTGGCCTTTTAGAGGTACAGGTGTTAGTAGTTTTCTAGCACGGTAGAGAGAGCGTACCTTCTTTGCAACGGCACTAGCAATGCTTTCAATGTAATTGTTCCAACTCATGTTTCCTGTGAACGTTAGGCCAAGCTGTTTGAAAGATGTACTCTCAGACAGGGAGTCACTGGCCATTGCTATTGGTGGTAGAGAAGGTTTCTTGTAATTATTGAAGGAAACCAGTTTAGTCTTGGTAGCATTGAATGTGACCATCCATTTTTGTCCCCATTCCACTACAGATTGGAGGTTATCCTCTAGTGTTTTTGCCATTTCTTTAGAGATGTGTTCATTTGTTTTCCTGTCGTGCCTGTTATAGAGCGTGGTGTCATCAGCATATATACCCATCTCAGAGTCAATTTTGTCGGGGAGGTCATTAATGAATATTAGGAACAATAGAGATCCAAGGATAGACCCCTGAGGCACTCCCGCATTTATATCTTATTTTTAGATGTACGACCGTCGAGGACAACCTGGATTTTTCTCTTATCTAAGAAGGATTTAATTATGTTAAGTATTCTACCAGTGATACCGTATGATCTAATTTTCCTGAGGAGACCCTCATGCCATACCCTGTCAAAAGCCTTAGATATATCTAGAGCTACTGCTCTGCCCTCCTCCGCTTTGTCCAGTGAATGGTATATATGTTCAGAGATTACAGTGAGGATGTCTGCTGTGGAACAGGCTTGTGTAAATTCATATTGTTTGTCAGTCAGAAGTTTAGCATCTGTAAGGTGATGGACTAGAGCATGGTTAGTTATAGTCTCAAATATTTTGGCGAAAAGTGGGAGGAGGCTAATGGGGCGATAATTTGATGGGTCAGTTCTTTCGCCAGAATTCTTGAATACTGGTATGACAGAAGCAGTTTTCCAACAGTCCAGAAAGCAAGATTCATTAAGGCATTTGTTGTAGAGTTTGGAGAGAACTGGAGCTACTTCGACTGAGCACTTTTTTATTAGCACAGTTGAGATGAGATCGGGTCTAAATGCTTTTCAAGAAGGTTTTTTATGATAGCATGCACCTGAGCAGAGGTGATTTTTAGATCATCTAGCGTGGCGGCTGTCCGCAAAGGAAAGTCAGGCAGGGGGTGGTTGGAAGGGTCTTGTGTGGAGTTTGAGGCAAACCAACTGGCAAGCATATTAGCCTTGTTGGTTGCAGAGTAAACACCCTCGTGCTTGTTGGTTAGTGAGGGAATTGTTGATTGCCCATTATTTACTACACTGTTGTAGATTTTCCAGAAGTCACGAGTTCCTAATTTTTGTGCTTCGATGCGTTTTTTAGTGGTTTCAGTAAATTCTTTCTTAGCTGTCGCTATTTCTTCCTTAACTTTATTTCTAGCTTCTATTTACTTCTGTCTGTTTGAACTGGACTTATGTCGGTTAAATCTGTGGTATGCATGCTGCCTTTGAGCAATGGCAGTTGCGCAAGTAGAAGTAGACCATTAGTGAGAGTGGGGCTTGCTATAAAATTTCCACATGGGAACATGTGCTTCAATTGCCGTTTTGAACCATTCAGTGGTCTCATTTGTGCACTGTTCAGCAGGAAGAGAAAAAACATTTTCCCATGGGGCACCTGATAAGATCTCTGAAGAATTCCCAGTCAGCCTTTTTATAATATCTCGTTGTTTTGAGCATTGGCTCTTCAGTTTTGGGTCTAGCGTTTAGGGCGATTTCTACCATTATCACTGCATGATCAGCGTTCCCAAGTGGGCTGTCAGCATTTGTTATACAATCATTGGGAACAGTGGTCAGAAACAGATTTAGAAGTGATGCGTGTTGTTTTTGCTGGTTAGGGAAACGGATTGGAAACGTAACCATTTGTGATAGGGAGTGAGATATAGTGAAGCTATGTGTTGTGCTGCCCACTACATCTGTATGTAGAGAATACAAGCCAATTTTTGTGATGGACATTAAAGTCACCAAATACATGTACTTGTGCGCTAGTATCGAGGGAGAGTGCTGTCTTTATGCTATCAGAGACTTTGTTTATTATGGTGCAGTTCTGGATCGAGGGAGAGCAGTAGAGAAAATAAAAGTAGCTAATATTATGTTGCATGTTTTGTCTAAAGCACATAAAGGCTTGATCCTCCGATTCAAGGTTTGTTTCTCTAGTCAAGGGGGGAGTGTTATGAATGTAGACTCCAAGTCCGTGCATATGTCTGTCAGAGTCCTTACGACAGAGTGGGAGATAGTCAGGCATGTTAAAGTAGTTAGAGGGGATGGAGGATTGTAGGTTAGTCTCACTTAGTGCTAAGATATCCGGGGTATTTGTTAGGAGAAATGCTTCAACATCAGCTAAATTAGTTCTAAGCCCACGAATGTTCGTGAATGCAAGCCTCAAGGGAGAAGGCAAGTTGGATTTGTTTGTCCCTAAGCCTGGTTTAAGCTTATTTTTTGATTGTACTATCATCATATTTTTAAAGAGTTTCAGTTAGGTAACGGGGAGCTGAACAAGAGGTTATGCAGGGTATCAGACATGCAACACAAGTAGACCATCAGCTGACCTTTCTTCAACTAGGACTGTGGCCTCAGGAAAGCCCATCGGGGATGAGTGCAGGATCACTTTCCATGCGTGACATGGCACTACAAACATCCCGATATTATACAACTGTTGATGGAGCACTTGATTTAAGCGCTACAAAAGTGTTAGAGCTCCTGTACTACCAGTCAGAAACAGCAGCCAGGAACTGTCAATCCGATACCCTCAACCCATCAGAAGAAGGTCAACCCAATCTAATTGCACAGGCATGTGGTACTCAAGCACTCCCAAGTGCCCAGTTTTGAGGGGTGGGATGTGTCGGGAGTAGGGAAAACGGTGTTCATTACCCTAAACAAGAAACAAGATCAACCACTGTGTGTTTTGTCAAATCACTGTGATAGCGTCTCTGCGCCTGATTAATATACAGTTTTAGGGGTGGCGTGTGTCGGCAGTGGGGAAAACGGCGTTCGTTGCCTTAGGCAAGAAACAAGATCTACCACTTGGTGTTCCTGTCGAATCACTGTGTCTGACTAAATAGGCAAAGAAGGAGTATGGAAGCCGGGCGATAGACAGATCCTATCTACTCCTTAAGCAGTTTAGGTTTGCAGACCAGTAATTTGTTTGAGTCACCAGCTCTAGGAAGGTTGGTTAGTTAGTTTCAGAGTTTTCCTTCTCCTAGACAGATGATCTGGGAAAATCTACTGGGTCCATCAGCCCTGAAAGGGTTTGCTCCACGCCTGGGTCCTAATCCAGGTATTTCTGTGATCCCCGCGCGGTTAGTTAATGTTACAGGGTTAGTTTGTAGAGGTTATATATCTAATGAATAGTTACACTCCTCAAAGTGATTTAGGGACATTGCTATTTCATTGTTACTAAGGAGAGAAAAAAAAACTCATGCAGTGGAAGCAACTATGTGAGCCGGTTTGTTAGAAAGGCGTTAGTGTGGATTAAGACTTTTACCTTTAGATTTTTACATTTTTTTAATTCATATGTTAGCTTAGGTACAGGATAACGTTACAGTGTGAGTAGGTATTAGGAATTGAGCTAAGAATTTTGCCCAGTCACTGTTCATTTTTTTTTATTATTTTTTTATTTTTAGAAGAAAAGGAAAAAGAATGAAAGTGTAAGAAGAAATATAAAAACAAAAAAAAAGAAAAAAGAAAAAAAAAGAAATAAAGAAAAAAACAAATATATACCCCATAAATAACAATCCTAATAATGGCTTGGAAGCTGAATGAAGATGAAAATGATGAGGCTTAGTCATGGGGATGACTAGGAGGAAGTAGATGGCGAAAATATGTTTACAACAGCAGTTCGATGTTTGTTTATTTTATTTAAGCAAATATATTTATAAGATTTTTTTAAAAAATTGTTTAATAAAAATAATAATCATAAAGTAATAACGTTCAACAAGACGCACCTGAAGAAGGTTGGAGGTTACATCGACTGAAATGTGGTAAGAATAACATTTTATAGACAGCTAAGAAGCAGCTCCACAATAACGAGTTCCACAGACCAATATTTCTAGGATAAAGACTTTCCTTATGAAATGATAATAATTATCTTTGGTCATGAATTTCGAATCGTTTTTGTTTTTCATCCAATTTTGTCAAAAACTGTTAGACTTACACTACACTAGACCATCACCAAAATACCACATTCACTTGATCTTTGGATAGATGACACCCAATTTGTTCTGAAACCAAAAAATTAATCTTGAAGCATGGGAAAACATTTACAGATTTAAAAAAAAATGTAGGTTAGGGCTCTCCTGCTCTGCTAAGCGTTAGGTCAGCTACTGTTTTCTGGGTGTTCCGGAAACAAGCTGATTGGTCTCTGGATGGGAGTGGGGATTAAGTGACATGATGTGAAAAATAAAACAGATCGGAGTGGAATATAGGAATGTATGATTATACCTATTTACAATGCCTCCCCACGGGACAGAGTTAGACACCAGGGTCGTTTTTTAACGTGGAGAAAAGGTACAAAAATAAAAAAAATGTCTCAGTCGTGAAGGACTGCTACTTCACCGAAAGAGAACAAGAAATGGAAGTGCAGCATCTGAAGAACAGATGGTATTTATTTGCTCCCCCACCGAGCAAATTAGGCACAAGGCCGATTTTTAATGTGAGGAGTGAAGGGGAAATGGGGACCAACTCCCCGGGGAGTAGGGGAGCTGGATAGTGACAATTGGTATGAAGGGTTGCCCCTACATTTACCAAGGTCTTATATGTGGGGTCGCCCCCACATATGGTCTTTGCTTGCAGTATCTGCCGAAACAGATGGTATTTATTTGCTCCCCCACTGAGCAAATTAGGCACAAGGCCGTTTTTAATGTGAGGTAAAAACCAGCTCCCCTAAAAGTAGGCAAAAAGGGGGCACTCTGGTTACCAAAAATAATAATTGTCCCCCTATAGAGGGTTTCCCCTCCATTGACTGGTACAATTTATCTTAACTGTAGTATCTTCCGAAACAGATACTACACTTTGATCTTGACCAAAAGGCCAAGTAATGTATGATTATAGCGTAGAAGTAAGAGGGGGCAAAATAAATGTAGGGAGTGGGCGTTTTTTTTTTTTTTTTTTTTTTTTTTTTTTTAATTTTTATTTCTAATACCAAAAGGAAAGCAGGATCAGCTTTATTTTAGTCTACTAATTAAGTCGTTGAAATTTGATGAATGGGATTCACAGAAATCAAGACCGTGTGTGCCATGCCTTCTTTTTTCTGGTGTAATTCATTCTTTATTTTGTTATAATGAAACAAAACTTGTATCAAGTTTCATTATTTCAATAGAAAAAAAAACAAAAAAACCTCTGCACTCAATATAAAATCATAAAAGTAGTCAAGTATTTTAGGTGCTCCGAAAACAGGCAGGGCAGTCTCTAAATGGGAGTGCAGGCTAAGTTGTATGTCAAAGATAAAAAACAGATCAGGGTGGAATATGGTAATAGATGGTATCCTTCAAGATATAATACTGCAGTTTAGGGGTGACCGGAGAGAGGGGGGGGTCAGTATAAATGTGGCATATTTGGGGAATTTTTGCTACCAAAAAATAAAATCGGGTCAGGATTATTTACTCCACAAGCAATGATCTTTTAAAATTTGAAGGGTAGGATTCGTGTTTGATGTGTGTCATGCCTATACAGCATGTTTTCTCAGGTGTAAGAAAAGTTAGTTTTGTGCTAACTCATCCTTTATTTTGTTGTAATGACAAAGCAAAACCAGTCATGTCAAGTTGTTTGAAAAAAAAAAAAGAAGAAAAAAAAAGGTGCACTCGACCTAAAATTCTGAAGAACGTAGTTCGGTAGGTTTAAGATGAAGTGTTTAGTTTCTTCTTGATAAAAGCAAACATCCAGGCCAAGCTTTTGAAGGTTTACTTTGTACCTCAAGTTTGTTGTAACTCTCTTTAAATTGAAATGATTAGCTCAAAGGAATATTAAACTCATAGGCGGTCCGCAGTCGCCTGTAATGTTTGGTGCATTTTTGGTCAGGAAATCAATATCTTCAGACAGCCTGATCTGCTAGCACCCGATGCCAAACAGGTATTACCAGTCTGGGCTAGAGTGGACCTAGGAGCAATGGTAATTAAGGGCAACTCCACATTCCCCACGGCACCCGAACGGGGCCTCGGCATTGGACGTCTGTTAAAGTCATACCAAAGATAAGATCAGGGTTGCCTTTGACTGTGTCTTTCAGACTTTTTATTCAAGGTGTTGCCATAAACAGCTTGAATTACCTGCTTTTTATTTTCGATTCCTCTAAAAACATGTGTAGAAGCTCCCCCCCCCATAATTATTGTTAATCCTAGAATGATATAATCCTGAATTTAATATTTATTGTGATTTCTGTTATATACTAGCAGGGTGATACGATTTTGCCCGGGATTAAATGATGATCAACATATGTTTCACACTTAAATATTTTTAGCGTCATCAAAATCGATGAAATCGCCCATTTTTAAATCAAATCGATTGATTGCCTTCTCTAATTGGGGGCCCATCAGGATGTACCTGAAGGAAGCTTCACATGCCTCTCGCCGTCACTTAGTTCACAATATGTCGTCTACATTGCACTGTAGAGAAAATACTAACGATTTTATAGAATTATTTTTTATATATATATGATGACTTGCTTTAAAGTTTAAAATGCAAAAGTCAAATATCATGCTTTAATTATGCTCTAAATAGAAACATTCATGTTGAAAGCGCCCCTGTCATATCAAAGAACCTACTCTTGATTTTATATGTTCAGTTTCGGCTTGTGTGGTAATCAAACTACTTGAATGCACTTGTGATGTTAGGCTGTGTAAGGTGTTAACTTTGGTCAAAATCGCCTGTTCATTCTTGTATTGGATTATTTTCATTATTGATACTTATTGAAGAGAGTCAAACACAAAACATAAAGTACCTTCGTGTGAAATTTCATAAAAATCGGCAAAATAATCAGTACAAAAAGAACAACTTCATAAAAGAGACGTTTTCTAAATATTTAAAAGTTAAGGCTTATATAAATAGGAAATAGATAGGAAATGTTTAAAAGTTAAGGCTTATATAGATAGGAAATATTTAAAAGTTAAGGCTTATAAAGATAGGAAATATTTAAAAGTTAGGGCTTATAAAGATAGGAAATATTTCAAAGTTAAGGCTTATATAGATAGGAAATATTTAAAGATAGCAAATACTTACTGGATAAGGAAAAAGGCTAAGGCAGTAGTTCTAGATATATCTAAGGCCTTATATATATATATATATATATTTAAAAGAGTGTAGCCATCAACAATTGTGGGTTTTTTTTAAAGGTTTTCATCATATTTTTATTTAAAAATATTTTTATAACGCGTTTCGAGCTTAGGGTGTGCTCTCTTCAGATATTTTCATAAAAAGTTTTTCTTTAAAATGGGAGTTTGTAGATATGCCTCCGCTGATATTAAATATGTTTTTCATAGTGATGCGATGCGTGTGTTCAGTATTCAGACGTTCTGTCTCCAACTTTAAGTGTTCACAGTGACCGGTCAAAGTTAGTTTCAAAGAGTGTTTTTTAGTCCATATGGTGAAGGTTTTTATGGCTTTTTTAGGGTTCTTTTTAAAGACTTTCTTTCCCCATGTATAGCATACACTCACACACAATCACATACGCATACATATACATTCATGTACATGTACACATGCACACGCACACGTACGCAGGCACACACACATACACACACGTACATACATAGAAATATATGTAGGAGCATACATATATACACATATACATACCCACCTACACACTCACGCACGTACTCGCATACATCCACCGCTAACAATTATTTTTATTTTTTTATTATTTTTTATTTTATATATATATATACATACATATACACACACACATACACATATATATACTTTTATATATACGGATATCGTGTAAAAGTGTTCTGTTCCTGGTTATATATACTTTTTTTTTTTTTTTTTCAACCAAAACACGCATGTATATATGCGCTTAATCATTCTGACATACGTACACGCACCCACACACACACAAGTAAGATGGAGAATAGGTAGAAGATATATATACACACACACATACACACATATATGTACACACATATATGTATGTGCACATACACTCACAAACATCCGCATACTATGTAGGCACACACACATACACACACACATGCACACACACAGACATATGCAGGGGCTCACACATACGCGTATATCCATTGTAACGTGCATCCAGGAGATAAGCGCCCGCGTGTTTGCGTGTTGTGTGGGTACGTGGGAGAGACGGATGAGGGGAAAAAGACTTACCTCGAGACCAGCTCAGCGTTACCGACCAAAAATAGAAAGGAGGGACCAAGATGGCGACCGCCGTCTTTTGTAAAGTATGATGTCTCGCAAAGTCACACGAATTCTCGGAATATGCAAATTTAGCCGGCCTAGAACGACGATAAAAGCGGGTGAGGGGAAAGACGTGGGGGAGTGACGATTGAGTTGGCTGGGGAATCGTGTGGCTGTTGCTTCTTGTGCCGTGTTGAGGATATCTTACCGTGTTAAAGAGAGAGTCGGCGCCATCTTGAATTTTTCCTTTCATTTTTTTTTCTTACAAGCTATTTCGGCCATTTGGCCTCTAGGACTATGACCGAGTCGAAATTTGACTTAAAGCTCATACCCGAGTTTGACGGGACCACGTCCATCGTCGACTGGGTTGAAAGGGTCGAGCTGACGTGCGACCTTTGTGAGGTGAAAAGGATACACACTGTAATTCCCCTGAGATTGGCTGGGGGTGCCTTGAGTGTATATCAGCAACTCAGTGCTGCCGAAAAGGGAGATGTCACTGCAATTAAAGCTGCGCTGTACAAGGCATTTGCCATGGATCCTTGTACGGCTTATGAAAAATTTGCTTCCCGAAAACTTCTACCGGAGGAAAGCGTGGACGTTTTCTTCGCTGAGTTAAAGAAACTCGCAGTTCTGTTCGGTGGAGGGGTGTCGGAGCGGACGCTTGCGTACGCGTTTGTGGCGGGCCTTCCCACTCGGGTGAAGCAGCTACTGAGAGCCTCAACCAGCGTTTCAACAACGACCATGGAACACTTGATGGAACGTGCTCGAGCCATCATCAAAGATGAGGAGGACCTGGGGGAACCAGTTGTGATGGCGACACAGACAGGTCAGATTGGCGCTCGGGAGATTCCGAATCAGAACCCTGCAAGCAATGGGAAATGTTTTCGCTGCGGCCGACACGGACATTTTGCAAGGAATTGCACCAACAGGGGGCGTGTGCGCTGTTTTAAGTGTGGCGGTTTGGGGCATCTAGCCCAAAACTGTGCGGGAAACGTATCAGGGGAGAGGACGTCAGCGCCGCCCTGCTCCCCGAGCAAAATTTGAACAAGGCGCAACCAGTAATAACCGTCTACGTAAACAGGATACCCTGCTCAGCACTTCTCTACTCAGGCTGTTCGCATACTATAGTGAGCACCAGGCTGTGTCCAAGTTGGACTAAGAGGAAGATCAAAGTCACCACGATAGGAGGCGAGACCCAGACATGCTGTGGAGCTGGAACTGTCAAGATCTACACGGACACCGGTGCAGCCACTAAGATCAATGTGCTCGTGACCCAAGGAAATCTCCTGGGGTTTGACCTGTTGCTCGGATACGATGCCATCAAGGCGCTGGAGGGAGTCGCAATTCATCGGGATGGAAAGGTGCGATTCTTAGAGGCCCCAGTGTGTGCAGCGCTCCATATCGATCGGCCGGATTTTACAGTGGACTACGACTCGCGCAAGAGGGCCTGGATTGCATCTTGGAAGTGGACCGAGGGAATGGCACCGACTAAACTCAAGAATGGGGTTGCAGAGTACCCTATACCCAGTGAGGCCCGAGCAGAATACGAAAGGGAACTAAAGGCGTGGATCCAAGATGGCTGGTTAATCCCCTACCCTGAGGACAAGCTTGGGCCTCCGAAGGGTCTAATACCCTTGATGGCAGTAGTCCAGCATAACAAGTCGAAAGTACGGCCCGTGCTGGACTATAGGGAGCTTAACAAGCATATTGAAGCCTACACTGCCGATGCTGACGTATGCGCCAGTAAGTTGAGGGAATGGCGTCAGAAAGGCACTAATGTCTCAATATTGGATTTACGAAAAGCCTATTTACAGGTGCGAGTTGATGAGACGTTGTGGCCGTTCCAGACAGTTTGGTTCCAGGGGCAGAGGTACTGCCTTACACGCCTTGGCTTCGGCCTAAATGTGGCACCACAGATCATGAAGACTATTGTCAACACAGTATTGTCCCAAGAAAAGCCCATGAGGGACTCAACGTCAGCTTACATTGATGACGTATACGTCAATGAAGATGTACAGTCTGCGTCGTGTGTCAAAGAAAAGTTGGCTCAGTTTGGTCTGGAATGCAAGAATCCCGAACGTTTAAGGGAAGGAGCACGTGTATTGGGATTGGATGTTTATGAAGAGGATGGCACCCTACAATGGAGGCGTGGCAGTGAAATTCCAAGCATCCCCAACCTCGTTACAAGGCGGACCGTTTTTTCTTGGTGTGGAAAACTTGTTGGTCACTTACCGGTCTGTGGCTGGCTCCGCGCAGCTGTTGGTGTGATTAAACGCAGAGCAAATTTAACAACCACGGGTTGGGATGACATATCCGATGATGTCCTACTAACTCTGATGATTAAAGAGACACTGGAGAGAGTGAACAAGAAGGACCCTGCCTGTGGGCGGTGGTGTGTTAACGGAGACAACGTAGGTGTGTGGGTTGATGCCAGTTCTTTGGCGTTGGGAGTATCGTTGGAGCAAGGAGGAAACGTGTTCGAGGATGCGTGTTGGCTGCGGCCCGTAACAGATTCTCAGCATATCAACCTGGCAGAGCTGGACGCTGTTGTAAAGGGGGTAAATCTGGCCCTGCAGTGGCAGTCTAAGAAGTTGACCTTGTACACAGATTCTCTCTGTGTCTACCACTGGGTGTAAGACACACTTTCAGGACGGACACGAATCCGTACCAAGGCAGCAAGCGAAATGTTAATACGGAGAAGGCTAGACACGCTAAAAAACCTGGTATCTGAGTATGGGCTATCACTGAGCGTCACTCTGGTGCCATCACATTGTAATCGTGCTGACCAACTGACCCGTGTACCTCACAAATGGTATGAAGCCGCGAAGATGGGAATGGAGATTACTGCTCGATCTTGTGCAGTTGCAATCGACCCATGTCAAATACAAAAAATTCATGCACAGAGCGGACATCCGGGTATCAAGAGGACCCTTTATTTTGTGAGGCATGCATACCCAGCAGTGACCAAGATGGATGTCAGACAGATCGTCAGAAATTGTGAGGCTTGCCAGTCTATTGATCCTGCACCAGAGCGATGGCAGAAGGGTCGCTTGGAAGTTGAGAGTGTGTGGCAGCGGCTGGCCATGGATATTACCCATTACAGTGGCAAGCCCTTTCTAACTCTCATTGATTGCGGGCCTACAAGATTTGCGGTGTGGCGGCAGATGACCAGACAGGATTCAGCAAATGTTGTTCGCCACCTATCATCCATTTTTTTTGAGCGAGGTGCGCCGGAAGAGCTCCTGACTGACAATGATGCAGCGTTTTGTAGCCAGCAAGTCCGGCAGTTGTTAGATGAGTGGGGCGTCCGTCTACGGTTGCGATGTGCGCATGTGCCATCAGGAAATGGCATTGCTGAAAGAAGCCATCGCAGCATCAAGAGAATTGCTGCCAGGAAGCGATGTACTATTGCGGAAGCAACATATTGGTACAACATTACGCCAAAGGACGGGACGTCCCCTTCAACCGCACCTGCGAATGCTATTTACACGTACCAAGTCGGAGTGAAGGGAATCAACACTACGCAGCCAACCGACAAGGGAACATATAACAGATATGAAGTGGGAGATCCAGTGTGGGTGCGGCCTCCAGGAAATCGGTGCACCGACAAGTTTAAGCGAGGACACATATCTGGAGTGATTAGCCAGCAGTCTGTTTTGGTCGATGGAACCCCACGACATGTGCGAGATCTTCGCCCAGCTACCGAGGTGCGTCATACAACTACAGAAGAAAGCAGTGAAGCGTCTAGCGATGAGCTGCCGATGCACGGATTCAGTGAGCCCCTTCCAGAGACTGATAGCGATACTTCATCTGATGAGGCGGAACCAGATCCAGAGCCCGAATCTGAAACAGTGAATGTACCTCTTCGCAGAAGCACACGCACTAAAAGGCCACCCCCCCAGTGCTCTCTATGTGATCATCAGATCAGGGGGGAGTGTAACGTGCATCCAGGAGATAAGCGCCCGCGTGTTTGCGTGTTGTGTGGGTACGTGGGAGAGACGGATGAGGGGAAAAAGACTTACCTCGAGACCAGCTCAGCATTACCGACCAAAAATAGAAAGGAGGGACCAAGATGGCGACCGCCGTCTTTTGTAAAGTATGATGTCTCGCAAAGTCACACGAATTCTCGGAATATGCAAATTTAGCCGGCCTAGAACGACGATAAAAGCGGGTGAGGGGAAAGACGTGGGGGAGTGACGATTGAGTTGGCTGGGGAATCGTGTGGCTGTTGCTTCTTGTGCCGTGTTGAGGATATCTTACCGTGTTAAAGAGAGAGTCGGCGCCATCTTGAATTTTTCCTTTCATTTTTTTTCTTACATCCATATCCACACGAACACATTTATCCACTCATACATGTGCATACATATGTATATATATATACACATACACACACATACATACGGATGTGTATACACTCATCCACCCATATATATATATGGGCAGATGCACTCACAATCACACACATACACATACATATTCATACATTCCACCTTATGTATATATTGGTTGAAGTTTCCTTTCCAATCCATGCACATATGCATACATGGATTCGGTCACTCAAACATAAGTGCACGTATACATACAAACAAGATGTAGCATAGATAACAGATGATATATAATTATACACACACGCATACACAATCATATGTGCACACCCACGCACACACACATATACACACGCACACACGCGCGCACATACACATACATACGTTTAATTTCTAGTTGTTTGTTTGTTTAAGAGAAATGGTACTGTACTGGGTATGGGCGCGCGCACCCGCGAAAGTGTGTGCGTGCCTTATTGTGCTTTTTTGTTGTTTCGTGTGTGAGGGTGCACACGCTGCACACCTACCCAAGCATGCATGCGTGTAAGTGTATTTTGTGTTTTGCCTATTTATGTGTATAATTATGGAGAGATGTTTAAGGCGGGGTTAAACTTTGCTATGAAATTTTTTTCTTGAGTTAGCAAGTAGAAGTAGTTGTCAGTTTGGAAGATGGGCATTATCTCGAATCTGCCTCCACTGCATGTGTGTATATGTTGTGATACATGTAGGTGTCTATTTTCCGCGATTTTGATGTTGGATCGGTGTAGGGCTACTCTATTACTAAGGTTTTTTGTAGCGCCTATGTAGGATTTATCGCATGCTGGACATTTTATTACATAGATCACGTTTTTTGAGGTGCAATCTAGGTTTTTTTTATATACACACACATACACGCACATACACACATATATGTGTGTACATATATGTGTGTATGTGCGTGTATGTGTGTGCATATATATCTTCTACCTATTCTCCATCTTACTTGTGTGTGTGTGGGTGCGTGTACGTATGTCGGAATGATTAAGCGCATATATACATGCGTGTTTTGGTTGGAAAAAAAAAAAAAAAAAAAAGTATATATAACCAGGAACAGAACACTCTTACACGATATCCGTATATATAAAAGTATATATATGTGTATGTGTGTGTATATGTATGTATATATATATATATATATATGTATATGTATATATATATATATATATATAAAATAAAAAAATAAAAATAATTGTTAGCGGTGGATGTATGCAGGTACGAGTACGTGTGTGGTTGTGTAGGTGGGTATGTATATGTGTATATATGTATGCTCCTACATATATTTCTATGTATGTACGTGTGTGTATGTGTGTGTGCCTGCGTACGTGTGCGTGTGCATGTGTACATGTACATGAATGTATATGTATGCGTATGTGATTGTGTGTGAGTGTATGCTATACATGGGGAAAGAAAGTCTTTAAAAAGAACCCTAAAAAAGCCATAAAAACCTTCACCATATGGACTAAAAAACACTCTTTGAAACTAACTTTGACCGGTCACTGTGAACACTTAAAGTTGGAGACAGAACGTCTGAATACTGAACACACGCATCGCATCACTATGAAAAACATATTTAATATCAGCAGAGGCATATCTACAAACTCCCATTTTAAAGAAAAACTTTTTATGAAAATATCTGAAGAGAGCACACCCTAAGCTCGAAACGCGTTATAAAAATATTTTTAAATAAAAATATGATGAAAACCTTAAAAAAAAAAACACAATTGTTGATGGCTACACTCTTTTAAATATACATTTTTTCTCTCGTTGGAACTACACAACCATCACTTTAAATATATATATATATATATATATATATATATATACATACATACATACAATATAATATATATATATATACATACATACAATATAATATATATATATATACATACACACAATATAATATAATATATATACATATATATATATACAATATAATATATATACAATATAATATATATATACATATACATATATATATACACACAATATAATATATATAAATATAATATATATACATATATATATACACTATAATATATATATATATACACTACACTATAATATATATATACACTATAATATATATATATACACTATAATATATATATATACAATATAATATATATATATACAATATAATATATATACATATATATATACAATATAATATATATATATATACAATATAATATATATACATATATATATATATACAATATAATATATATATATACAATATAATATATATACATATATATATACAATATAATATATATATATACAATATAATATATATACATATATATATACAATATAATATATATATATACAATATAATATATATATATACAATATAATATATATACATATATATATACAATATAATATATATATACAATATAATATATATACATATATATATACACAATATAATATATATACATATATATATATATACAATATAATATATATACAATATAATATATATATACATATACATATATATATACACACAATATAATATATATAAATATAATATATATACATATATATATACACTATAATATATATATATACACTACACTATAATATATATATACACTATAATATATATATATACACTATAATATATATATATACAATATAATATATATATATACAATATAATATATATACATATATATATACAATATAATATATATATATATACAATATAATATATATACATATATATATATATACAATATAATATATATATATACAATATAATATATATACATATATATATACAATATAATATATATATATACAATATAATATATATATATACAATATAATATATATACATATATATATACAATATAATATATATATACAATAAAATATATATACATATATATATACACAATATAATATATATACATATATATATACACACACAATATAATATATATACATACACAATATAATATATATACATATATATATATACACACACAATATAATATATATACATATATATATATACACACACAATATAATATATATACATATATATATATACACAATATAATATATATACATATATATATATACACAATATAATATATATACATATATATATATACACAATATAATATATATACATATATATATACACAATATAATATATATACATATATATATATACACAATATAATATATATACATATATATATACACAATATAATATATATACATATATATATATATATACACAATATAATATATATACATATATATATATACACAATATAATATATATACACAATATAATATATATACATATATATATATACACAATATAATATATATACATATATATATACACAATATAATATATATACATATATATATACACAATATAATATATATACATATATATACACAATATGATATATATATATACATATATATATATACAATATAATATATATATACACAATATAATATAATATATATATACATATACATATATACATACACACAATATATGTATATACATATATATATACACAATATAATATATATACACAATATAATATAATATATATACATATATATATATATACACAATATAATATATATACATATATATACACAATATAATATAATATATACATATATATACACAATATAATATATATACATATATATATACACAATATAATATAATATATATACATATATATACACAATATAATATATATACATATATATACACAATATAATATATATATACATATATATATACACAATATAATATATATATATACATATATATATACACAATATAATATATATATATACATATATATATACACAATATAATATATATATACATATATATATACACAATATAATATATATATACATATATATATACACAATATAATATATATATACATATATATATATATATATATATATATATATATATATATATATATAAAATAATATATATATATACATATACTAGCTGTACCCGGCCACACGTTGCTTTGGCTCAGTTTGTTAAAATGGAACACATATGAAAGTAGAGAAAAGTTTGATTCTTTTTTTTTCAAGAGAATGTACAAATTATTTTTTTAACAGATGTTAAGAAAATAAACAGAAAAATACTTCCATCATTAATTATGCAAAAAAATAAATAAAATGTTGATTTAGTGTTTCAATATGCTTATAAATTATGATTAAACTTGCTGAGTATGCACTGTTTTACGGTTGTTGTAAAAATGGAACAGAAACTTAAATTTCGCTTCATTTTAATCTTTCTTAATTTTTTAATTGTGCCCCCCCCAACGAATATAATCAAAACAGTAACATTCAACAATTGTACCTTATGTATATAAAACACAAAATATTTATTAAAAAAAAAAAAAAAAAAGTTAATAACGAAAGGGAAATAATTCCATTTTTAAACGAAAAAGTCAGTTTACCTAACTTACTGTATTAATGCTATATTTTTAAGCAAGAAAAAAAAAGGTAAATATCCAGATACGCTACTGCAGAACACCGACCACTCTAATTTGTTTTTGCATAGGTAATTGAGGTCGCTGACAACGAATCTGATAGTCAAACTTGGGGCAAATTTACCGTTTGCATGGTATTTACCCCTGAACCCACAAACTTCTTTCCACCATTTTGCAGCTTCCGTTTATGCTATGCGCATGCACGCTGTAGCATAAACGACGGCTTCACCAAGCAAACTACGTTGGGGGGAGGGATTTTTTTTTTCCAGGACATAGAATTTTCTAATTTTCAAAAATACAGTATAGCGCTTTTTGGGTGGAAAATTTAAAATTAGCTGAAAAATAAATAAAATAAGAAAAGGAAAGCACACCAAGTTGGAGTAGGGGGGTTTAATTTATCTGTTTTTTTTTGTTTTTTACCTGGAACATCGAATTTTCAAATTTTCCGTAAGTAACGCACCGACATTTACCAATTAGAACACCATTTAACATTTTCCGAAGATTTTACTTTGTACATTGGGGGGGGGCGGATGTGATGTTGGGGCACGCGCGCGCCCCAACATCACATTCCCCCCCCAAAAAAAAACAAATTAGAGTGGTCGGTGGGGTTTGTATTACTGTACACATAAATTCGAAAAAGTTGTCAAAAAACAAGTATATAACAAATAAATGTTATCAAAGGCAAGATAAGTTACTTTTCTACCAAACTGGATATATTTTTCGTGTTTTTATTCAATGTAACATGTTTATTCAGCTCGAAAAACATACAGTGTTTACCGATGTATTGGAAAATTCAAGATTCTGTTTAACACGGTAAGTTTTGGAAAAGGTGTTATAAATAAAAACTCAGATAAAATACTGTTAAAAACTCGCTCAATATATGTTACCGTGACATTCTTTGACATATATTCGGCGGGTTTTTAATAGTATTTTGTATAGTTTTTTATTTATAACACTTTTTCCCAAACTTACCGTGTTAAAGAGAGAATCAGACGCCATCTTGAATTTTCCAAGTCATCGGTAAACACTGTATGTTTTTCGAGCTGAATAAATATGTTGGGTTTGTATTACTGTACACATAGATTCGAAGAAGTTGTCAAAAAACAAATATATAACAAATAAATGTTATCACAGGCAAGATAAGTTACTCTTCTACCTAACTGGATATATTTTTCGTGTTTTTATTCAATGTAACATGTTTATTCAGCTCGAAAACCATACAGTATTTCCTCCTATAACACAGAACAAGCTAGGTAACATACAAATATCCATGCATGAGGTCGCCAAGCTAATCAAGAACCTAGATTCCAGAAAAGCAACTGGCCCTGATGGCATCCCAATTATAGTGTTAAAAAAAGCTTCAACCAGAACTTGCTCCCATACTTACGAAACTATTTAAGCGCTGCCTTAAGGAGAAGTGCTTTCCGACTCCCTGGAAGACCTCATCAGTTCGCCCTGTATTTAAGAATTCAGGTGATAAGTCATCTCCCTCTCAGTACAGACCAATAAGTCTCCTGTGTGTTATGAGTAAGTTGCTGGAATCCATATTAAATAGAGAAATAGTCAACCACCTCAGCAGGAATAACCTTCTTAGTGACACACAATATGGTTTCCGCTCTGCAAGATCTACCGCAGATGTGCTGACGGTTATATCCCACAGGATTAGTGAATCTCTGTACAAAGGCTTCCTTTCTAGGGCAATTGCTCTTGACATATCAAAGGCCTTCGACAAGGTATGGCATAAGGGTCTACTTCACAAGATTTCCAGCTACGGTATGACTGGAAATATTTTCTCAATCATTAAATCATTTCTCTCCGATAGGCTCATAAGAGTAGTGGTAGATGGACAAAAATCGGAGGCCTGCAATATTATTGCTGGAGTCCCTCAGGGGTCAATCCTGGGCCCAACTCTCTTCCTGATCTACATCAATGACCTCCCTAAACACATACTTAAATCATTCGTTGCATCTATGCTGATGACACGACCATCTACGGCAGCACATCAAAAGCTGTAAATGACAAAGTTCTCTCTGATTCTCTCTCCTCTGATCTTGAGCGCGTGGTTCAGTGGGGGAAGATGTGGCTGGTTACCTTTAATGCATCCAAAACCAAACTCCTATCCTTACATCATCAACACTCTGATCCCCATCTGGCATCAATTGTGATGGATGGCTCTCGTCTGGGTGAGGCCCCGTGTTTTGACAAGCTTCTGGGTTTGACCTTTACTCCTGATCTGAAATGGAACACGTACATCAAGTCTGTTGCCAAGGTCGCTGGAAAGATGGTGGGATCCTTCTACCGATCCAGAAGATATCTCACTACTGATGCAATTCTCTATCTATATAAAAGCCAAGTACGTCCAAGGATGGAATACTGTTGCCATATCTGGGCAGGAGCTGCTAAAAACAGCCTATCCTGCCTTGACAGAGTACAAAATAGACTTCGTGGTTTAGTGGGGGATGCCCTTTTCTCTACCCTGCAACCTCTCTCCTACAGAAGAGACGTTGCGAGCCTATCCTTGTTTTATCGTTATTTCCATGACAGGTGCTCGTCTGAACTCCAATCTCTGGTCCCCCTTCGCAAATCTTTCACGAAAAACACCCGTCTAGCTGAATCCACTGTGAAAAATTTCCCCCACTCTTTATCTGTGCCTAAATCAAAACGCGGATTCCATGAACAAAGCTTCTTTCTTAGAACTGCACGCCTGTGGAACTCTGTTCCGTCTGCCTGCTTCCCACCAGACTACAACTTGGATGTGTTCAAGTCCAACGTTAACAAATTCCTAATAAACCGCCCCCTGAAGTAAACACTTCATCAAATCTCCACACTAACGTAATGTACTTGCAATAACCCTTATCCCTGAGTGGCTTCCTGGCCTTGATAAGTGGTGATCACTGTGTAAAATATATATATATATATATATATATATGTACATTATATATAATATGTATATTATATATATGTATATTATATATATGTATATTATATATATGCATATTATATATAATATGTATATTATATATATGTATATAATATATGATATGTAAATTATATATATGCATATTATATATAATATGTATATTATATATAATATGTATATAATATATGATATGTATATAATATATGATATGTATATTATATATGATATGTATATTATATATAATATGTATATAATATATGATATGTATATTATATATGATATGTATATAATATATGATATGTATATTATATATAATATGTATATTATATATATGTATATTATATATAATATGTATATAATATGATATATGTATATTATATATATGTATATTATATATAATATGTATATTATATATGATATTTATATTATATATATGTATATTATATATAATATGTATATAATATATATTTATATTATATATATATATATTATTATATATAATATGTATATTATATATAATATGTATATTATATATAATATGTATATTATATATAATATGTATATTATATATAATATGCATATTATATATAATATGCATATTATATATATATATATATGTATATTATATATAATAGTATATATATATAATATGTATATTATATATAATATGTATATTATATATAATATGCATATTATATATAATATGCATATTATATATAATATGTATATATATTATATATAATATGTATATATATTATATATAATATGTATATATATTATATGATATGTATATATATTATATATGATGTATATATATTATATATGATGTATATATATTATATATGATGTATATAATACATATTATATATGATGTATATATATTATATATATGTATATATATTATATATGAGTATATATATTTATATATATGATATATATATATATATATATGAGTATATATATTATATATGATATATATATTATATATGATATATATATTATATATGATATATATATATATGATATATATATATTATATATGATATATATATATATATTATATATGATATATATATATAATATATATGATATATATATATATTATATATGATATATATATATTATATATGATATATATATATTATATATGATATATATATATATTATATATGATATATATATATATTATATATGATATATATATATATGTTATATATATATATTATATATGATATATATAATATTATATATGATATATATATATATATATATATGATATATATATATATTATATATGATATATATATATTATATATGATATATATATATATATATATATATATTATATATGATATATATATATATATATATTATATATGATATATATATATATATATTATATATGATATATATATTATATATGATATATATATATATATTATATATGATATATATATATATGGTATATATATATTATATATGATATATATATATGATATATATATGTTATATATATATATTGTATATATGATATATATATGATATATATATTATATGATATATATATATATTTATATATGATATATATATATATGATATATATATATATTATATATGATATATATATATGATATATATATATATATATTATATATATATTATATATGATATATATATATATGATATATATATATTATATATGATATATATATGATATATATATATTATATATATTATATATGATATATATATGATATATATATATATATATATTATATATGATTATATATGATATATATATATATGATATAATATATTATATATTTATATATATGATATATATATATGATATATATATGATATATATAAATATTATATATGATATATATATGATATATAATATTATATA
>NC_136510.1:95500791-95610791 GCF_053919585.1 Euprymna scolopes
ATATTATATAGTATATATATTATATAGTATATATATATATTATATAGTATATATATATTATATAGTATATATATATGATATATATATTATATATGATATATATATATATTATATGAGATATATATATCATTCAGCCACGGTAGTGGTTGAATATATGCTTAAGTCCGAAATTGAATGAATCGAGACACATTCAAACCCCCACCACTAATTCCGTTCGCAACCAAATTTCAAACGGTTTATATAGTTGGATAGAACACCTCATTAGCTACATTTATATATATGATATATATATATATATATATATGATATATATATTATATATGATATATAGATTATATATGATATATAGATTATATATGATATATAGATTATATATGATATATATATTATATATGATATATATATTATATATGATATATATATTATATATGATATATATATTATATATGATATATATATTATATATGATATATATATTATATATGATATATATATTATATATGATATATATATTATATATGATACATATATTATATAATATATATTATATATGATACATATATTATATAATATATATATTATATACGATATATATATTATATATGATATATATATTATATATGATATATATATTATATATGATATATATATATATTATATATGATATATATATTATATATGATATATATATTATATATGATATATATATTATATATGATATATATATTATATATGATATATATATTATATATGATATATATATTATATATGATATATATATTATATATGATATATATATTATATATGATATATATATTATATATGATATATATATTATATATGATATATATATTATATATGATATATATATTATATATGATATATATATTATATATGATATATATATTATATATGATATATATATTATATATGATATATATATATCATATATGATATATATATATCATATATGATATATATATATCATATATGATATATATATATTATATATGATATATATATTATATATGATATATATATTATATATGATATATATATTATATATGATATATATATATTATATATGATATATATATTATATATGATATATATATTATATATGATATATATATTATATATGATATATATATTATATATGATATATATATTATATATGATATATATATTATATATGATATATATATTATATATGATATATATATTATATATGATATATATATTATATATGATATATATATTATATATGATATATATATTATATATGATATATATATTATATATGATATATATATTATATATGATATATATATTATATATGATATATATATTATATATGATATATATATTATATATGATATATATATTATATATGATATATATATTATATATGATATATATATTATATATGATATATATATTATATATGATATATATATTATATATGATATATATATTATATATGATATATATATTATATATGATATATATATTATATATGATATATATATTATATATGATATATATATTATATATGATATATATATATTATATATGATATATATATATTATATATGATATATATATTATATATGATATATATATTATATATGATATATATATTATATATGATATATATATTATATATGATATGTATATTATATATGATATGTATATTATATATGATATATATATTTTATATAATATATATATTATATATGATATATATATTATATATGATATATATATTATATATAATATATATATATTATATATAATATATATATATTATATATGATATATATATTATATATGATATATATATTATATATGATATATATATTATATATGATATATATATTATATATGATATATATATTATATATGATATATATATTTATATATGATATATATATTATATATGATATATATATTATATATGATATATATATTATATGTGATATATATATTATATGTGATATATATATTATATGTGATATATATATTTTATGATATATATATTTTATGTGATATATATATTTTATGTGATATATATATTATATGTGATATATGTATTATATGTGATATATGTATTATATGTGATATATGTATTATATGTGATATATGTATTATATGTGATATATGTATTATATGTGATATATGTATTATATGTGATATATGTATTATATGTGATATATGTATTATATGTGATATATGTATTATATATGATATATGTATTATATATGATATATGTATTATATATGATATATGTATTGTATATGATATATATATTGTATATGATATATATATTGTATATGATATATATATTGTATATGATATATATATTGTATATGATATATATATATATTGTATATGATATATATATATATTGTATATGATATATATATATTGTATATGATATATATGTTATATATGATATATATGTATATATGATATATATGTTATATATGTTATATATGATATATATGTTATATATGATATATTTTATATATGATATATATATTATATATGGTATATATTATATATGATATATATGAGATATGTATATCATTCAACCACGGTAGTGGTTGAATATATTCTTAATTCCGAAATTGAATGAATCGAGACACATTCAAACCCCCACCACTAATTTCGTTAGCAACCAAATTTCAAACAGTTTATATAGTTGGATAGAACACCTCATTAGCTACATTTTGAAAAACAAATTTCGTAAATTGGTTCAGTAGAGAAAAAGTTACAAAATATGTGGGTTCACAAACAGGAGAGTAAGTACATAAGTGACTAACGCTTTTTTTTATTTTGCATAACTTTTTTTGTATATAAATATTTTTTTACTGGGATTTTGCCAATATGACATGTTAGCGTAACGGTTAGAGTACCGGGGGTTGGTGGAAAGATTTTAGGTTCAATCCTATGTATCGTTTTTTTTTATAATTAAAAAACCGAACTTTTTTTTAATAACTAATTTTTGTTTAACTCTATTTATGATTTTATAGCAAAAAAATGGTGAATTTATCGATTAAAAATATTAGTGAATTCTATGATATACATATTCTTTGAATGAACTCAAATTTTTCGTTATCACATTTGATGAAAATGTAGTCCCATTTTGGCAATGCGTCTGACCAATGATGCTTTGGAACCCGCGACCAGCACTGCGATGTCATCAGCATCAGCCTGGGCATAAATATTCCTATTTTTAAACTCCTTTAAAAGAGGATTCAGCATACAGTTCCATAGTAAAGGTGATAAAATCCCACTTTGGGGGTTTCATTTAACTACTTCCCTTTTAACAGTTGCCCTCAGTAGTTCTACTTGAACTGTTCTGTGCCTCACCATATACTCAATCCATCGGATGAGTACTGGTGGCACATTGAGTTCTCGTAGCGACTTGAACATACTATTGAAGGGTATGTTGTCAAAAGCTCCAATGATATCTAAAAAGACACCGAGTGCCATCTTCTTTTTTGTTAGTTTACGCTCTATACCGATCACGAATTCATGAACCGCAGTCTCGGTAGAGACCCTGGCTCGGAACTACTGTGATTGAATGATAAATATTGCATAAATGTGTGTTTGAGAGCTAATTTTTTTTTGACAATCATTAATAAATATTATAAATTTATATATTAATACAATAGCAATGCCTGGAAAAATCATGGATTATATGGAAAAATGCGCGCATGAAAAGTAATATTCTTAAGATTTTATTAAACCTGGAAAAGTAAAGAACAAGAAATTCAACCTGGAAAAGTAAAGAACAAGATATTCTATGTTTGTTCCCATTTCCATGTTGCTCTTTATCTTTTTTATTGTTTTAAGTTTTCTTTTTTCTTTTTTTAATTTAAAGAAATGTTTTGTTTTTTTAATTTATAGAAATGTTTTGTTTTTTTTAATTTATAGAAATGTTTTGTTTTTTTAATTTAAAGAAATGTTTTGTTTTTTTAATTCAAAGAAATGTTTTCTTTTTTTAATTTCAAGAAATGTTTTTTTTTTTGTTTTTTTCTGTTTTAGTACAACCAATTCACTGGAATTATAATTTGGAAAAATTGGATGCCTTACTAAAATCCCAAGATAACTGGGAATTTTGGGAATCCTCCCAGAATCCTTTTTACAATCAACAAACTGGAAAGCAGACATGTTATGGCGACCAAGCCTATGTGGTTCTCAAGAGTTTGGTAGAGAATTCAGGTTTGTAGTTTTTTTTAAAATCGATCATGTATTTTTAATGCCACCTCTAAATTTTTTTTGAAACTTGCTTTTATATCGTTTACTGACATTGTCAAATCCCAAACTTTTAATATTTTCTCCAGGTTCAGTACTTGTGCAGTATAAAGGGATTTTAAAAAAATGTTTTTAGGTAAAACTATGTACTTACTTGTCATGTCGAAATTAGTAAAACTTCTAATAGAATTAGTTCTCACAAAAAAAAAAAAAAAAAAAACGATATTAGCCTGTTATTTTCTATTTTGAAATGGCAAATTACAATTATTTTGTATTTTTGTATTTTTACAAATTATAGACTAGTTACCGTGCTGGATTTTAAGAAACATCAACAAATACAATAAAATTCTATAATTCAATAAATGTTATTTTGTGTATTTTTATAATCTGTATAAGAAATATATGAATATGTACACATGTATTTGAAAGTTGTATTAATAAAACTCTGCTTCAGCTTGTGTCTTTCTGTTACCTCTGCATTGTACCGCGTTCTACACATTTCATTTAACTACATACTACACAATGCTTCAAGCAAACTGCATCCACCTCGTAATTTTATTTTTACTCATAATTATTTTTCTATTTGATTAATTTCTGTAATTTTGCGAATTTTTACTAATTTCGACATGACACGTATGGACATAACAGTATTTTGCTTAAAATGCATTTATGGTTCTGAAATTTTTTAGATGAAGATTCATTATTCATATTCTTTGTATTCTTCAGAATACTGTTCTTATCTTGAGTATTATTTTCACAACGTTTTGGTTGATGTAACTTCTTCAGGTGTATCTGGTTCAACTCGGGACTCTTACATCCAAGTTTTATAGTATATTTTGTTCATTAAATTTAGCTTTCTTGAATTTCCAATTTTTATGATAAATAAACTTTTTTAAAAAAATATAAATATCTCTTACTTTACTGTATTTCGCAGGCAAGAAATTTTTTTTAATTGCACTTGTTCAAATGAAAAATAATGCTTCGTCTTTAGTGAAAGAACATATGGTCACTTTCGCATGATTTTTGTAATGTCCCCCTGCAATTTGATCTAATGGGATGACATCAGATCATATTTTCAAACATTATTTCATGACATCAGTGGGTTATGTGACTTTAATGAAAGGATTATCTGTAATGTTGGCTGTACTTAAGGTTTTAGGGGTTTTTTTTTTTGGTTTTTTTTCAGGAGTCATCACATACCAAGGCCCAGAGACCACTCAAGCATAAGGGTTAATGAGTGTAGGGTAGTCAATAGGAAAATATCGTAATTTGGTAAATTGGATTACTTAAGGGGACAGCTCATCAAGAACTGGTTTATGTTGGACTTGAAAAGGACCATGTTGTAGTCAGTTGGAAAGCAGGAAAATGGAATGCAGTTCTAAGAAAGAAACTTTGTTCATGGAATCTACATTTAGGTTTAGGCACAGATAAAGAGTGGGGGAAATTATTGACAGTGGTTTCAGCTAGATGAGCGTTTTTCATGAAAGTCAGACCATAGATTGAAACTCAGATGAGCACTTGCCATGAAAATAACAATAAAGCAGAGAAAGGTTCGCAACATCTCTTCTGTGGGAAAGAGGTTGCAGGGAAAAGAAAAGGACATCCCCCACTAGGCAACAAAGTCTATTTTGAACTCTGTCAAGGCAAGATAAGATGCTTCTAGCAGCTCTTGCCCAGATGTGGAAACAGTACTCCATCTTTGGGACGTACTTGGCTCTTATACAGGTACCATCAGCTTGAATCAAAACTAGAACTCTCTCCAGCGGAAAAGTTTAAAATCTATCCTTAAAAAAAGTTGGGTTTTTTTAAGATTTTTAAGTGGTCTTAAATTTTTGATCAGCAGTGTATCTATATATATTTACTAGCAAAAGTACCCGTCGTTGACTGGGTTCAAAAACAGCCTACTGAAAATGGACTCTGATTTATGAAAGTATGATAGGTTATGAAAAGGAAGGGTTGTAAATTTGGGTTAAATTTGGGAGTATCAAAACCAAAGCAAAATATGATGAAAGTAAAAATAAAATAGATAAACCCCATAATTTATTATACCATACCTGTTTACAGTGAAACACTTATCACAATATTCTGTGGATCTATATTAAAAAACCTTGTTAAACTTTGTGACATATTTCCATTCTGTGGAGGTCAGGTGCGAACGAACATCCCATAATTATATTATACCATATTTCTTCAAACTGAAACATAATTATCAAAGTATACTTACGCAGATAGATATGAAAAGTCTTTATTAAAGTTTGTGCCTATTTCCATTCTATGGAGGCCAGGTGCGAACGCAGACCCCACAATTTTATTATACCATCTCTAAGTTAAAACATACTTATCAAAATATTATGTACATCTATATCAAAAACACTTGTAAACGTTTTTTTTTAATTTTTAAATTTTTTATTTCCATACTTTGTGGATCAGGTGCGAACGCAGACCCCACAATTTTAATGAAACCCCGTTCTGCCAGATCAAACATGCCCATTTCTGTGTCTTGATACATCTATCATTATATATGATCAGTTTTCTATAATAGTCAACCATATAGGAGCCTATTCGTAACCAGATACACACACACACACACACACAGACATGCAGCTTTATTTTATATATATATATATATATATATATATATATATATATATATATATATATATATATATATTAGTGGTGGGATGATTCCAATATTTTTTCCGATACAATTACCAATTCAATTCTGATTCTTTAAAATATTTTAAATACTTAACTACAAAGTTGTTATTTTTCCCAATTACCATAAAAAAACACACAGTAAATGTGCATATATTTTCTAAAAGGTAAAAACGGACTTGTGGGGGGTATGATCTAAAGATTTTAGTTTTATTGGTTGTTCAAAATCAATAAATATTTATTATTTTATTATTACTACAAGCAGTGGAAGATTTTGTTTTTAACAAAAACACAATAATTAAAGGAATCGTTTTTAGGCATCAGAAAATAGGCACAAATTTTCCTGATTCCGATCCTCCAAAAAGTCCCGATTCCGATTAATCGTCCCAACACTAATATATATGTGTGTGATGGGACGATTCCAATATTTTTCCCAATTTCGATACAATTATCGATTCTGTACTAAATTCCAGATTGATACAATTACCGATCAGATTCTTTATAAATCGGTAATTATTTAACTACAGGGTTATTTTTTCTCGATTACTATAAAAACACGCCTTCGGGACAAGATCAAAGTGTAGTATCTGTTCTTCAGATGCTACACTTCTATTTCTTGTTCTCTTTCGGTGGAGGAGAAATCCTTCACGACTGAGACAATTTTTATTTTTGTACCTTTTCTCCACGTTAAAAAACGACCCTGGTGTCTAACTCTATCCCGTGGGGAGGCATAGTAAATAGGTACTATAAAAACACGCGTAAAATGTGAATATATTTTCATAAACATAAAAATATTTTTGTGGGGATTGATCTATCGATTTTAGTTTTACTGGTTGTTTAAAATCAATAAATATTTATTATTTTATCATTAATACCAGAAGTGGAATATTTTGTTTTAAACAAAATCAAATATAAAAGACAAAAGAATCGTTTTTTGGCATTGGAAAAGAGGCACATTTTTTTCCGATACTAATTAATCGTCCCAACACTTATATATGTATTTATATATATGAAAAATTGAGCATTAAAATGCTATATGGAATATAACTTTATTATATACTGCTTAAGAAATAATTCATGCATGTCTTGAAGTGGTTTAATTCAAAATGTTTTTATCTATATGTTTTAAAAAGGTGGGAACGCTTCTGGAGTGCTAAATGTTTTGGTTTCGCTTCTAGCTGATGGCACCTAAGTCATTTTTTAAACTTTTGAAACCATTTTTATATATTAGGTATAATATAATATTCAATAAAGAATTTCCTCTGTCATAATAAATATGAATCTGCACAACATGTAGTGAGCACCAGGTCTTGCCAAATCGTAAAATACGCTTAAATATATTTAAGCATATTTTACGACCGGGCAAAACCTGGTGCTGTCTACTAGTCTTCAATATTTATTTAATGAAAGGAATATAATATTATTAATTTTCTATATATTATTAAAATTTATGGTGTCTTTGAAGTGTATTCCTATTTGTAATTTGCTTGGTCCTATTTATTTTTTATTCTTAAGACCCGCTCTCTCATAGTGTTCATACAGTTTTGTTTGTGCGTTTCAAATAACTTCTATTAATTATCACTTTCTTGTTTCTATTATTCATTTCAGGTGTAAATATTCCGAACCTGCAGAAAAGTTTTTACCAATTCTTTGGCCCTTCCTCAGCCTATGAGAATCCAATCTGGTCAGGTGAGTTTCTAATGATTTCCAATTCAAATTCTTACACATTATAACATGCTTGGGAGGAGAATAAAGGAATAAATGGCATCTGAGAGATTCAAAGACATGATTAATCAAACATTTAGAGAAAGAAAGATTTTTTACCCTGCATTAGTTACCTGGGTGTTCCAAACATGGAGTGTTTAAACACACCAATACGAAAAAGTTTATAGTGTTATTATTTTGTAAAATAAAGTTATCCTGCCGGTTCAGGATATATCTACAGTTCCTGTTGAACAGTTTGCATCACTTGTATCTTGTTGATATTTATATAAAATAATAAAATAAATTATAAAACTAAGGGAAAGTTTTAAAATCTTAAATTTAGATCAAAATTAAAAAATACCCATAGGATCCACGAGTTATTTTTTTAATATCTATGATGAACACAAAATGTTTCCATGAATTAGCAAGAAAAATTAATGAGTTCATTACATAAACATTACTTTTCAATCTGATTCACCTCCAAGGAAAACTGAGATACAACTGCTATGCTCTCGCTGAGTCAGAAGAGAACTGGGAGGGAGGAAAAGAAATAAGTTTCCAAAGAATTATGACCACTTAAGCAAAATTAATGTGACAGAACACCTCATGGGATTAACACAGGGTTTAATAGTCCTCAGTCTGGCAAGATTATGTTGAGGCATGTACTGGAACAAGCAGCTAACATACCACGCATGGTTATGAATTTCTTGTGCTCATGTATGACACAAGGTTGAAACATCACACTTGCTCAGAAGATAACGGGTTTTTAGATTACGTACAAGTTTGATGGGTTTTATTTGCCAGTGTACGGAAAGATCAAGTCGGCGATGTTCATTTTGAAGTCATTGAAGATTTTGGGCATAAAAATATCCGACTGCTATATTGTGTTACACTCAATGAAAAATGACGATGTTTTGATTTACAAAATATCAATCAGCTTCATTGTAAATGTCTGTGTGGCAGCAAAGCAGGAAGTGGATGGTCGGGCAAGGTCGGGTTGATGGTGAATTTGGTTGCGCTCATTAAGGGCCAGTTTTCTTTTTATTTTGATTTCTGAAAATATAATTCTACTTTATTGTTTGGTTTTGGCAGTGATGAAGGGAGAGAGAGAGAGAGAATAGGTTAGTTTGGTTTTCCAAAACAAACAACTTCCATTCTATCAGAGTAGTTCGCTGTGACGTTTTTTTGGCAATTGATTTGATTGCATCACCCAAGTTCAATAATTAGGACGATTTATTCCCATTGTTTTTCGAGTACATTTGATTCTTGCAATCAAACACATTTTGTCCAATTTATAATGGTTAGGTATAGTTGCAAGAATTGTATTAAAAAAAATAGTGTAATTATATGAGTAGAACTTTTTTTTTTTTACATTGTATGAATTTTAACTAATCAACTCAATTCAGTTAAAAGTTTGACACAAAATAAGACAAGCATGCTTTGGTTACTGCACAGATATATACAAGGGTGCTAGATATATACGCAGAAACGGATACATTAGCCCAGCACCTGTGAGATTTTGAATTAGTTAATTTAAGTGGGGCTAGTAATATGGAACATGCAAGTTCTTTGTTATGACCATCTAGGTAAGCAAATGATGATTATGTTAATTAAATACGAATGTGTATGTTTCTTAGTAGAAATATTAACTAAATATGTTCTTGTGCAGGTGGATCTTTCATGGACTAGTAAACAGAATAATAGCAATTAATCAACATAACACAAGCACTCGCATCTCATCTCAAAGATTCAGAAATTATGAAAAAAGTAATCTGAATAATGTAAATAACACTAATAAGTCTCTTTCCGTTCTCTTGTGCCTCCTTTTATTTGCAGCATTAAGTGATCAAGTTGAATAAACCTCTTTGGTATTTGTCCATTTTAGTTTTTAAAGACAATTTTTTTTGGTTTTCATTTTTGAAGACGTTCACTTTGAGCAAGGGGAGACAATTCAAGAACTTCTCTGAAAATGTTAGTTTCACAATGTTTAAGAATCACTAAATTAACACATTAACATAAAAGATTTGAATATTTATTGTAATTTTTTTTTTTTTTTTTTTTTTTTTTCGGTTTTATAAAATAATTAGAATTTGGAGATAAATTACAATGGGCATTTTTTTTTTTGTTTGTTTTTCAGACATGAATGAAAGTGGTCGTTATATAAAATAAAAAAAAACTTTTTTTTTTTTTACAAAACTAAATTTGAATAAAAAATAATCATTAAAACTTATATTTCTTGAAAAGTTTACTTTTTTTTCTTTTTTTTTTTTAAAGAAATTTTGTTTTACAAAATTTAATCTTTCATAAGAACTTCTTGAATTGTCTTCCCCTGTTTCGAGTGGACATCTCGAAAAATGAATACAAAAGGAATTAGCCTCAAAATCTAAAATGCACAAAAAAAAAAAGAATAGATTTCGTCTCCTATTAATATAAGTAATGAGATAAGTATGAGATGACTTTGATTAAAGCAACAAATTTATCCTCAGCTCTGAAAGATGACAACACACATACATAGTGACCGGTGAGGAAATGAAGTTTGATTTGAATGAATTAAGATGATTTTATGCTATTAGTTTTTAATGAATATAATATGATCAACAAATGATGCAGTCTGGGAAGATGTGTGCAAAAAAGGAGACTTTGATGGGTTGGTCACATTGTCAGAAAGAGATTGGGTTAATAGATCACTACAAGTTGAAAGGGTCAGTTAACAGGGAAAGGTCAAGAAAAATATGAAAAGAAGTGGAACTGTCTTTTGTTTCCCTGCTTTCCAGCTGGCTACCATATGATTTTCTTCAAGTCCAACATAAACAAGTTCTTGATGAGCTCTTCCACAGTTAACTATTTTACCGAATTTCCATTACTAACAGCTACAATATTGTCCAATTGACTACTGTACACCCTTTAACCCTTATCCTTGAGTGGCCTCTGGGCCTTGATAAGTGGTGATGCCTATGTAAATGCAAAAAAAAAAAAGGAGAGAAAAAAAGGGATAAATAAAGATCTGGTAAATTTTTAAAAGCAGTCCATCACATGCCAGCAAATAAAACATATTTCAACGTTCTGTGGCCTTTTGGATTGGCACGAGTTGTAGCATCTATTAGTGTTGGGACGATCAATCGGAATATGAAATATCAGAACTTTTGGGGATATCGGAGTCTGAAAAATGAGCGCCAATTTTCTGATACCAAAAACAATTCCTTTAATGATATTTTTTATTTGATTTTGTTTTAAAAGATCTTCCACTGCTTGTAGTAATAATAAAATAAATATTTATTGATTTAAACTTTCAGTAAGAATAAAATCTCTAGATCACCTCCTCACAAGTGTGTTTTTATGTTTGAGAAAATATATGCACATTTAAGATGTGTTTTTACAGTAATCCAGACAAAATAACCATTTTATAGTTTAATATTTAGACATTTATAAAGAATCGGAATCTGTACAAATATTGGAATCGTTTCATCACTAGTATCTGTTGTAATTCTACACTTAGTCTATTCTGTCTACAATCAGTGAAGGAAAATTCCTTCTAAACTATTTTTGTTTGGTACTTATACAGAATAAGAACCTTGTTATCATTGAAATTTTCTGAGCAGTTTATATAAAGCTCTGAAAGTTGCCGAAAGACTGAACAAATGAAGTTGCAGCATCCAACATTATTTAAGAAAATATTTTATTTGCTATCATTTTTTTTGTTGTATATATATAGAAAAGATTTTCATTTTGATTCGAACAAAAAATAAATTCATAAAAAAAAAAAATCATAAAATATCATTTTTTTTTTTTTTCTAACGTGAGACACTAAGGTTGTCAGTCTATGTCGTTAACCACTAGATGACCGTAGCCTACCAACAGCCGAGATAAGGATAATAGTTTTTAAAATAATGCATGATTATTAGTTTTTGAAAAATTTACTAACGTCTTTTGTAAGGGAAGTAAATCTTGATTACTAGGGAGTTATTTCCCCTGAGTTTCTAAGGGAGACAACTCTGTAGAACTCATTTTGTTTCTGAAAGTTCTGTTTGCAATTAATGAAATCGGATCTCAACAACAACAATTATATATATATATATATATATATATATATATATATATATATATATATATAATGAATGGAAATGTATAAAAAAGAACACGAAATGTATAAAAGCTTATAACTTTTCTTTATTCGTTTTTAATTGGTGACGTGCAGGAATACAAAATAATATTATGAAAAAAAATTTTAAACCTTTTTTTACATGTACATATTTTCGACCGATCCTTCAGTCTTCATCAGTGTGTGTGTATATATATATATATATATATATATATATATATATATATAGGTACTAGTTTGGAAGAGTGGTTTTATCTGGGGAATACAACTTGCATTTACTAAGGAAATAAAATTTTTGCAGATTAATTTTTCAACAGATTTGATTATCAGAAACAATGTTTCTCCATTCCTGCATTTTATGTTAGTGACATTGCATCTATTACTATGCCGTTCAACTGCCCTGAACACCCAGATATCAGCTTTAATAGACATTAATTCAAATTTACGTTTGCATTAAATTTCCCTATAAAAAATTCATCTATTTCAACTTCCTTTGGCTTATCTCCATCTAACGCGCCAAGCAATATTGGCTTGTTTAAAATGTCCTGCTCACACACCTCTCTTGATAAATTGTTTCCAAATCCACTATAGCTTATGATCTAGCTTCTACTTCCTTCTCAATTGTGGATTGTTTCATTTCCGTGCTCCAGTAGAAAATCAACATTATTATCTGCTTTATTTGAAGATTACTTTCCTCAAAGAATGAGCCTTTTCGCAGGTTAACTCTTGGCTTACAGCTACGACATATCCACTGCTACCCGTCATTTATTTCCCCTCTTTTTCTCAAAACCTTAGCTATTTCACACGATGCACAAATGCTGGTAATAGCTCTCAAACCTTCCAATCTCGTTGTCTGTTGTGATGAAAGTGAACGAAATGTCCATTTTAATTCTGTTATTTCGAGTGGAGTGAATACACAGTCCACTATATTTTCCTTATTGACATGTTCTTTGGCCACAAAATTTTAAATTCCAATAGCCAATGAAAAATTTTCTTCAAATCTATATACTATAAAAGTGAAATTGTGTTTGTACATTTCCCTACCAAACTACTCTGTCAGTTTTCAGTTTACAGACTCGAGATTTCATATAAGGGGTATTGAGATTTGGGAAAATCTTTTTAATTAGTTTTTGGCCAGAAATTTGGCTGTCAAGGGGTCATAGTTCATTTATTTGACCTTTGAAAACTCTACCAAACGCCTCCGACAATTTGGGGTCTAAACACTTGAAATTTTAGATGTAGGTTACTTTGACATGATCAAACTTTTTAATTTGATTTGAGTCCAAAACAAATGTTAAGGGGTCAAAATTGGGATCAAAGTTTCAATAAAATTTGACCTCTGCAGTCTCTACCAAATTGGTCTAAACATTTGAAATTTTACGTAAAGAAGTTGTTTGATTAGCCAATAAAAATTGTTTACTAAAAAATAGACGTTTTATTATAAAGAATTATTTTATCTGAATTTAATAACAAAAATATTTTATCATTAAAAATAAAATGTTACAGTTAATTTATTTGATTTCTCTTGAAAAAACGTGAGTTATGAATAGCTGTTCAGATTCTGTAGAGGAACAAAAATATTTATTTGGATAACTTTTAAAGCGGCGTTAATTAACTTGTTTAATTTTTTTATTGCTTCTACAGAATTTGAACCATTAAAAACTGAGCTTTGCCGAACTAAACTTAATCTAATTTTATTGCACAAAAAAAACACTGACTTTAGGAAAAGGTGTAACTTTGAAAGCCTTCCCACGAGGGCAGATTGAGTATTATCTCATTTTTAATATGAGAAAAATCCAGCCCCCAAAAGAAAAGTGTACTTTTGCTTATAGGAAAACAAAATTTAAATTGCCTCTGTCTAGAAGGATTTGTCATTAACCAAGAACTAAACAGATGCAACACTTTTTCTTTTGCAAAAGAAACAAAAATGATTTTTAAAAAAATGTAATTTTTTTCTAAACACAAAATACTTTATTTTAATTATTTTTCATATTACAATAAGGAAATTGAAGAATTTTCTTGATTAAATACAGAAAAATTGTTCATCCTCAGAGTTTTTTTGTTTTTTTTTTCGAAGTAGGTAAACATTTTTCATTGGCTTATGAAAAAAAAAAAATTTCATTGTTAGTTTTTTTTTTTCGAAGTAGATAAACATTTTTCATTGGCTTATGAAAAAAAAAAATTTCATCGTTAGTTTTTTTTTTTTTTCAAAGTAGGTAAACATTTTTCATTGGCTTATCAAAAAAAAAAATTCCATTGTTAGTTATTCAAAAGATGAACTTTATAATTTATATGAAAGTCTTTTTATCATTCTGACAAAATAAATTCGTCAGTATATATTAGATTTCTGGGGTTTTCTCTCCTCTGATCTTGAGCACGTGGTATAATGGAGAAAGGAGTGGCTCGTTACTTTTAATGCATCTAAAACCAAGCTTCTATCTTTACATCATCAATGTTCTGATCCTCATCTGGCATCAATTGAAATGAATAGCTCTCGTCTTGAGAAGGCCTCATGTTTTGACAAGCTTCTGGGCTTGACCTTTACTCCTGATCTGAAATGGAACAAGTACATCAAATCTGCTGTCAAGACCGCTGGAAAAATGGTGGGATCCTTCTATCGATCCAGTAGATATCTCACTGCTGATGCAGTTCTCTATCTATATAAGAGCCAGGTACGTCCAAGGATGGAATAATGTTGCCACATCTGGGCAGGAGTTGCTAGAAAGGACTTATCCTGCCTTGATAGAGTTCAAAATAGACTTTATAGCCTCATAGGAGATGTCCTTTTCTCTTCCCTGCAACCTCTTTCTCACAGAAGAGATGTTGCGAGTTTATCTCTGCTTTACCTTTATTTTCATGGCAACTGCTCGACTGAGCTTCAATCTATGGTACCCTCTCGCCAAACGATGTAATCTATGCTTACTTGAAACATAGGAAAAGGTGTTATAAATAAAAAACTAGACAAAATACTATTAAAAACCCGCCGAATATATGTCAACCTATGTCACGGTAACATATATTGAGCAAGTTTTTAACAGTATTTTATCCAGGTTTTTATTTATAACACCTTTTCCCAAACTTACCGTGTTAAAGAGAGTCAGACGCCATCTTGAATTTTCTAATATATCGGTAAACACTGTATGGTTTCCGAGCTCAATAAACATGTTACATTGAATAAAAACACGAAAAATATATCTAGTTTGGTAGAAAAGTAACTTATCTTGTCTTTGATGAAATTTATATGTTATATGACAACTTTTTCGAATCTATGTGTACAGTAATACAAACCCAAAATATCAAATGTTAATAATTGAAAAATATTAAGACGCAAAGATTATGATGGATTAAAATAAATCAGAATATAAGTTTTGAGTAAACTAAGTGAGAAATTTAACCTAAATTGCTATAAAGAGTATGATATGAGAAGTCCGTTAAGAAGTTAAGAATATAAAGGAATTTCGATAAAATTATGAATCGAAAAATTTCGGTAAAATCGAGTTATCTCCCTTACACTCTGGTCCTGGATATGACCTTAAACTATATCCAGTGGTGAGGCCTCAGTTTGCGGGCTTTGGGGAGTGTGGAGCCACCCTTTAATTACCATTGCTCCCAGGTCCACTCTGACCCAGAGTGGTAGTACCTGTTAGGGTCCCATTAAAATTAAATTTAAAATTATTTAAATATACCTTTTAATTATAGTTTTTCTTTAAAAAATAGCAAGTAAATAAAAAAGGATAAATAAATAGATTGTAACATATAAATAAAAAATGTATATGAAACTAAGGCAAATTTAGAAATGAATAGTTGGACATATAAATAGACTAAAATTTGGAAGGTGTAATTTAGGACTTGAGCAATCAATCAGAAAAATAATTAGAAAAATTAGAAAAAACCTTAAAAGATTAAATGAATATAAAAATAGAAAATACTATACTCAATTCAAAGGTAATCGAAAAAAAAAAATGAATTAATAAATAAATTTAAAATAGGGATTGTGAATATAGTCATATACATATATATATATATATATATATATATATATATATATATATATCGAATGTATTTTGGTGTCTGAAGAGTAGCTATTTTTGGAATATTTTAAAATAATATAATTTGTCCAAATAGTTATTAAAAGTATAAGGAAATACACGGTATGATGTTATTTTCTATTTTGTTGTCTTGATTTTACATATATATATATATATATATATATATATATATAGTCTGTTTATTGTGCAAAGAGTCGATATTTGGTCTGATGAGGTGTTGGCCTTGGATTGGGATTCCACTGGATCATGTATGCACATATGTAACCAATAATGTTTGTATAAAAAACAGTCTATACACCAGCTCTGTCCTGCATTGAGCACTCTTTAATAATCACATGAGTTTCATTGGATTTACATTTAGCAAACCAATTGATGCAAACATATATGTATATGTATATGTGAAAATTGATGAAAATAAAATTCAATAAATTATATTTCTTAATCCATGAAAAATTCAAACAAGGAAATAAATAAAAATCCTTAACTCATAGATTTTCAAGCTAAACTACTTATCATAGAATAAGCATTAGTAAAAAAAAAATCATAATAATTCATCACTGATTAGCATAAATTTGAATATATATATATATATATATATATATATATATATATATATATATATATGCACTTGTGTTTCCTTTTTTAAAATTAAATATGTTTTAAACTCTTTTTCAAGATGTCTTTTAACATGTTTTATTAATCATTTGTTCATATTATAAGCTCTATTTCCTTTTCGGTTTTATTGAGCTTTTACATCTGGCTGAGTTTATTTTACTTGTAAATATTAACTCTTTAATATTTATAATATATTTAAAGTTTACCATTTTGATTACCTTGGTAAACTTATTGTAATTTTATTATATATATATATATATATATATATATATATATATATAATTAAACAAGGCAAATTGCCACTGAGATGTAAAGGAATTGAGCAGCAAGATGTTTGCTTACATAACATTTGAACTTCTGCATGCTATGACAGTCAGGGAAGCAGGATAAAGAAGGTTAATTCTAGTGGTGGGACGATTAATCGGAATCGTTAATCGTAAGAATCGTGTATTTTGGGAGGTATCGGAATCGGAATCGCATCGTTAAAAAATACCTTAATTTTCCGATTCCTTCATTACGATTCTTTTAGTCTGATGTTGAAAAAAAGAAAAAAATTTCCTGATATTTCTAACCGCAAGAGAGAAATAAAAAGAAACCAAAGAAATTCATTATTAACAGGGCAATGCTTAGTGCCCCTCCCTTACAAGGTTCATTCATTCAGATCTATTGTAATCAAAACTACAAAAGAGTTAACTTGAAAAGAAGTATGCAGAAAAAAAAAGTATATTGTTCTATTAAACCTTTTACTGTTTAAATAATTTGACTTTACTCGTTTTATTTTAAGAAAATATAAGTTGAAAAAGCATTTTCATTCAGTATTAGAAGATTTGTCAGTAAAAAAAAAAACAATCGCCAAAAAGATAAGCGTTTTTTTTTATTTTTACTCGCAATGTAGAGCCCAGGGCTCTTTTTTTTATTGTTTTTTTTTACTGACAAATCTTCTAATAGTGAATGAAAATGCTTTTTCACCTTATATTTTCTTAAAATAAAACGAGCAAAGTCAAATTATTTAAACAGTAAAAGGTTTAATAGAACAATATACTTTTTTTTTCTTTTTTTAAAAGAAGGCTTTTGAAAGAAATATCTCTAAAATGAAACTGATCACGTTGTATTATTTCGCAAAGTTTTGACAGTAGTCGGTTTCTTTTGAAGTTTCAAAAAAATCGACCCCATACCTATCTCTTCCAAACCTAAAGTTATTAAATAACCCCTTCGTTAATTTAAGGATAATTAATTCAATTCAGTCAAGTTTTTTTTTTTTTTAATTTCATTGAAATAAAATCCATTATTTTTTTTTTCTCCAGAAAGATAAAACCCTGAATGTGATTATATTAAAAGCAGAATAATATAATCTTTTTTCTAGAATTTTAAATTGAAAATTAAAAGTGTTTTGCGCAGTTCTTTGCCGAACGAAAAAGAAATTAATATATATATTTTTAAAAGGTTTTGTAATCAATTAATTTTTATGTCTAAATAATATTTACGATTAATTAAATAATTTCATTTTAAAAAGTGTTTATAAATAGAATTTTACTAAGGACTTATAGTTTAGCAATATTGAACCGCATCAACCATGTGTGAATTGAACACAGTCAACCAAAAAAAAAATTCAAAAGAAAATGCGGGTTTGTATGACTGTACACATAGATTCGAAAAAGTTGTCAAAAAACAAATATATAACAAATAAATGTTATCAAAGGCAAGATAAGTTATTTTTCTACCTAACTGGATATATTTTTCGGGTTTTTATTCAATGTAACATGTTTATTCAGCTCGAAAAGCATACAGTGTTTACCGATGTATTGGAAAATTCAAAATGGCGCCCGACACTCTCTTTAACACGGTTAGTTCAGGAAAAGATGTTATAAATAATAAACTATACAAAATACTGCTAGAAACTCGCTCAATATATGTTACCGTGACATATTTTGACATATATTCGGTGTTTTTTTAATAGTATTTTGTCTAGTTTATTATTTATAACACCTTTTCCCGAACTTACCATGTTAAAGAGAGTGTCGGGCGCCATTTTGAATTTTCCAATACATCGGTAAACACTGCATGTTTTTCGAGCTGAATAAACATGTTACATTGAATAAAAACAAAATAAATTACCCAGTTTGGTAGAAAAGTAACTTATCTTGCCTTTGATAATATTTGTTTGTTATATATTTGTTTTTTGACAACTTTTTCGAATCTATGTGTACAGTAATACAAACCTGAAAATGCATATTTACATTTCATTATGCAAACTTTTATACATTGGTTTCAAAAATTAAATTCTATAAGTTTTTTTTTGTTAACTACCGGTTGGTACAATTTACCGCCCCATCCCTTTATATTTTTTCTTTTTGTCTTTTTTAGCGGATTATTTTCAATTAATTATCCAAATAAGTGACTAGCTTTAAAACAAAATTTAATAGTAAATTATTTGTTTACAGATAAACTGAATTTTCTAATATGGCCCAAAGTCCAAAAAAAAGTCTTTTTGAAGATGATGAGTTGAAAGCCATTTGCAAAGTCTGTCAAATTAAAATATCGCGAGGAATAAAACCATCTAACATGACCACAACCAACATGTTAAAACATTTTTAACTATGAAGCATCCAAATAAATTGGAGGAGCAAAATAAAAAAGAAAAGGAACAAAAAATTACCAACTAGTCACTCAGAGCAGTTTTATTAGTGAGGGTCGAAATCGCAGTGTCTTTTTTTTTTCTTTTTTTTTTTTGCCTACGTCACCATCTAGGTGTCACCATTTTTTTTAACCCTCCTTAACTTCAAAGAGTAAATACAATATATACAACTAAAAAAATAATTTTTAAAAATGCTGATTCCATTCATGAAAAATTCTTTTAACTAGAAATTAAAACTTAGGTAAAGATAGCTGACTGACAGCAACAGGAGCACTGGTTAACTACTGAACCACGTGGAAAGGTGTGGGGGGGGGGAGGAAAAAAGGAAATTAAATGATGATAATAAATTATGATAACCGTCTTTGAAAGGCACTAAACTCCTAAAATTTACTTCTTTAAAATTTTAGGAGGCACTCCCGGCGATTTTAAAGCACTCTCTCTCTCTCTCAAAAAAAAAAAAAAAAAAAGATTTAATTTTTAAGTTTGGGAAAGATATATTTATTATAACCAAATTCCTGTATGAAGACTGGATCTACTTTATTGGACGTTAATTTGTGAGATAAGTAATTTTTCAATGTTTAATATGTTTTTAAAGTTTCAATTATCAATTAAATTTTTTTAATTACATTTATTTTTCAATTTATTAAAAAAAAAACGGGGTTTTAAATGTATTTTTCAAGGTAACAAGCTTCGAAAGAAGTCTAATAAAAAAAAAAATCACTTAATTTTTAATTTCGACAACCCTGAGAATTTAATTATTAAAAAAATATTGAAATGTGACATTTTTTATTTAACATTTCTATTAGTTCAATTAATTTTCTTTCAATAATTCATTTCACTCAACAAACTTCACCATTTTTTGTTTGTTTTTTTTAATCTTTTTCTGTAATTTTGGTAATTATGTTTGCTCAATTTTATCTAGTATTTCATTTGTTTTTTATAGTGGTATCATTTTTATATGTGTTCCTTTGATATACCCTATTGCAAAATTAGTTTGGCTAAACTTATTCTTCACGTTAGAAACAACGTGTAAAAGCAATGAAAAAGTAAGAAAAAATAATAGGTGTTAACTACTCCTTGTGAATTATGGAGGTCTGAAGAACTGCCGTCACAAATACAACTATCAATAGTTAAACAAAAAGTCGTTTTTGAAATTCCTTTAATTGTAACTTTTCGCTATACCTACCTTTTGATATAAAACACAAAAACTTTCGATTAATGGTATTTCTCATATATGGTCGTTAACTTTAGAAAGGTTATTTTGTATCTACGGCGCCATGTCACGTGGTATATTGTTTTTTTTTTCATTACGCACGTTCATTTATAAATTATTAAATCAAATATTTATCTTTTTTAATTAGTATATATTTTCTTTCTCTTCCGCTATATTTTTTTTATTTAATTCATTAAATCTGTTAATTATGAGGACCAAAATAATGAATCGTGTGTATTTATTCTCTAATTTTCTTGTTTTTGTTCTGTTATATAAATTCTATTTTATTTGTTTTTTCTCTGAAGGATAAATTCTATTTTCTTTGAGTTTTTTTTTTTCTGTATTCCAATTAAGTAAAATAAATTTTCTCTAAAATAAATTTTGCTAATTTGTCCGTTTAGTTTACTATATAATAATTTTATTTAAACCAAAACACGACGGTGTAGACATAAAATATCTCTTCCAAAGTTAGGGAACATATTTGGGAACTACCGACCATAAGTATAAAACTACCTGGTATATTTCAAAACAATAATTCCCTAGGAATCGGAATCGGAATCATACTTGGTATCGGAATCGTTAATCAATATTTTCCTGGAATCGGAATCGGAATTGGAATCGTATAAAAATTAGGAATCGTCCCAACACTAGTTAATTCCAAAGTCTATCAGTTTGAGGGCAGAACCTTTCAGAGTAAAAAGGCTCTTTGGCATCATGGGACTTCTACAATGAAAGTGTGAAATATTTTTTAACGCTAACATATTAAAAAAAATTCATTTTCTAATTGAGTGACCAAATTTGATTGATACAAAAAATTAACACTCCTCCCCCATCAACTCGTGTCTGCTGCTCGTTGCTATAGTGACCAACAAGGATTCCAATTGTCAATAATGGTAGGGAAATGTGTATTAGATAACGATTGACTGAATATATTGAATAAAATCTACTTATGCAAATAGATATGCTAAGCAGCAGTGTGTGACCTTGACCTTAACGCAACCACAGTTCAAGGGAACCGCAATATTGATTGGCTTCCAAATATTTATTCAGTTGTGCACTTTATAAATACCATCTTGCCGTCTGTTGAACGTTTCCAGATCTAATGACTAAAAAATAAAATTCCTTTATGAAAAAAAAAAATATTTTATCCAAAAAAACTCATTTTTATTTATTTATTTTTTTTGTTTTTCTTAACTTTAATATTTCACGAGTCGAAGAGTTTTAAGAGTCTCTGACCTTTTCATTTTTAACAACTTTGCCTAGGAACAAAGTGTAGTATCTGTTCTGATACTACGCTTCACTTTTCTGGCCTCTGTCAGTGGATGAGAAATCCTTCCTGACTGAGACAATTTTATTTTTGTTCCAATGCAGAGTGCCCAATTTTAGGGAGCTGGATTATCCCCACATTAAAAATTGACTTTGTGTCTAACTCTGCCCTTGTGGAATATAGATCATATCGTATACTAGAAAAATATGCTCCCTCTGATCGTATATTTTGTTAGTATATATGTTGAACAAACATATACTACATTGTAAAATTAATCATTAAATTATAGAAATTTATATAGCATCGACCACCAAAATTCTATTTATATATATATATATATATATTAGTATTGGGACGATTATTGGAAATTTGAAAACTCGAAAGTTTTAGGGCTACCAGAATCGGAAACATTTGTACATATTTTCTGGTGCCAAAAACGATTCTTTTAATTGTTTTTTTTTTTTTTATTTGATTTTGTTTGAAGCAAAATCTTCCACTGCTGGTATTAATCAATAAATGATAAATATTTATTGATTTTAATCAATAAATGATAAATATTTATTGATTTTAATCAATAAATGATATTTTAAACTTTGAGTAAAACTAAAATCTACAGATTATCTCTTCAAAAGTGTATTTTGACACCTGAGAAATATCTGCACATTCAACATGTTTTTACGCTAATGGAGAAAAATAACTTTTGCATAATTAAATATTTAGAGATTTACAAAGAATCGGTATCTGTAATTGTAATGAATAGGTAATTATATCCGATATATGTGTGTGTGTGTGTGTGTACATATATATAAAATAAAAATATCCATTCACGTGTAATCACCTTTTTCTTCACCATATACCCTCTGCTTCACTTTTTTTGTTATCAAGTAAGATCTTTGACTTGTTGTTTCATCAAATACTTTTGCATGCAAAATCCGATCCCGCATTTTGCTAATTCCTACCCTCTGATGAGAAGGAAAGTATTTCTTTGAAACTCCGCGGATTAAGGATTATCCACTTATTAAGTGTTTCCTTTTCAGATTAAATAGGTTTTTAATTCATTTCAAAGTGTTTTTTAACATGTTTTATTAACTGTTTGCTCGTGTGTATATATATATATATATATATATATATATATATATATAAGAAATAAAAGTTACAATAAGTTTACCAAGGTAATCAAAATGGTAAACTTAAAATATATTATAAATATTAAAGAGTTAATATTTGCAAGTAAAGTAAATCTCAGTCTCATCTTCCAGTTACGCGGTTCCTTTGGAACTTACCTGTTGGATTGGAAGTTTTTAATTCGACCGTATTTGGATTTTACAATTCTTGAATTTTTTACCCTTCACCGGACTATCCATTCATGTGAAATCTGTTTATCACTTTTTTCTTTTACCTCCTATTCCCCTTACCTCACCCTTTTTTTAACCAAGTAAGATCTGTGACTTACTTGTGGTTTCATTAAATACTTTTACATTCAAAATCCGATCCCGCCTTTCACTAATTCCTGCCCTCTGATGAGAAGGAGAGTATTTCTTCGAAACTCTGCGGATTAAGGACTATCCACTTATCTTGTGCTTCCTTTTTTAAAATTAAATATGTTTTTAACTCTTTTTCAAGATGTCTTTTAACATGTTTTATTAATCATTTGTTCATATATATATATATATATATATATATATATATATATATATATATATAATTATTTTTTTTACTATAATAATTAAATACCTACAGACACTAGTGTTTAATCCTTTCGGGAATCTTCAGTGCAGGGTGTCACGATTAACACCAGTCGAACGATTCGAACTCGGCAACACGAGACATCTCTGGCTCGATTAACAAAGACCGTATCAATTCGGCTACCATTAACCGCATGAAATAACGTTGAATTTAAACATTTTAATTTTAAATGTTCTTTACGCCAGTCGGAGAGTGATCTAATCATTATACGATGATCTATGCATAAGAGCTAAATTGAACGACTTTAATTCAACTGAAAGTGCTCAACGATAAGAAACGAATTTCTTAAAGGGGCTGTCATATATAGGGTGATTGAAAGGTAACTCCCTATTTTAAAATACATACAATTTATTTTTGAAATATAATTTATACAATTAATGAATATGAGAAGAAATGATGCGTGAACTTTTATTTAAAATTCGTCACCAGCTTTTTCAGTTCGACTGGAATCGCATCAACTGATTTCACAACGGACCCATCCATCATCCAGGTAACTGAGCATTCAGCCGTTCACGAACAACAATACCAAAGTGTGGATTTATCTCACTATGTTGACAGATGATTTGGGCCAATTATTAGTGCTTGGGAAAATAAATTTGATTTTCATGTAAAATAGAGTTCTCTACAAGGACGATTATGTAAAGTTATGACGACTATTCCGCATTATATATATATATATATATATATATATATATATATATATATATTATAAGGTAAAATTAAAAGCCAAGAACAATGCGAGATTTTTTTTTTTTATATATAGAGTAAAATTAAATGCAAACAAAAGAAATAAAGTTCTTTTTTTTGTTGTTTGTTTTTTCTTTTTCACACAAATTTTAACTCTAAACAACAGTAATTTTTTTTTTTCTGTTGTATTCAATGGTGATATAAATCTCAATATATTTCAGACTTATTAGTCCATTTTCAAGAGAAGACAGCGGAAGAGTGTTCAAAATTGGAAAAGTAGCCGCAGAGTTTGCCACGTGATACCGCGAAATATAGAACAATAAGAGTGTTCAAAATTGGAAAAGTAGCCGCAGAGTTTGCCACGTGATACCGCGAAATATAGAACAATATTTGTTCTATATTTCGCGGTATCACGTGGCAAACTCTGCGGCTACTTTTCCAATTTTGAACACTCTTCCGCTGTCTTCTCTTGAAAATGGACTAATAAGTCTGAAATATATTGAGATTTATATCACCATTGAATACAACAGAAAAAAAAAATTACTGTTGTTTAGAGTTAAAATTTGTGTGAAAAAGAAAAAACAAACAACAAAAAAAAGAACTTTATTTCTTTTGTTTGCATTTAATTTTACTCTATATATAAAAAAAAAAAATCTCGCATTGTTCTTGGCTTTTAATTTTACCTTATAATTTTCTTCAACAATGCTTCAAGCAAACTACAACCTACTTATATATATATATATATATATATATATATATATATTATTCCAAAACAAGATGAGAAGAACTGCAAATCAAAAACATCAAGACTCGCTTTAAAGACGACAGAGAAAAATCCCTTCCAAAACATCTCTTACAACGTTAAAAGATTTTCAAACCGCCATCTTAGATTTAACAGGCGGAGCTAGGATCGACATTTTTTTATTAAAATTCACAAATCAGATAAAACTCCAATAAGATTTAAAAATACTAGTTGATAAAATATTCTTAGTCTTAAAGTTAAAAATGATTATACACTGTTAGTTATTGTTGATGTGCTAAATACAAAATTCCTCTTAAAGGTTACTAAAAAGCCTATGTGAGTTAAATTTTGGTTTTCCGTGTAACTGTAGTATATATAATCTCAATACCATATGTAATCTACGGCAGCTAGTATTAATTCTATTAAAAATAAACTTTTTTTTTTTTTTTCTTATTTTGTCGTTGTTACTCATAGGAAAAAATTTGATAAGGGTGGATGCCACAGAAAGTCTCAGAAAATAAAATGATTAAAAAAACTGGAGTTTTTTATCTAATAAAAAAAAATTATACAACATTACTTGGTTTTCAAAAATTTTCAAATTCTTTTAATTATTTTTATGAATCTAATTTCTTTTATTCATATTTTAAATTATCAATTTCCATTACTTTTATAACGAGTTATTTGCAATTCCAAAACGGTGAATTTAGAGAAAGATTAAAGTATGAGGTGCCTCCAATCAGTTTCCAGACTTTAATTGTCACAACTAATGAATTTCAAAAATGCAGTCTGGATGTGGGGACATTTTAGAAGAACGATATGTAATAAAATTCTGTCTTGAACTTGGAAAAAATGCCACAGAAACGTATTGAATTTTTCAGACTGCTTTTGGGCCATCTTACATATATCGAGCATCATATTTTAAGTGGCATAAGAGATTCAAGGAAGGCAGAGTGTCTGTGAGGGATAAGATGTGTGGGAAGAGTAAGCAAGTCAGAACACCAGAGATTTTTTTTTTATTATTGCATTTTCACCCAAACAAAGCACAGTGGCACTTTGATGTAGAGGGCTACTATCTGGGACATAATTTGCAGGAATACTATATAGGGAGTTGAGCAGCAAGATGTCTGTTTGCATTACACTTGAACTTCTGCATGTCAGTACAGTCAGGGAAGCAGAAACCCAGAAGGGGAATTCCAAAGTCTAGCAGTCCTAGGGAAGAAACTATTAGAGTAGAAATCTTTCTGGCATCTGAGGATCTTGACTTTGTAGGAGTGGGATTTTGCTGCTTGTCAGGTTTGCCGTGGGTATTTATGTCGAGGATGGGAGGTATAAGGGCTTGTAGTTCGTTGGAGCACCTACCATTGAAATACTTGTAAAACAGGCAGAGGGATGCAACATTTCATCGATGGGACAGAGGTTGAAGTCTATCTGACAGTGCGGAACATTAGGTTGGTGACGCTCTTTTGAACCCTGTCTGAGTGAGAGACTAGTAACAGATGCACCAGCCCCTAATGTGGCAACAATACTCCATACATCGGCGACTGGTGGCCTTGTAGAGGTACAGGATACTCTCAGACATATGTGGTTGTGTATGCTTTGCCTTTTTTCTGCTCTAAAAGATTTTAAAAAGTGTTTTCAATTCTTTTAAATAAAAAAAAAAAAATGGCACAGAAAGTGTTTTCAATAATTCTTTAAAACTTATTTCAGTAGATCGTAATTAAAATAAGACCAAAAAAAACTTTTCAATAAATATTAAATAAATTAAAAAAAAGTGATTGGGGAAAATGTTAAAAAAAAAAAAAATTAAAAAAAAAATACTTGCACAGAGGAGATATAGGCGTGAGAGAAAAAAGCAAAAGAACTGATTTGCCTTGTCACCGCTTTCAGTAGCAGCCATGCCGGAAGTTAGGAAGTATGTTAACTGACTATAACTCACATCGTCTTTTGTCTGCGTGGGTGAGCTATGTGCACATTGTTTGCTAAACATCTACTTTCGTCCTCTTTGGCTGACTGAGTTCATGTCGACTTCAGTATTGAATGGTAAACGACTGTAAATTTTACTGTAGTTGTGTGTGCTTTACCTTTTCTGCTCTAAATGATTGTGTGCACATTGACCTTCATCTGCTTCAGCGAGCTGTATGCACATCGTCTGCTTTCGTGGGCTGCAGACATATATGCTTTTAGTCTATTCGGCTGACTGAGTCCATGTACTAAAAAGAAAGCAACTGTCTACAACAGATACCGCAGTGGTGATGGCTGAGGCCCTATGCCATTCATCTTTATGGTTTTGGTTTTGTTTTACATTAAACGGTCAGTATCGATCAATGGATTCGCCCATCCAACCTTTCTATTTCTTCGATGCGCACTGTAATAAATTTGTCTCACCGTGTTTTGCGTGGGTCAATCAACAAACCGTTATGTGATCTCACGTGATGAAACGCCATGAATCATTTATGAAGAGAGTGACGCAAAACTGATCTTGAATAATTCACTGATCTTTATAAAGAAACCTCCGCTGACGTGTAATACGCGTAGCATACGCCCTCACCCTCTCTTTCTGTGTAATTCAATTCAAACGATCAAATATGTATTGCTCATTTAATCCAGCCTGCTTTGCCTAACAGCTATGTTATCTTTTAGATATACACATTGAACCTCTTTGTTTTTTTACTTTCATCTCTCTTAACATTAACTTTAGGCTGCTGCTTAACATGTTTTTAAGTAAACAGACACTGAGTGTACACTTCGTCGATTTACTGAATAGAATTAATTTTTTGAATGAAAATAATTAATACTCTTACTAATCTCTATATTAATATTTACTCTTACCCAACATATACATTTGATGCCTTTCTCTTAATTTTAAGTTTATGAACCAAGAATTGGATTTTTTTTTGATTTTTTTTAGATCGTAACTTTTGTTTCATATTTTAATCGCTAAGGCCCAGGTTTTTCTTTTCTTTTCTTTTACTAAGCATATTTTTGATTTTTGAAACTTTGGTACTTGTATAATGAAGACATTATAAAATGAAGATATTGAAAAAAAAAAAAAAATTATAGTGTACGTACCCGTTATGGAATGAAGTTCTCCGGAAAAAAAATTCACTTAATTTGATCAAGTTTTTTTTTATTTATTTATTTTTTTTTACAGAGGAAAATCAAATTTTAATGAGATCGATATATGGTCGCCATTTGACTGTTTACGGAATGAGGAGAGGGGATGCCTTTAAACGAAAAATTTGATTAACAAAGGACAAAATAAAAAAAAGGATTTAAAAAAAGAAATTCTGTAAAATAAGTGAAAAAAATATATATTTATCTATTTTTTTTTTTTTTGCTCATTTTGAAAAATAATCTTGTCAAATTTCGACAAACTTTAAGCGGTGATAGGAGTTATCTCCCCCTGGCGCACCCGTCTCCTAAGCTACCCGATCGATCTCATTAAAATTTGATTTTCCTCGGCAAAAAAAAAAACTGCTTGATCAAATGATTTTTTTTTTTTTTGCATGAAAACTTTATTCCAAAACGAGTACGTACAATATAATTTTTTTTTTCAATATTTTCATTTTTTTAATATCTTGATTAAACTGTACAAGTACCAAAACTTTTATTGCACACAAAAAAACTTTTGACAGATCTTCTGTCTTCTCTTTTTTTAATTGAAATAAAATAAAAAAAAGAAAGACAGTAAAAACGACAAATCCAGACTTCCGTTCTCTCTCATTCACCGCTGAACCTCTAAACAATAGGTAAAGAAATGTCCAAGTTCATTTTCGGACAAAATTCGAATAAAAATAATTATGCCTTGTTTCAGGTTCGAACTTGTGACTTGTTTTTCTTCTTTCTTTCTCTCTCTCTCTCTCTACTCCCCCTCTCTCTCTCTCTCTACTCCCTCTCTTTCCAACATTGAATGGAGGTCAGCTGGGAAAGAGTAATAGTCAGCAAAACCGTCTATATACAAAACGTTATCTTGTTAAATTTCGTCCCAATGTTATGGATGGCAGGCATAGTAGATGTGACTGAGATTAATTACTCCTCCGGCTTCTTTTATTTATGACTGAAAAAAAAAAAAAAGTTGATTAGGATTAAATTTTTATAAAAAATGAAAACGATTAACAATAAAATATTTTGCATATAATTCTAATAAATAGGTTGTTTTGTCTGCTTTTTATTAAGAAAACAATTCTAGTCAGTGAAGACCTTACTTTATCTATAAGATTAATTCTGCAAAGCAAATTAATCTACAAATTGGCTTTAGTGCTATTTTTACGTTTTGGCCGATGTAACACAAGTATTTTTAAGTGCGTCTTGTCAAACTCTAGAATCGGTACAGAATTTTGAAGGGGTGAACTCCACATCTTATTATAGAAAGAAGTCTTGAGTAATTTTTTAATGTATTCTTATTATTGCCAGTGCTGAGGATTGAACTGTCAGCCTCCATAAGTATGTCATTTACAACTAACGTAATAGATAAAGTATTAGTTAAAATTAAGTTATAAGTGACACTCTTCTGAAAGGTGAAGGTTCAATATTCAGTGCAGGCAGTGCTTAAAATACAATTTGGAATTACTTAAGACTTTTAACCGGTCACAGCTGACAGAATGAGAACATGCTACCCCCCATAGATTAAATAAGAGTTCCGTTCAAAGTTACATGCTGATTCCAGAGTTTGATAAGAGAAATTAAGGTCAAAGGTTACATCGGTTGGAACATTGTGTGAATTACACTCAAGATGAGAACAGTAGTCTGAATAATCCAAATAATTGCCATCTCAAAAATTCAGTAACATCTACAATCCATTCGAATAAAAAATAGAATATGTTGAATAAATTCGTATAAAAAATAAAATATGTTAAATAAATTCATGTAAAAAATAGAATGTTAAATAAATTCATGTAAAAAATAGAATGTTAAATAAATTCATGTAAAAAATAGAATATGTTAAATAAATTCATGTAAAAAATAGAATATGTTAAATAAATTCATGTAAAAAATAGAATATGTTAAATAAATTCATGTAAAAAATAGAATATGTTAAATAAATTCATATAAAAAATAGAATATGTTAAATAAATTCATGTAAAAAATAAAATATGTTAAATAAATTCATGTAAAAAATAGAATATGTTAAATAAATTCATATAAAAAATAGAATATGTTAAATAAATTCATATAAAAAATAGAATATGTTAAATAAATTCATGTAAAAAATAGAATATGTTAAATAAATTCATATAAAAAATAGAATATGTTAAATAAATTCATGTAAAAAATAGAATATGTTAAATAAATTCATATAAAAAATAGAATATGTTAAATAAATTCATGTAAAAAATAGAATATGTTAAATAAATTCATATAAAAAATAGAATATGTTAAATAAATTCATGTAAAAAATAGAATATGTTAAATAAATTCATATAAAAAATAGAATATGTTAAATAAATTCATGTAAAAAATAGAATATGTTAAATAAATTCATATAAAAAATAGAATATGTTAAATAAATTCATGTAAAAAATAGAATGTTAAATAAATTCATGTAAAAAATAAAATATGTTAAATAAATTCATATAAAAAATAGAATATGTTAAATAAATTCATGTAAAAAATAGAATGTTAAATAAATTCATATAAAAAATAGAATATGTTAAATAAATTCATGTAAAAAATAGAATATGTTAAATAAATTCATGTAAAAAATAGAATATGTTAAATAAATTCATATAAAAAATAGAATATGTTAAATAAATTCGTGTAAAAAATAGAATATGTTAAATAAATTCATGTAAAAAATAGAATATGTTAAATAAATTCATGTAAAAAATAGAATATGTTAAATAAATTCATGTAAAAAATAGAATATGTTAAATAAATTCATGTAAAAAATAGAATATGTTAAATAAATTCATGTAAAAAATAAAATATGTTAAATAAATTCATATAAAAAATAGAATATGTTAAATAAATTCATGTAAAAAATAGAATATGTTAAATAAATTCATGTAAAAAATAGAATATGTTAAATAAATTCATGTAAAAAATAGAATATGTTAAATAAATTCATGTAAAAAATAGAATATGTTAAAAAAATTCATGTAAAAAATAGAATATGTTAAATAAATTCATGTAAAAAATAAAATATGTTAAATAAATTCATATAAAAAATAGAATATGTTAAATAAATTCATGTAAAAAATAGAATGTTAAATAAATTCATATAAAAAATAGAATATGTTAAATAAATTCATGTAAAAAATAGAATATGTTTAATAAATTCATGTAAAAAATAGAATATGTTAAATAAATTCATGTAAAAAATAGAATATGTTAAATAAATTCATATAAAAAATAGAATATGTTAAATAAATTCGTGTAAAAAATAGAATATGTTAAATAAATTCATGTAAAAAATAGAATATGTTAAATAAATTCATGTAAAAAATAGAATATGTTAAATAAATTCATGTAAAAAATAGAATATGTTAAATAAATTCATGTAAAAAATAGAATATGTTAAATAAATTCATGTAAAAAATAAAATATGTTAAATAAATTCATATAAAAAATAGAATATGTTAAATAAATTCATGTAAAAAATAAAATATGTTAAATAAATTCATATAAAAAATAGAAAATGTTAAATAAATTCATGTAAAAAATAGAATATGTTAAATAAATTCATGTAAAAAATAAAATATGTTAAATAAATTCATGTAAAAAATAGAATGTTAAATAAATTCATGTAAAAAATAGAATATGTTAAATAAATTCATGTAAAAAATAGAATATGTTAAATAAATTCATGTAAAAAATAGAATATGTTAAATAAATTCATGTAAAAAATAAAATATGTTAAATAAATTCATGTAAAAAATAGAATATGTTAAATAAATTCATGTAAAAAATAAAATATGTTAAATAAATTCATGTAAAAAATAGAATATGTTAAATAAATTCATGTAAAAAATAAAATATGTTAAATAAATTCATGTAAAAAATAGAATATGTTAAATAAATTCATGTAAAAAATAAAATATGTTAAATAAATTCATGTAAAAAATAAAATATGTTAAATAAATTCATGTAAAAAATAGAATATGTTAAATAAATTCATGTAAAAAATAGAATATGTTAAATAAATTCATGTAAAAAATAGAATATGTTAAATAAATTCATGTAAAAAATAAAATATGTTAAATAAATTCATGTAAAAAATAGAATATGTTAAATAAATTCATATAAAAAATAAAATGTTAAATAAATTCATATAAAAAATAAAATGTTAAATAAATTCATATAAAAAATAAAATGTTAAATAAATTCATATAAAAAATAATATGTTAAATAAATTCATGTAAAAAATAAAATATGTTAAATAAATTCATGTCAAAAATAGAATATGTTAAATAAATTCATGTAAAAAATAGAATATGTTAAATAAATTCATGTAAAAAATAAAATATGTTAAATAAATTCATGTAAAAAATAGAATATGTTAAATAAATTCATGTAAAAAATAAAATATGTTAAATAAATTCATGTAAAAAATAAAATATGTTAAATAAATTCATGTAAAAAATAGAATATGTTAAATAAATTCATGTAAAAAATAAAATATGTTAAATAAATTCATATAAAAAATAGAATATGTTAAATAAATTCATGTAAAAAATAAAATATGTTAAATAAATTCATATAAAAAATAGAAAATGTTAAATAAATTCATGTAAAAAATAGAATATGTTAAATAAATTCATGTAAAAAATAGAATATGTTAAATAAATTCATGTCAAAAATAGAATATGTTAAATAAATTCATGTAAAAAATAGAATATGTTAAATAAATTCATGTAAAAAATAGAATATGTTAAATAAATTCATGTAAAAAATAGAATATGTTAAATAAATTCATGTAAAAAATAAAATATGTTAAATAAATTCATGTAAAAAATAGAATATGTTAAATAAATTCATGTAAAAAATAGAATATGTTAAATAAATTCATGTAAAAAATAGAATATGTTAAATAAATTCATGTAAAAAATAAAATATGTTAAATAAATTCATATAAAAAATAGAATATGTTAAATAAATTCATATAAAAAATAAAATGTTAAATAAATTCATATAAAAAATAGAATATGTTAAATAAATTCGTGTAAAAAATAGTTAAGTGCAAAAAATCTTTCGCATTGAATAACCTGAAGAGGATTAAGACGTCATAATGCAACGAAACTAATTATATTTTCTCAACGTTATCACAATGGGTTCGATTAGATATGAAACTGACTTGTCTAATTCCGTAGTCTGCAATGGCATCCATTAAGCCAATCATTTAGTTTCTTTTTTTGGTTGATGGGAAGCAATTTAAAGACATGTTTGGATTTGAAGAGTCGAAGGGAAAGTACAACTTGGTAATATCGCTGATTAGACTTGCAAATACAATCAGCCGTTCGTGCGTTTGCCAAGAAAGAGGCGCCTTTGTTTTTCCAACATCATAATTTACGCATCGCTTGTATGTGGAGCCGCAACTGACATGTAATAGACATGATCCACCTTGTCTTTCTGTTTCTCGTTCTCTCTCTCATTCTGTCTCTCTTATTCTCTCTCTCTCTCTGTCTTTTTCTTTCTCTATCTTTTTACCTCTATCCTTCTCTTTATCTCTATTTTTATCATAAGAATATTGGTAAGAAATGTTAATTTAACTCAACGCAGCCCAGACACTATTATTGTCTATTTTCTCTTGGAAGCAACAAAATTGCTGATTGTTTATATTACTTTTATTGACCAGATTATTGTTCTCATATTAAATGTTATTTATGCAACATTTCGTCCGGATCGGCCTTCGACTGTCCTCCGGCATGTTGGTTGTTATGGGAAAAGAACAGAGAAAAGTCACTGGCTCCGTAGATATTTTTGTATTCTTAGAATTAGTCTCTGTTTTATAGCTGTGGTTTCGTATTTGTGAAAAAAACAATTGGTTGACGAAGGAGAAGCAACTCTAATAAAGATCGACAGGGGATTATCTTCCTTCCATTGCGGTCGTGGATATGACCTAAAACTATATCCGATGGTTAGGCACCACCTTGTGGGCCTTGGGGAATGTGGAGCCACCCTTTAATTGCCATTGCTCCCAGGTCCACTCTGACCCGGAGTGGTAGTACCTGTTAGGGTCCCAACTATGGGTTAAGTAGAATCTGACTTTAAAAAAATATATATACTCCATTAAAATCGTTCCTCAAAATAACTAGATTCGGCATTAAATAACCTGAAAAAGGTTGATATACCGTAAAACAAAAACAACCAACCAAGCAATCCTTCCATTGCCGAAATGTTAAGGGTGTACAATGTTTGTTTTTTTTTTCTATAATAAGAGGCTCTCAAATGCTAATCTCTAAGCTTGGTCTGTTTAGCAATTTTTTTTTTTTTTTTTTTTTTTTTTTTAGCATATGTGCTGCCTCTTTCAGTTGCCTGATTTTCCATCTTGCATCCCTGACAATTATTTTGACCTCGTTCCACAAAGGGAATTGTATTCCTTTTTCTTTCTATATGTGATCAGCTAGTCCCGACTTTTCGACTTCTCCCCGTGTCATGATTTTATAGTGTTCTTCTAGCCTTGCCTTTAGGGGACGACCGGTCTGTATAGTTTTTCATATATGCGTGAAATCTCATATACAGTATTTTATCATGAGACTTTCGGTCAGGGATTTGACTCGTACTAGGTGTTGCCACCAAAATTACTACCCAAAGAGTGTTACATAGGCTATTGAAAACCTAGAGCGAACGTGAAAGGACAATACCCAAAAACTTGCCATAGTGTGCACACGAAACATAAATTTAAAAAAAATATACAGTCCATATGACATCAGAACAATATTCAAGAGTGATTCGACTCTCAAAAAGCACCTAAGCCAGTAACTTTTCTTTTTTCTTTTCCAGGCAACAACCAACATGCCTGAGGACGGTCGAAGACCAAAATAAAACTTAAGATGAAAACAACAATCCGATCAATACAAGTAATAAAATCGCTTTTCATATGAAAATCAATTTCATTGAAACCTGTGGAATAGCAAAACATAAAATTACTAACAATCCATTAATTCATGTCTGAAGATTTCTATAGAAAATACTCTGCTTTAAATATTACTTTAGGAATTATGATGAATTAAAGATTTGTTATTCTATGTCTTACGGCATGTCAACCTCATCTCTAGTTATTTAATGCAGATTCCAGTTATTTTGGAAAAATCTATATAAAGCAGATGTATGTGTGTTTGTCTGCGTGCAAATATTTAACCGATAAACTCTTTAAACTACTGGCCACATAACACTGAAATTGACAGGAAATAGTAATCATACACCACGGATGGTTTATGACGAGTAAAATCTTTGTTTGGATGGATGACTAACGTGCACAGACATAAGAATCTTGACCTCTTCTCTATTTTTTTTTTTTTTACGTCTCTTATTTTTCAGCAGATTATTAAAAAAAAAATGAATGAAAAAGTCAATTAAATATTTGTAGAGGTCAGTTTCTAATGCAACCGTCTAGTAAATTGTTCACTCATTTAAGAACCATTCGATGTTTTAGGTCAAGTTTTGCGAATTTAGCCTCTTAAGTAGTTTAGCCATTTTTTTTTTTAATTTCGCTATTTAAAATAATCTTTCAAATAGGTTGAATTGCTTAAAAAAGCAAAATTCGCAAAATCTAGCCTAAAAATATTGAGTTGATCTATTTACTAGAATAATTGGATGATCTATTTACTAGAATAATGCATTAGAAACTGAGAATTCCCTACAAATATTTAAATATTGACTTTTTCTTCTTCGTTTTTTATGATCTAGTGTCCATTCGATAATAATCTGCTGAAAAAGATGAATAAAAAAAATGGGGGGGGGACAAGATTCTTCAGGTCCACCAATCGTTTTTTTACCTATCTCTAAATGGCTACGTCAGTATGAGATGCGGCTGGAGCGCTACATGTTTTGGTTTCAATTCTAGCTGACGGTAGCCAAGTCGGGGGTAGAATGTTTCCAATGTAACGTAAGTAGTGGAATTGTCTTCCGTTTTCCTGCTTTCCGGCTGACTACAATGTGGTTGTCTTCAAGTCTAACGTAAATAAGTTCTTGATGAGCCGTTCCATATAAGTTATCAAATTTAACAAATTTTCATTACTAATGATTATTATATTGTCCAATTTCTACTGTACACTCTTTAACCCTTATCCTTGAGTGGCCTCTTGGCCTTGATAATGTGTTGATACCTATGAAAAAAAAAAAAAGAAAAAGTCCAATGTGAACAAGTTCTAATTGAATCGTCCCCTTAAGTAATCCAAGTTACAAAATTCCCACTGTTTACTATGCTAAAATCACAATGACTAATGTATACCTATTAACCCTTATCCTCGAGTGGCCTCTGGGCCTTGATAAGTGGTGACACCCATGTAAAAAAAAAAAAAAAAAAAAAAAAAGTAGATATAGAGGTTTGTGGTGGTTTTACGATGAAATTTGTTATAACTTAGTGTGTTATTTTTTAAATGAAGATAATATTTAGGCTTGGATATAAATTCATAAACTCATTTAACTCTAAATAATTTAGGTGACTGAAATAGGAATCTCATTAGTCACTGAACAAATGTACGTCAAATTCCATGTGAATCTTTAATTTCCTGAATAGTAAAAACATGATCCACAATGGTCGCTTTGCTGCTAGTATCCATTTTCGATGAATATTTGACAGGAAAGCGACCACATGTGGTTAATTGAAATTAAATTTTAATCACGATTACATTTTCAATAATCACGTGATTAAATTTTACCCATTTAAAATTTGTGAAGCACTTCTAATGTAACCATATTGTAAACACATTCTGTTTACATTAAACGAGACGAAAAGTTCCTTTCAGTGATGTCACATGACTGGTGAATCACCAGCGGGCAGTGATAATTCCTCAAATAAAAAAATTGTCGCATCGTTACAAAGAAAACCACCTAATTTATTATTTATAACATTATACTGAACTTTTATTTAAAAAGAGATATGCAAAGCTCATATGGTGAAAATACTACACCAGAATATGGAAGCGGTAGTCATTTAGATTATCAATTACAAACATTTGTGAAAACATTTTACATTTATTCATATATATATATATATATATATGGCAGTGTAGCTTAGTTTCCTAGAAGTACATCCACTGAAACAACATGTATCTACCAAAAAGTGCTCAATGAGTTAACAGAGCAGGTATATTTTATTTATTTATACTAAAATTGATGGCTACATATGTGCATATATGTTTCTGTATTCACCCGTTATTGGGGAGACTACGTCTTCAGGCCAAGAATTTCCCTCGAAAACGATTACAGAAACATGTATGCACATATGTAGCCATCAATGTTTGTATAAATAAATTAAATATATACGTATATATATCATTCATTTTTTTGTCTCATGTCTGTTTTATTTATTTTGCAGGTGGTGAGAAGAAGCTTCCTATCGCGGGTCCATGGCGAAATGGTAGTCTTCGTGATTTCATCAAAAACTATGAGGAAAAAAAGGTCGAGGCTGGTGAGTACCCTTTAAAAACAAAATACATGTCAGATCCTTATCGCTATTTATGCAAGGTCAGTTTTTAATTTGGGGAAAAATCCAGCTCCCTTAATAGGGACACTTTGGATTGGGCTTCTTGCACAGTAAGGGATTAATAGGGATTAATCCCTACAATACCACATTTACTTGAAGTTTTCTCAGAAACTACTGGTCCGATTTGACTGAAATTTTGTATAGACTTTTGTTATGATAAGGTGCAGTGAACTGAATATGGTGGTATCCGTTGTGATAATAGTTTAACCATCAGTTTGGCATAAAGCACTCATTTCAATGGTCTATAACTTTTACCTGTTTTTTATCGATCTAAAAAGTTTAGTGTTCACATATTTGCAGGAAATTAAAAATAAAGTGCATGTTACCAATTACATTTTTTTTTTTTTAATATTTGTGTCAGACGTCGCAGTGGTGATGTGGCAGCTGAACGTTTTGTGTATCTCTCTCTTGCTTTGTAGCTGCAATAATATATAACATAGAAGAAAGAAAAAAAAAAATAAACCCCAACAACCTTTAACTGAATGACTCCTGTTTCATGATGTTTTATTATCTCACTAGCGAGGGGTACCCGGCGTTGCCCGGGTGTTTGTAGGTGTGTGTGAAAAAACCCCGAGAAAAAAAACAGGTGCCCGTGAAAAAACAACCAAGCCTTGACGACGCGCAGTTGGAAAATAGTAAAGTGTGAAAAAAAAAAAAAAACAGGTGTGCGTTTTTAATTGACGTGACGGCGATAGGTATTCAGCAGTTAGCATTTTATGTGGGATCTTTTTTAATGAGGTCAATTGTTTGTTTTTAAAAACCTGCTCCCTCGTCTCGAAATGAAAGCTACCGTCTGATATGACGAAGTCGACATTGAACAAACGTTACTTAGCTCTCTAGAGACCACTGGCTCTGAGCCTGAGTTTAGAGTCGAGTTTCGCTTTTTGTTTATACCGAAAACCCGAATGTAACGCGTGCCGATGCGGGAAATGTGGAATAATTAACGTTTGAAAGTCAATAAAATTAAATAGACAGGCGAGCTCCGTGGTTAAGTGTGAGATATTACAATTTATAGATGATATAAAAAGTTTTAAGAAGTTGTGAAGCGAGCGAGCGCTTCTCTGAAAGCAGCCTTTTGTGGATATCGAGGAAAAGCGTACATACATACATACATACATACATACATACATACATACATTTTCGCTTTTATATATATATATATAGATGACCTGTAGGGTTATGCAAAAGCTTCTCATCGCCCTCCTCCCTCTCTCTCTCTCAGGAGTAGAGCGAGGGGCACAATAAACAAACATGTAGTTTTAAGGAAAAACGGGGGGGGGGGGAGTTCGGACCTAATCACCTGCAAAAGAGGAAGGCTTTTCTCTTTCTCGTTTCGTCAGTATGTATCACTTAGGACTTCTTTTTGTCGCTTGTGAGGTTTCATTACTTCTTTTGGGAGGTGACGATGGGTAAGAACGTTCTGGCTGATCAGGATTGGTGTAGACTGGGCTGTTATTTGTGCTTCTGAATATGGGTGAGTTCTGGTCACCGATCGATATGTCACAGGTTAGTTCGCTAAGGACGGTGATTTTGCAGTTGATGCCTTTTACTTGGTTGGACGTTCGAGTGGATCATATGTTTCTTGGCCTCATCTGGAAGCTGCGATACCGGTATCGAGCATTCAGAATCCCAATGCTGGAGAAGCTTGTGTCGCCAGCGTTGAAAATGGATGCTCCAAGTTCGAATCCAGTTCGCTTCATAAAAAAAAAAAAATCACTTTCACTAAGGATGTTGGCAACCTACACGTGGTCCCTCCTGATGTCTTTCTAGAAAGAATTATGACTGGAAAAATATCGGGGAAACCAATGCCAACAATAAAATCTTTAGATGAAGATTATGATGATTTATCTATTTTTCATTTTTATAAAAACGAACAACACCATTCTCTTTATTTAAGTACTTATTAGCAAAATCCCACCCCCCGTCATTTGAACTAGCAAGATCCATGAAATCTAATTCATTCTCATAGGAAACACAAACGATCCTGTTCTCTATATTTGAAGAAAAAACTGCTACAGCCAATGGCTGATATTTCTTAATGTTTTAGTATCTCACAGCCTTTTTATCGCTTGTCCCATCTCCCTGTCTGTGAGGTGAAGGAGTAAATAAACTGTTGGGGGCGCACCCCTATTATGAGAAATAATGAACTATTCCATGACGTCACTTCCGGGGGGGAGACGGGAAGCGGTTTACAAGAGAGTCCCTATTTACAATGCCTCCCCACGGGACAGGGTCGTTTTTTAACGTGGAGAAAAGGAACAAAAATAAAAATTGTCTCAGTCGTGAAGGATTTCTCCTCCACTGACAGAGAACAAGAAATGTAAGTGCAGCATCTGAAGAACAGATACTACACTGTGATCTTGTCCCGAAAGAGTCGGGTACAGACACGCTGGTCGTTCAAATCTAGTCCTGCCATGAGCAAAGATATTGTTCAATTTCCACTTTTATGTATTTTTGTTAATACATATTTAATTGTTCCTGTGTCTTTCTCGTCATTTATTCAACCAATAATACCACATCATAGACATAAATTAACATAAACAACATAAACATTAATTAGCTTTAAAAAAGCAAGAGGATCGAACCTAATAATCTGCAAAAGTGGAAATCTTTTCTCTCTTCCTCACTACGTATCACTTAGGACTTCCTTTCATAATACAACTTCTTGTACACGTAGCTTTAGTTCTATTCATCTTTATTTGAAACTTTTTTTTTTTGAAAATTTTCGATTCTAAAGTTTCTTAATACACACTAAAAATTGCTACATGCAAACGTTTTATTAAACAAAAAAAAATAAAAGGTGAATAGAGTAGTTTAGCAATCACTATGTTGAGCTTGCAAGTCTCGTGAGATCTCGTTAGTTACAAAGGGCGATCGAACGTGATTATTTGCAAAAGAGGAAACACTTTTTTTTTCTTTTTTTGTTTAGCTACGTATCATTTAGAACATCCTCTAATTATACAACTTTCTGTACACGTGTACCTCAATTTACTCTTGTTAATTTGGAAATTTATGTGGAAAATTTCCGATTCTAACCATATTTTGTTTTTAAATTGCTACATGCGAAAAGTTTATTAAACAAAAAGATTATCAGGATGGAAACAAGTATGTTTGTTCTGCCTACAGTAGCTTTCTCCGAATTCTCAGTCAAGGATTTGATCATGTTATCGAGCCAGAAGTCGTGGCAGGTGTGTGTCTTTAACATCTTTTTTTCTTTTTCCTTTTTTTTTTTCTTTCAAACTTTCTCTTATTATTTGCTTATTTAATGGTGTGTTAATAGTGTCTGTGATTAAATCTGGAGAGTATAGGGAGATGTATGCAGAACAGGAGACTTTGTTGGTTTAGCCACAACTTTTTCTTTTTTTTTCTTCCTTTTGTTTTTTTTTCAAACTTTCTCTATTATTATTTGCCAATTTAATGGTGTGTTAATGGTGTCTGTGATACAAACTTAAATCTGATGACCTTAGAGGAATGGATAATTATATCTTTGAGAGAAAGAAGTAAACAGATTAGTTTGGAAGTCAATTTGTAAAGCCATCCAATACATGCCACTGTGTAAAACAGACTTTAAACCAAATATTTACTCACTAAGATTAGTCACATAGGCCATCATCAAAGATATCTCTTCTTCTTCTTCTTCTTCTTCTTATTATTATTATTATTATGTGCAAGGTTGTCTGTGTGATTAAAAATGGAGTTGATTGATGAGAAGTGATCTAACCTCTAAATAATATAAAGGCCAGTTGTCTATGTGTATGTTTGTATGTCCAGCTAAAACTCAAAACCGACAAAACAAATACTGACAAAGTTGGCATTTTCTTGATTGGCATTGTATAGGATTGTGACATCACATGGTCCACCGACAGGTCACTGACCCCCAAAACGCTGTTATGTGTCATGGAAATTTTGTTCTTCTTATGGTCGTATCATCATTCTCTCACTGGAGACTGTTGACGACACATGCGGGTCCACAAGTATAAAAAATAAAACAAACACAAAACACACAGCCGCTGATTCTTCGCATACATGTCAGCTGGAATGTGTGTGTGTGTGTGTGTGTGTGTGTGTGTGTGTGTGTGTGTGTGAAACTACCCTCTGCATGCTGAGGTCCATATTTATCTCTACTGTCGAGGCTGTCTTCGCCGGTTATTTGATTAATTCATCTCTGGTTGTTGCTCTCGATTTTGTCTAAACTATGATCCGTCTTTAATTTCTTTCAAAATCCTATTGTCCACCTGTCATAAACCATCAACTCTCTGGCATCGTGATCTCAAAATCCCCCACCTCGGCCAACCAGAAACATCCTTCCCCTCTCTAAGCATCTCATTCATCCCCTCCTCCATCAAGTGTCGTTGGTTCTTTGTTATCTGGTCTGTAGATTTCTATTGACATTTGTCAAATCTAAAAGCTCGATCTAAAAATATCTACAGATTCATTTTTTTTTTTTTTTTTTTTATTCAATTTTCACCCCAAACAAGGCACAGTGCCACTTTGAAGTAGGGGGCTACTATCGGGGACATAAGTTGCAGGGGTATTATGAAGGGAGATGAGTAGCAAGATGTCTGTTCACATTTTACTTGAACTTCTGCATGTCAGTACAGTTGGGAAAGCAGAATCCCGGAAGGGAGTTCCAAAGTCCAGCAGTTCTGGGGAAGAAACTATTGGAGTAGAAGGCCTTCTTACACCTAGGGATCTCTACTGTGAAGGGGTGGGATTTAGCTGCGTGTCAGGGTTGTCGGGTGTATTTATGTCAAGGGAGTCCAAGTGCTTGTAGTTCGTCAGAGCATTCATCATTAAAGTACTTGTAGAACAGGCAGAGGGATGCAACATTTCGTCAATGGGACAAAGGCTGAAGTTAGATGACAGTTCAGGACCTATCAGGTTGGCGACTCTCTTTTGAACCCTGTCCAGGAGTGAGAGACAAGCAGCAAATGCACCAGCCCAGATGTGACAACAATACTCCATACATGGGTGAATGGTGGCCTTATAGAGGTACAGGATGATTTCAGGCGTAAGTAGCTTTCTAGCACAGTAGAGAGAGCCCACTTTCTTTGCAGCAGCCTTGGCAATGCTCTCAATGTATCTATTCCAGTTCATGTTCCCTGTAAACGTTAGGCCGAAGAGTTTAAAGGAAGTACTTTCGGGTAATGTGTTCTTAGCCATTGCTATTGGTGGTAGTGAAGGTTTCTTGTAATTATTGAAGGAAACAAGCTTAGTCTTGGCAGCATTGAATGTGACCATCCATTTTTGTCCCCATTCCACTACTACTACTACTACTCTAATGTTTCTGCTATTTCTTTAGATATGTGTTCATTTGTTTTCTCCTCGTGTCTGGTAAAGAGAGTGGTGTCATCACAAATATACCCATCTCAGAAACAATTTTATCGGGGAGGTCATTTATGAATATCAAGAATAATAAAGGTCCCAGGATAGACCCCTGAGGTGCTCCCGCATTTATATTATATTGTTTAGATGTACAACCGTTCGGAACAACTTGGATTTTTCTCTTATCTAAGAAAAATTTAATTACAGTATGTATTTTTCCAGTGATACCATATGATCTAATTTTCCTTAGAAGACCATCGTGCCATACCCTGTCAAAAGCCTTAGATATATCAAGGACTACCTCTCTACCCTCCCCTGTCTTGTCCAGTGAATAGTATATACGTTCGGAGATTACAGTTAGGATATTTGCTGTGGATTGTAAGTCCTTTCCTATTTGGCTATTGTCCTCCCCTCTCAGCACTTAGTGACCATAAGTCATCTTCATAGTCTCACAGGATGAATAATATCTAAAATTTATAAAAAATTATTTTTGATCCTAAACAGGCACAAATTTCATCACGGAGGTCAGTTTTCCAGACAGCGTCTCTTACTAACTTGGGAGTAAGTCTGATTTTTTAATCAAAGAATTAATTCCCTTATGCCGACTCATTATTCAAAGAATCTATAAAACGAGTTGTCTGTGTGTGTGTGTACCCGGAGAGAGGAATGAGCTTGGTGGAGAAGAAGGCTGTAGGAAGATGGAGGAAGAAACCGGGGGAGGAGGAAAGAGAAGGTTTGTGATTTAGTGGATGTAGTCGATCTGATAGGGGAATATAAAACAAAACATGGAAGGAATTGTTTTCCTAACATAAAAGTGTGAGCGCAAGCTGATTGGAACGACCGTTATAATTTGGAGGTTTACTAAATACAAAGATACAATGTGAACAAAGCAGTTTAGCAATCTCCAAATTGAGCTAGCAAGTCGTCTGAGATCTCCTTAGTTCTTGTTCTTATGATAGAAAACATAAATAATTCCATTCTCCATATTTAGATGCTAATATCAAACCCATTTTTCAAGCAAGGCTTTACCTTGTACTAGCCTGGGTGCCTGTCGTTGCCCGGGTTTTTGGAGGTGTGAGTTGAGCAAAAAAAAAAAAGTGGTAGTAGACAGGCAAGCTCGAACCTGTACCGTGAAGGAGGAAAAGAATGTGGAAAAAAAAAAAAAAAAAAAACGTGACGTGTTTGCTGTTGCGCCCATCGCCAAACCGGAAGTGACATAGGTTTAAATTAAGGCTAGAAAATCTAAAAGAGGGGATGATTTTAAAAAAAATATAGGCGAAAAAAGCGACCCCTCTCTGTAGGAAAGTTCCCAGTTGAGGGTGAAGGAATTAAAGTTTTTGGCCAATTTTTGGATATTTATTGTCCGAAGAGTCGAGCTTCAAAATGATACCAATTTCGTGAAAATCTGTCGCCTCTAAAAGTTTTTTTCAAGACGTACATTCATGCATTTAAACAGACAGGTGAGGTTTATATTATAGATGATTAAGATTTAATTTAATCAAATTATCATGACCTAAGGACTGTCAACAGACGGTCCTTAGTAGCCAATATCTTTTCTTCCATCATTTGCCACAGAAATTCACTTGACTCAAAGATAATTACAATAAGGTAACAACGTGATGAAATGCTTCTAAGGAGCTTAACTTCTAATTACATTAACGATAATGCTAAAGGGGTTTATGTAATTAGATTCAACAAGAACAGCACGATGTTAGAAGCCAGGATTAGCGCCATATGAGTCTTATTAACTGCGGGCTTTTAACAGAATGAATGGAGTCAAGTTGGATTTGAACCGGTGACTCTTTAGTTGATCTTGTTAAATTAGTCTTTTGCAATATTGCTTAAAACCAATTTAGTTTAATTAAAAACTTTACACTGGTGGACAAAATTATTACAACATGCACATGCTGTTAGTGGAGCAGATTGTGTGCTCAGTACTCGAAATCCTTGCGGTTTGTTGAGGAAGGAGTATTTCTTAAAGGATAAAAATAAAAATAAAGTATGGGGTGCCTTGAAGTTTTTGGGTTTTTTTTTTTTTTTTACATGGTGGTCACTACTTATCAAGGCCTGGAAACCACTCGGGGATAAGAGTTATTGCATGTACAGTAATCAATGGGATAGTATCGCAGTAATCGTTAGTATTCGAGATTTGATAAAGTGTCTTACTTAAGGGGGCGGTTTATCTGGAATTTGTTTATGTTGGACTTGAAGACATCCAAGTTGTAGTCAGGTGGGAAACAGGCAAACAGAAGAGAGTTCCACAGGCGTGCACTTCTAAGAAAAAAGCTTTGTTCATGGAATCTACGTTTTGATTTAGGCACAGATAAAGAGTGGGGAAAATTATTGACAGTGGCTTCAGCTAGACGGGTGTTTATCATGAAAGATTAGCGAAAAAAGTCTGTAAACTTAGTGAAGGCACCTCGTAGTTACATTAAAAACGTTAAAATTCTTTGCAAGCTAAATTATAATCTCCTCTATAAACAAACTTCCAGTGAATTTTTTTCGAATTTTTTTCTCAAGATGCTATAATATACTATATGCTATATATAATATGCTATGAGATGAAGTTATATATAATATGCAATGGGATGAAACTATATATAATATGCTATTAGATGAAGCTATATATAATATGCTTTGAGATGAAGCTATATATAATATGCTATGAGATGTTGCTATATATAATATGCTATGAGATGAAGCTATATATAATATGCTATGAGATGAAGCTATATATAATATGCTATGAGATGAAGCTATATATAATATGCTATGAGATGAAGCTATATATAATATGCTATGAGATGAAGCTATATATAATATGCTATGAGATGAAGCTATATATAATATGCTATGAGATGAAGCTATATATAATATGCTATGAGATGAAGCTATATATAATATGCTATGAGATGAAGCTATATATAATATGCTATGAGATGAAGCTATATATAATATGCTATGAGATGAAGCTATATATAATATGCTATGAGATGAAGCTATATATAATATGCTATGAGATGAAGCTATATATAATATGCTATGAGATGAAGCTATATATAATATGCTATGAGATGAAGCTATATATAATATGCTATGAGATGAAGCTATATATAATATGCTATGAGATGAAGCTATATATAATATGCTATGAGATGAAGCTATATATAATATGCTATGAGATGAAGCTATATATAATATGCTATGAGATGAAGCTATATATAATATGCTATGAGATGAAGCTATATATAATATGCTATGAGATGAAGCTATATATAATATGCTATGAGATGAAGCTATATATAATATGCTATGAGATGAAGCTATATATAATATGCTATGAGATGAAGCTATATATAATATGCTATGAGATGAAGCTATATATAATATGCTATGAGATGAAGCTATATATAATATGCTATGAGATGAAGCTATATATAATATGCTATGAGATGAAGCTATATATAATATGCTATGAGATGAAGCTATATATAATATGCTATGAGATGAACCTATATATAATATTCTATGGGATGAAGCTATATATAATATGCTATGAGATGAAGCTATATATAATATGCTATGAGATGAAGCTATATATAATATGCTATGAGATGAAGCTATATATAATATGCTATGAGATGAAGCTATATATAATATGCTATGAGATGAAGCTATATATAATATGCTATGAGATGAAGCTATATATAATATGCTATGAGATGAAGCTATATATAATATGCTATGAGATGAAGCTATATATAATATGCTATGAGATGAAGCTATATATAATATGTTATGAGATGAAGCTATATATAATATGCTATAAGAGGAAGCTATAGATAACCTGCTATAAGATGAAGCTATATATAACATGCTATAAGATGAAGCTATATATAACATGCTATAAGATGAAGCTATATATAACATGCTATAAGATGAAGCTATATATAATATGCTATAAGATGAAGCTATATATAACATGTAATAAGATGGAGCTATATATAACATGCTATAAGATGGAGCTATATATAACATGCTATAAGATGGAGCTATATATAACATGCTATAAGATGGAGCTATATATAACATGCTATAAGATGGAGCTATATACAATATGCTATAAGATGAAGCGATAGATAATATGCTATAAGATGGAGCTATATATAATATGCTATAAGATGAAGCAATTGATAATGTTATAAGATGGAGCTATATATAACCTGCTATAAGATGGAGCTATATATAACCTGCTATAAGATGGAGCTATATATAACCTGCTATAAGATGGAGCTATATATAACCTGCTATAAGATGGAGCTATATATAATATGCTATAGCATTTCATGTTTGCACGTATGTTATCACCTTTAACGCCCATTAAAAAAGAATAATGATTAGGAAAAATAATGATTCATCATTAATCTGATATTGCTAAGGTGAAAAAAATTCCAACTTCCTCTATTTTAAAATAAATTATTCCAAACCCAAATTATGTTGTTTCACTAGCAGTGTTCAATTTTAGATAAATGCATTTCAAAACGTTCCTTTTATTTAGTTAAACTAGCAGGGAGACCCGACGTTACCCGGGATTGAATGATGATCAACGAATAGTTCACACTCCTATATTTTTATTGTCATCGAAATCCTTAAAATCGCCCTGGAAGAAGCTTCACATGCTTCCATGCAGTAACTTAGGCCAAAATATATGTTATTCTACTTTGCACTCTAGAGATGCTATGGTTTCTTTTATAAATTTATTTTATATATAAACTTCTTTCCACTTAACGAAAAAAAAAGACATTAAGAAATTTATGTGTGCCATCATATACAATTTGCCAGCCGAAACAAAAAAGACCACTCGACAAATCAAAGTTATTGAACAAAAAACGGGAAAAAGAATAACTCTGTCGTGTTCAATCAGACATGCTTGAATAATAACTTGCTGCTAAAATATATATATATATATATATATATATATATATATATATATATATATATAAAAAAGTTAGAAAATATATATGGCAATTAAGCGACACAGAATATTCCATGTTTCATCCACACTAGGATTCGTCAGGCTTATGCGAAGAGTTCTAGTCTCGCGTTTTTATATAAGCATAATGTATTGAATTTTTAGTTAGCCAATCAGCTTCCTAGTTTCCACTGCTCCCATCCAAATCAGCCAATGGGCAGGCGCTTACAGAATAAAGGCCCAGTGTACCTTATGTTGAACCCTTCCTTTGTGTGTGTTTTTTTTAGCAGAGAGTGTAGATATCTAGTGAGTTGACCTATTTTTAACCTATATGTAGTTAAATGTGTGTGTATATATATATATATATATATATATATATATATATATATATATATATATATATATATATGCATACACCATACAAGGAACGTTTTGAAATGCATTTATTTAAAATCGAACATTGTTAGTGAAACAACTTAATTTGATTTTGAAACAATTTATTTTAAAATCAACACTTTTAGGGCGATTTTGCTCCAAAAAAGACTATCTACTTATTTAAATAGTCTTTTTTTGGAGCAGAATCACCCCAAAGTGTTTATATGTTGTTAGACAGACAAACCAGACACCAGCCGTTGTTGCAAAAACCACTTCAACTATGAATGAGTGAGTGAGGAGTCGAAGAATGGAAACTCTTTTTTGAATTGTTTATCATCTGTTGAATTCTTCATCAGTCTTCAGGTTCCATAAGCCTGCCAAGGGCAGAAATGTCAGCCATTGACTTTCTGGTTGGCAGCTGGATAATAAAATAAAATATTAAGAATAGTTCAACCGTTCAATGCTCCAGAAAAAGACTCAACTGAATAATGAATCTTGTCTACCGATCAGCGATTCTTTTAAAAATACCCATTAATAGGCATGCCTATTATGGGAATAATAATGATATTGTATTTGTAGTCTTTTTGACACGCTTTCATAATTGGATTTCGTGGGAAATAACTTGACATAGAGTGCAAACCACTTATTTCAATTGCAAATATAATAAAGTTTAAATTCTTCCATTTGCTTAAATATTTAATTAGAATAGCAACAAGCCACATCTTCTGAAAGCATCATTGAAGTGGGAAACGAGAGTGATGCTCGTATTATTTGAATTCTTTAGACTACTGTTCTCATTTTGAGTGTAATTTTCACAACGTTTCGGTCGATGTAACCCCAGACCTTCTTCAGGTGTATCTTGTTGAACTCAGGAATTTGGACGGAATTTGTATTATTTGGATTTTTCACACTACTATTCTCGTCTTGAGTGTCATTTTCATAACGTTTTGGTCAATATAAACTCGAACTCTGGAATTTGAACGGAACCCTTTATTTACTTCATGGGGGTAGCATGTTCTTGTTCTATCAGCCATAACGGGATAGAGGGCTTAAGTAATTCGCAATTGTATTTTTCAGTCGCCTACATTGAGACTTGAAATTTCAACTTTCCGCAAGGACCTATGGCGCAATGGTTAAAGTACTTGGAAAATCAATTGTAAAAGTAATATCCTCGACCAAAAAATACAATTGTGAATTACTTAGGATCTCTATCCAGTCATGGCTGACGGAACAAGAGCATGCTACCCCCATGAAGTAAATAAAGGGTTCCATTCGAATTCCAGAGTTGGAGTTTATATTGACCAAAACGTTATGAAAATGACACTCAAGATGAGATTAGTAGTGTGAAGAATCCCAATAATACGAATAACCAATCTTCATCTGAAAAATTCAGAAACGAGTGATGCCGTAAAAAAAACAAAAAAAAAACGTATTAAATGAAAAATGAAATGCATTTAATTTTTTTTTTTTACTTAGACTTTTGGTGAAATTCCTCCTAATCATAAAAACCTTTGTTATATGTGTGTGTGTGTATGTGTGTTTTGTGTGTTTTGTTTGTGTGTTTTTTTTTTGTGTGTGTGTGTTTTTTGTTTTTTTTGCATGTGTTTTTTTGTGTGTGGGTGTTTTTTGTGTGCTTTTTGTGTTTTCTTTTGTGTGTGTTTTGTGTGTGTGTGTTTTGTGGGTTTTTTTTGTGTGTGTGTGTTTTTTTTGCGTGTTTTTTTTGTGTGTGGGTGTTTTTTGTGTGCTTTTTGTGTTTTCTTTTCTGTGTTTTCTTTTGTGTGTGTGTTTTGTGTGCTTTTTTTTTGTGTGTGTGTGTGTGTTTTTGCGTGTGTTTTTTTTTGTCTTGATGTTTTTTTTTTTTCTCATTTTGGTGGTGGTTTTAATCATTGCTCTGGAAGAAAACATTAAACATCCGATCTTGTTGACGGTTGTATTAAAGTAAAAAAATCTGTCTGATATGAATCATGTGGTTAGCCCGTAAACTTGGTTAGAAGCAAATTCTTACTCTTATGCTTGAATGGCTTGCCGACCTTGATAAGTAAAAAGTCATATATGTTGAAAGCATTATTTGGTATTTCATTTATGTGAATGAGAAATGTATTTAGCAATTAATATTTTCAAACAACGGGCAATCAATAAATGGACATTAAAAAAAGGCACTTAGATATGTGGGAAGGAGTAACCAAGAAGGACCAAGAGGTGTCCAAATTTTCGTAGCAAAAATTTGACAAATTATATTTCGTTTGTTTTAGTAAATTTCGTTTTGTTCTTATAATTAGGGCAACGTAAAAATTGTAATTAATGCTCATTGAATTTTCTTATAACGTGAAATTTAAATATTTTGATTGATTTTATGCAATTTTTTTTTATATAAAATTACTTTATTAAATTACACGACCTGATTAATAAATGCAGTTTTTAGGTTATAATTATAAATTTTTATGTTTCATAGTTTTTTGTGTGTGTGTGTGTGTGTGTGTAAAGCCTTGGTATCTTTTGCCACATTCTGGTTGCAACTAAATATTTATACATGTACGAAGCAAAATAAAAAAAAAATAAATGAAGCAATACAAAAGGTTTTCGTTTCGTATAAAAAATCAAAATAATTTTTTGTTGCATACAGGGTGACCCATAAAAAACGGGTCCCGGGTCTAATTAGGCCCCCGTTTCTTAGTGTTTTGTCCGAATGAAATGAAACTTTGGTCATAACTAGTTTATTATATTCAAAACATCACATCAAAACGCTATGGTCTTTGGCCTTTTTTCTTTTTTTTCTCCGTTCTACAGCATATGTTGTAGATGGCCTCTTTTGTTTGTTTTTTTTTGGGGGGGGGGTCACCCTGTAGAGGGGGGGGGTAAGGGAAACGACCCTATGCATCGTTTAGTTCAGAAAATCATTTAATATATTTAGGCGGTGACTTTTTTTTTTCTGTCAGTCTTGTAAGCCCTTCCTTTCATATAGGCTCTTGAAGGGCTTAACATTTTTGTTCAGCCTGTTTGGTGTCTAAGGGATCGAACGCTGGTGGTAGAGTTTCTTTCAGACCTGGTTTGTTTTGAAGTAAATCTACCCTCTGCTCCTTTTTTATTATTATAACTAGCAGACCACTCGCCGTTGTCCATTTGTAAAGTACATATATCTATGTCAGGCAGGGGTCGATTTTCAAGACAGATTATGTACTAAAGGGAAGTAACTGATTTTTAATAACGGAATTAATTCTCTCGTGCCGACTCATTCCACAAGCAATCTATGAAAACGAGTTCTGTGTGGGTATCCAGAGAGAGGAATAGGTTGAGCGGAGAAAGAGAGAGGGTAGAAACTGGAAGAGGACGGAAGAAAAGAGATAGAAGCTTAAATAGAAATTTGTTATATTTTTGCCACGGGGTAACACTGTGTAGCCCGGCTAGTTAATATCTATTTCCAAGACAATATTACTGATTATAACAAGAATTTATCCTCAGCTTTTTCATGCTGTCAAGATCAGCGCTTGCCGATCTTGGAAGTAGTTGCTTTATAAAGCAATTAATTGCGAGAGTCGTGCACTGTCTTTGATTTCATTTTGATCTCGGGAGACTGACTCTCTTCCCCGTCTCATTACTTGACTTGGTTCTCGACTTGATTTCATTATGATTTCCGTTTGTCCTCTCATTGTCAGTATTATATCGCAAATCCAATCTGTGCCTCCCTCAACAAAGAGAGGAGGGAGACGGAAAAGAGAAGGTAAAAGAAACGCATGAATCTAATTAACTGCTCTAACCTTAATTTCTTCACTCTCACAATTCGTAAACAAATTATGTCCTGGCTTAGATCTTCGCAAAATTAGGGGTTTAGTTAATTCTGGCAAAATTGAGTTTCATCTGCTGACTTTGCATGCCTCATACGGGAAATTCATCTTCTACTATAGTGTTAGAAGAGTTTCAAATCCAATAGGTTCCACACTATCGGCTAAGCTCCAACATCTGTTCCATCACCGCAATCTTGTTTTACAAGTACTTTAATGAAATGTGCTCTGATGAACTCATAGCACTTGTGCCCCCTCCTAACATATCTATTCCAGACTAATCTCACAGGGAGCAAAATCCGCCTCTTCACTATTGATGTCTGTAAATTTTCGACACCTCCTTCTCGCCTTCTACTCTAATAGTTTCTTTACTCGAATTGCAAGACTTAAGAATTCCTTCCGTTTCCTGCTTCCCTGACTGCAGAAGTTAAAATATAATCTGAACAGACACTTCGCTGCTAAACTTTCCACACATTCGACTGAAGGTGGCGTGAAATTGTCACAAAATCACACTTCATCTTTTCACGAAATTCTCTACATGTCTGATGGCCACTCTTCTAACAATATAGCAGAAGATGAATTTCCCGTATGAGGTATGCAAAGTGTTAATTTTCCCCACTCTTTATCTGTGCCTAAATCCAAACGTAGATTCCATGAGCAGAGCTTCTTTCTCAGAAATGCACGATTGTAGAACTCTCTTCCGTTTGCCTGTATCCCACCTGACTACAACTTGGATGTCTTCAAATCCAACATAAACAAATTCCTGACAAACCGCCCCCTTAAGTAAGATACTCTATCAATCTCCAATACTAATGATTACTACAATACTATCTCATTGATTACTGTACACGCAATAACCCTTATCCCTGAATGGCCTCCGGGCCTTGATAAGTGGTGACCCCCATGTAAAAAAAAAAAGAAAATCTGGTAAACTAATCTCGAACAGATCTTTTATCTATAGCATATACGGCACAAATATCCTTAGTAACTTCACTTACTTTTTTACCTCGATTAAAGGCGAGAAGGAGGTGTCGAAAATGTGATTTTTTTTTTTTTTACTTGACAATCAATTTGTCGGTTCTGAAACACGAGAAAAAATTATGAGCAAAAAACGATGACCATTATCTTGTAGAACAGAATACATTCTTTCTAATGATATATAACACTTTGCCAAAATTTCAAAACGTGTTTGAGAACAAAATCTGTTTATGAAACGGCGGGAACTCATGCAACAACCTGACATATATATATATATATATATATATATATATATATATATATATATATATATATATATATATATATATATGAGAAAGAAAATTAAAACTGTAAGTTGAAATTTACAATCCAAATTTATTGTTCGACTGAATACTCCAAAAAACAATTTACAAAGTCCTTATTCTGCGGACTTTCAAAGAATGCTATTCTTGTTATTCTTCTCATCAGAGGAAAGAAAGAAATCAGCAAATTATATTTGCAGCTATGCTAAAATTTGCTGGTTATGGCATTAAGTTAAATCGCAATTTATTATAGTCATAAATTGCCAAGAAAAACAAGTGTAAAAAATGTTGGATATGTATATATGTATGTCGATGACTACAAATACATACATATATATATATATATATATATATATATATATATATATATATATATAGCACTGTCGTAAATAATCTCACCCGCTACTTAATTGGCTGAAAAATGTGAAGCTCGTTGTTTGTTTGTTTACAAACAGGCGGTTTGAGCAATGTAAGAGTAGTGTCGGATGTCTATTTAAATAGACATTCCGATGAGTTATTTGCAGTGGAAGAACTGCCGACTGTCAATACGACGGTTCTAGGTTCAATCCTTGGCTTGGGAGAGATGCTAGTCTAGCGGCACTGATGAGTTGTGATACAACCAAACAGGACTGTATGGCGATGACTACAAATATATATATATATATATATATATATATGTTTTGAGAAAAATAGAAAAACCGAATGAAATTATTAAAATAATCAACGTTTCGTCCTTATTTCAGAGGACATCTTCAGGATATTGAAGTAAAAATGCAAGAAAAGAAAAAGTCATAGATCGTACGAAAAAGAGAATAACGCATTTTTAAAAGTGTATATATAGACATCGAACAACCCAACCTTCCCATACGCACACATATGTTTGTCCTTCCCGACATGGGTAGGATTCAAAAACTGTTTCTCTTTTTCGTACGATCTATGACTTTTTCTTTTCTTGCATTTTTACTTCAATATCCTGAAGATGTCCTCTGAAATAAGGACGAAACGTTGATTATTTTAATAATTTCATTCGGTTTTTCTATTTTTCTCAAAACATAATGTCAACCACCGCTGGTATTTTTACATTTCTTTTATATATATATATATATATATATATATATATATATATATATATATATAACAAACAAACCCTGCATAATATTCCAGCTTGCATGAAGATTCTCTCAAGGTAATCCAAAAGGCGAAAATAATTCTTTAGAGAGAATGAAGCCCAAAATTAAATCCAGTTAATAGTCCGGTTGGAAAGTTTTAATACTCTCTATTGCGTATTGAGCTTTTTTATTCGGTTGGGTTTCAATTATCTATATATAAATACTGTTATTTATATTAGATTGAAGTTTACCATTGCGTATATCAGGTAAACACTACATCCTTTTGATTTCATTACACTAACTCTCTCTCTCTCTCTCTCTCTCTATATATATATATATATATATATATATATATATATATATATATATATAAATTACTTTTTTTTAACCGTACTCTACGGACAAAAATAAAAAAAAATAAATAAAAAATATTATTTATCTACGTCCAAATATGGACAATTTTTTAAGTAAAAACGATCTTCAAGGCGAAGACGCTACTTAACCGTATTTATCGTTTAAAAAAAAATCAACAAGATATATATATATATATATATATATATATATATATATATATATATATACATTATATATTGACATTGTCCAAATACCTAAGCTCAATTTGTTTACACAAAGAGCATCGCTTAATACGCTAATGGTAGTTTGTATATCACACTCTTGACAGATGCTGGCTATGATGTCAATGTTCATCACTACTCTCACTTCAATTGTTGTGTGAATTGTCAGTGATGCTCAGCTACAACAAAGGTGACTTTTCAGGCCAGTAGTTAACTTGCACAGTTTGCCACATATGTAATAGACAAAGTTAAGTGTTAAAACAGGCGTCACTAAATTTGTTTATGAAGTATTCTGTTTATGTGCAATGAAATATTTCTGCTGTCAAGTTCATGTCTTGCACTTCTTTGAGCAAACCACGCATGTGTCTTCCGGTTGAGGTGGCAGGTTTCTGTTTCATTTGTCTATAACATATATTTTTTTTGGTTGATGTAAGAAGATTTCAAGATGAATATCTGCTTATAAACTTTACATTTCCATCTATTTACTTCATCAGGTAAAACAGACAGATGATGTTATTTCCTTATGAAACTTATAAATTCATATAAATCTATATTTATTTTATCTTGTCTTAAATTGCACTTTGTCTTATGCTCCACCATCATATGTTGAGCTTCTTATATCCTGATAAGTCTATATATATATATATATATATATATATATATATATATATATATATATACTAGCAAAAGTACCCGTCGTTGACTGGGTTTAAAAACAGCCTAGAGAAAATGGACTCTGATTTATGAAAGTATGATAGGTTATGAAAAGGAAGGGTTGTAAATTTGGGTTGAATTTGGGGGGTATCGAAACCAAAGCAAAATATGATGAACGTAAAAATAAAATAGATAAACCCCATAATTTATTATACCATACCTGTTCACACTGAAACACTTATCACAATATTCTGTGGATCTATATTAAAAAACCTTGTTAAACTTTGTGAAATATTTCCATTCTATGGAGGTCAGGTGCGAACGAACACCCCATAATTTTATTATACCATATTTCTACAAACAGAAACATAATTATCAAAGTATACTTACGCAGACAGATATGAAAAGTCTTTATTAAAGTTTGTGCCTATTTCCATTCTATGGAAGCCAGGCGCGAACGCGGACCCCACAATTTTATATCATCCATATTTAAGTTAAAACACACTTATCAAAGTATTCTTATGTATATCTATATCAAAAACACTTGTAAACGTTTATTTTTTAATTTTTTATTTCCATACTTTGTGGACCAGGCGCGAACGCAGACCCCCACAATTTTAATGAACCACCGTTCTGCCAGATCAAACATACCCATTCCGGTATCTCGATACATCTTCTACCATTATATATTATATTTTTTAAAATAGTCAACCATATAGGAGCCTATTCGTGACCAGACGCGCACACACTCACATTCAGCTTTATATATATATATATATATATATATATATATATATATATATATATATATATATATATATATATATATATATATGGTGGAACGATAAGTTGTTGCCCTAAAGGAGACATCACTACAGCTTTATTTTAAAACTTTTATTGAAAAAATCAATTTAGGTAACTTGATTATGTAGTAGAGTTTACATCTATTCAATGTAGCCGTCTTTAGCCTCAATCATCACTTTGGTACGGGTCCGGAACTGGGAGCAATGCCTTTTCCACAAGCGCCAGCACTATGTGAATGGTGGCGATCACAACCGTGGCTGAAAACTTTTTCATCACCCTGGGTACGTCCTTGTTATTCGTGGCAATCCAGCGATGCATTTTGAGGGTACTGGCAATGGTCCTGTTGTCATAACTTGGATCGGTAGAGAGCATGAGTTGTACAGCGACGCATCTCCGATCTCGCTGATTGCACATTGTGTGACTTTAAGACATGATAAAAGGCTCCTATCGTTTTTGGGATTTGTACACAACTGGTCAACTAGTAGATGGTCTGCAAAAAAAAAAAAAAAAAAAAAAAAACGCTTTTCATCAAACGGAAACGGGATCATGTCTTTTCTAGGGCGACAATTTTATCGTTCCACCCCGTATGTATGTTTACTTGCATTGCGTCTTCGGTGATCGGGAGATCCTACTTATTAAAAAGGAGAATAGAAGGTAATAAAATACTACAAACATTAAATTCGCGTATCTATATATTAATTTAATGTTTGTAGTATGTTATGGCCTTTTATCCTCCTTTTTAATAAATAGTATCTCCCGATCGAATAATTTATAATCTGGAAACCGTGACACACGAACGTACGTTAAAGGTACTACAGTATTGATATATAGCTTCATACATATATAGATTATCAAACCTCAGCTACAAAGAAATCCCAAATATAATACGATGAATAATTTTCGAGAAAGTGTTACGTTTTGTTAAAACTTTTTTCTGCGATTGAAAAAAAAAATGAGTTAAAATATTAGCCATATCTTACGCAAGTTGAACTATTAAATAAAAAAAATTAAAAAACAAAAAAGATTTAAGGAAACAAGCGTTCATTAACTCGGCTTCAGTGTAATCATTTTCCTTTCTTTTTCTTTTTATTTAATTGCGTCAGGTATTTCTATAATATTGCTGTCGTTTCAATTTTGATTAGCAATGTTGACTGTCTCATAAAAGTAGAAATGACATAACGCTGCTTTTTTTTTTAAGCAACCTTTTTTTTTTTTTTTTTTTTTTTCAACCTGAATTTCCGCGTTTGTTCAATCAGCTATCAAATTTTATTGTTTTTACGCATTAATTAAGAAAGTTAATTACAAAAGAGAAGATTTATAACCCCCCCCCTTTTTTTTTCTTTGTGAAGATTAAATTCTGTCAGGAAATGTGTTTGATTGATTTCAGTTCGTTTCAAATAATTGAACGCTTTCGGATAAAAATCATTTCATAAAAATTACATTTCTATAAACTTGGGATTCTAAACATTGTACAATTTATGCAATACATTTTTTTCTTTTCTTTTTTTTTTCACTTTTGATTTAAATACGTCACACGAACTTAAACACTCTTTTACTCTCTTAAAGGATGTTTGTTTGTTTGTTTTTGTTTTTTTTACAAAGGAATCACCACATCAAAGCCTGGAGGCCATTCGAGGATAAAGGTTAATGTGTATACGGTAACCATTGGGACAAAAGTGTAGTAATTCGTTAATAGTGGAAATTTGACATGATTTGATTATTTAAGAGGACGTTTCAACAAGAATTTGTTTACGTTGGACTTGAAAATGGCAATATTGTAGTCAGTTGGAAAGCAGATCTGCAGAACGGAGTTCCATAGGCGGACAGTTCTAGCAAAGAAGCTTTGTTGATAGAACCCACATTTAGGTTTAGGCACCGATAGAGAGTGGGGGAAGTTATTGATGGATATATTTTTTAGTTATCCATAAATCATTATATTATTTATTTTTTACTACTCGCCTGAGGATGACCAATGGAGGTCGAAAACGTTCGCGATTATGGGAAATTTCTTTTTTCACTCGGAAAAAAAACGTTCGGAAAATGGTCCGACAAAGAGAAAAGGAGGATTACAAGAAAAACAAACAAGAGTTATCTGTGCTATTTAATGAAACGTGCATAAAAGAAAAAATGCTGCTTAAATATACTAAATCATTATATATATATATATATATATATATATATATATATATAATACCTACAGAAACTAGTGTTTCATCCTTTCGGTAATCATCAGTGCAGGAAGTTACAATTATAGTCGGTCAAGAGATTCGAACCAGGCCACAAAGCTATTTCTGACTCCATTAGCAAGGATCAAACCACACGGCCAACGTTAACCGTGAGAAATAGAGTTGAAAATACATTTATATTAATATCTAGACGGCTAGAGTGCTCTTATAATTATAACATTGATCTACGCATGCGAGCTTAATTGACCGACTTACATTTCAACTTTAAAGTGCTCAACAATTAACACCGAGTTGTTAAAGGGGCTGACATAATTATTAATGTAATTATTTTAATACCTACCGGCACTAATCTTTCATCCTTCCGGGAATATGATAATAAAAGTATTGGAAGTGCAAAACAATCGTTATCCTCATTAATTCCCGGGCAACGTCGGGTCTCTCTGCTATGTATAACGATTGTTCTACGCATCTAATACTTTTGTCATCGCAATTGGAGATGTTTTTTCTTTTTCCTCAATCAAATCGATTGATTACCTGCTCTAGTTGGTGACCCATGTCTTCACATGTCTCCACGCAATAACTAGTCCACAATACACTGTCGTCTATATTGCACTGTAGAGAACCTATTGCTGGTTTTATATAATTATTTTATATAATCACTTCAATGCAAGTTTAAAATGCAAAACGTCGAATATCATAGTTTAATTGTGCTCTAAACGAAAGCATTCGTTTTAAACACGTCCTTGCCTTATTTTACTGTTTTTATACGCTGGGCCATTTTGCTTGTGCGGAAAAATTTTTAAACACACTTGTAATTTTAGGCTGTATAAGGGTGTTAACTTGGGTTGAAATCAGACTGTTCCTTCTTTAATCAGATTTTTTTGATTAGCAATACTTATTGGAGGCATTCCGATACAAAACCTATATAAGAACACTCCCAGACAGATAAAGTTCATTCACGTGACTTTTTTAAAAATTGACCCAGCTGTTTCAGAGTCCATAGAAAACGAACTCGCATGCACAGACACAAAGTACCTTTTATATATACATAGTCTTGGAAGTTTTTTAACCTTTAAAACTATATAAAAAATTAATTTAATTTTTATGTTTTTTTTTTTATCATTCGTTGGAAAACTATTTAATCAGTAAATCATTTAATCACCTGCAATCACTGCATCAATTTACTTTCTTGAATTCACAGTCTTGATGTTATTTCAGGGGTCATCAGTTGTCTACCATGAAACTGTTTCAAGGATTTAAAAACAAAACAGTATATTAAATCATGGCTCTCCAACAGTGTTGATCAAACACCACCTCGCTTAATCACAAGAACAAAGAAATGTTCCAAATATTAGATCTAGTTTCCTGGTCCAGATTAATTTGGCTAACCTAATAATAATAATAAACAAATCATTGTTTTGTCATCTTTCCTGTTATAACATTTATTTAAATGGTTTATGTAGAAGAGATGCAAAAACAATTTTTACCCCAAGCAAGGCACAGTGCCACTTTGAAGTAGGGGGCTACTATTGGGGACATAAGTTGCAGGGATATTATGAAGGGAGATGAGCAGCAAGATGTCTGTTCACATTACACTTCTGCATGTCAGTACAGTTGGGAAAGCAGAATCCCGGAAAGGAATTCCAAAGTTTAGCAGTTCTGGGGAAGAAACTATTGGCGTAAAAGGCTTTCTTACACCTAGGGATCTCTGTCTAGGGGTGGGATTTTGCTGCTTGTTGGGTTTATCAAGGGGGGGTATTTACGTCGAAGGGATACAAGTGCTTGTAGTTCGTTAGAGCATTCACCATTAAAATACTTGTAGACCAGGCAAAGGCATGCAACACCTCGTCGATGGGACAGAGGCTGAAGTTAGATGACAGTTCAGGACCTATCAGGTTGGCGACTCTCTTTTGAACCTTGTCCAGCAGTGAGAGACTAGTATCAGATACACCAGTCCAGATGTGACAACAGTACTCTATACATGGGCGAATGGTGGCCTTATAGAGGTACAGGATACTTTCAGGTGTAAATAGCTTTCTAGCACGGTAGAGAGAGACTACCTTCTTTGCAGCAGACTTAGCAATGCTGTCAATGTATCTGTTCCAGCTTATGTTCCCTGTGAACGTTAGGCCGAGGAGTTTAAAAGGAGTACTTTGTTTATTAAATATAACTATTATTATATATTTTTGAATTTATTTTTTTTTTTTACACAGGAATCCCCACTTATCAAGGCCTGGAGGTCACTCGAGGATAAGGGTTAATGGGTATACATTAGTAAATGTGATTATAGCGTCGTAAACATAAGTAGTGGGGTTTTTGTAAGTTGGATTACTTAGGGGGACCGTTCATCAAGAACTTGTTTATGTTGGACTTGAAGACAATCGGATTGTAGTCAGCTAGAAAGCAGACAAACGGAACAGAGTTCCACAGGCGTGCAGTTCTAAGAAAGAAACTCTGTTCATAGAATGTACATTTAGGTTTAGGCACAGATAAAGAGTGTGGGAAATTATTGATAGTGGTTTTGGTAAGACGAGTGTTTGAAAGTTTGATGGCGGGGGGCATAGATTGAAGCTCAGACAAGCACCTACCATGGAAATAACGATAAAGCGGAAACAGGCTCGCAACGTCTCTTCTGTGGAAAAGAGATTGCACGGAAGAGAAAAGGGCATCTCCCATTAAGCTATGAAATTTATTTTGAAATCTGTCAAGGCAGAATAAGCTGCCTCCAGCCGAGATGTGGCAACATTACTCCATCATTGGCCGTACCTGGCTTTTATATAGGTAGAGAATTGCATCAGGAGTGAGCTATCTACTGGATCGGTAGAAGGATCCCACCATTTTTCCAGCAGCCTTGGCAATGGATTTGATATATGTTTCATTTCAGATCGGGAGTAAGGGTCAAGCCCAGAAGCTTGTCAAAACATGGAGACTCCCCAAGATGAGAGTCATTCATTTCGATTGATGCCAGATTGGAATCAGGCCGTTGATGATGTAAAGATGTGCTTTCTACTTTTGATCTATATATTTATTTTCATTTTATTTTGTTTTAATTGTGTATCTTTGTGGGGTTTTTTTCCTTTCACTTTTTGGTGTGTGTGGGGGGTATTCTTGTAATTTAGATTGAATTCATTTCGAAAAGAAGGTGCTTGTTTAAATGTCTAATCTCTATCCTCATCTATAGTCCAACAACAATCCAAAGATAAGCCCCTCATCCATAAATCTTGATATCGTTATTTTCATGGAAAGTGTTCGACTGAGCTTCAATCTATGGTCCCCCCCTCGCCAAACTTTCACAAGAAACACTCGTCTAGCTGAAAACACTATCAATAATTCCCCCCACTCTTTATCTGTGCCTAAACCTAAACATAGATTCCATGAACAAAGCTTCTTTCTTAGAACTGCACGCCTGTGGAATTGTCTTCTGTTTTCCTGCTTTCCTGCTGACTACAATATGGTCATCTTCAAGTCCAACGTAAACAAGTTTTTGATGAGCCATTCCACTTAAGTTAACAAATTTACCGAATTTCCATTACTATCGATTACTATATTGTCCAATTGACTACTGTACACTCTTTAACCCTTATCCTCGAGTGGCCTCTTGGCCTTTATAAGTTGTGATGCCTATGTAAAAAAAAAAATCATATAGACTGAGAATTTCTTCTATAATTCATCAGCGGTGAATGAAGAAAACGTCATCAAAAGTTTTTTTTTTTTTTTTTTTTTTCTTTTAGAGGGGGAAGGTCACCACTTATAAGACTTGGGGCTACTAGAGGATTAGGGTTGATGAGTCTTAGGTAGACGGTGAGACAATACTGATGATCAGTAATGGTGGAACTTGGGTAGGGCTCAGTTATATTAGAGGGCGGCTCATCAAGAACTTGTCTACATTGAACTTGAAAACGACCATGTTATAATCAGTTGAGAAGCAGTCCCACGATATTGTGTTCCACAGACGGACACTTCTAGGAAATGAACTCTATTCAAGGAATTTTCGTTTAGTTTTAGGCACAGTTAGAACGTGAGGGAAATTGAGCGCTTATGGCAACAAAAACTCCGATCTAGGGGAAATAACCAGCATAGACATAGCAGAAATAAGCATATTTTCAAGGTATAATTTGGGACGGTTATTATTATTAATGTACACAAAAAAAAGTAAACAACGTGTTACTGTTACAATGAAACGATGTTAATTAATTAACAAAAAAAAAATGAAATAAACTTGTTAATTAACGAAAATAAAAAAAACCATATCACATACTTCTCCTTTTTCTGACAAAGAGACTCCATGCGATGAATTTTCGAATGTTTTTTTTTTTGTCGTTATGTAAAAAAAAAAAAAAGGGAAAAGGGAGAAGTATTCCCCCGTTTAATTATTGCCATCAGGGAACAATATGTGATATGATTTTTTTTTTTACTTAATTAACAAGTTTATTTAATTTTTGTTGTTGAGTTAGCACCCTTCCATTGTAACAGATTGTTTACTTTTACGTTTGGTTACTTTATTTTAAGTTCGTTAATTAACTTGTTTTCTTCTTGAAAACTGCTTCGGAAATTTTCGAGAGTAACCTCATTCAGATATAGTTTGATCGCTAACTTGTTTCCTTTTCGTAAACTGTTTCGGCAATTTCCAGGACTCGGCTACAGTATTCGTGTAATCTTTTTTTTTATTTCCATTTAACATTTTTTCATTGTTCCATTGTTTTTATTATTAGTTATTTAATTAACTTGTTTCGCTAACTTGTTTCCTTTTTGTAAACTGCTTCGGCAATTTCCGGAGTCTGCTATAATATTCGAGTAATCATTTTTTTTTTTTTTTCCATTTAACATTCTTTCATTGTTCCACTGATTTAGCGTCCCAAATTATACCTTGCAAAATATGCTTTTTTGCTATGTTTATGCTTGTTATTTCCCCTAGATCAGAGTTTTTGTTGCCATAAGTGCCGGAAATTGTTAGCAGTTGTTGTAGCTGGACAAGTGTTTGTTGTAAATGTCTTACAAAGAAGGGGGGGCGCATAAATCGAACCTCAGTCGTGCACCTACCATGAAATTAACGATAGAGCAGAGATAGATTTGTGACGTCTGATCTGTGAAAAAGAGGAAGTGAGGAGGCGATGGAGACCCAAAAATCTATTGACTATTTGATGATGCAACATCACAATTATTTTTCCAGGTTCCTTCTAGAAAGGCCTTGTGCTATTCTAATTCAACAATGGACACTGGTCCTATATCACCTTAATTAATCTACTGTATTTTTACGACATTTGTTGATTCAGGTGGGCTTTGTGTAATCTCGACTTTGATCGACATTCGCACTCAACGCGGTAATGGCAAATTCATATGCCACGCCGTTCCGCTTTGCCTAAATAATTCAAACATGGATGCTAATGCATCGGATAAGGATTACGTCTTTATCAGTTGAATAATTCATCACCTGTAAATTGAGGAATTAAGTTTGGCAGTTCGTGTCTGACCGTTACCAGGCTCGGAGACTTTTTGCCTGCTGCTATACAATAAATAATGATCACACCGATTTTATTCGTGCCAGAACAGAGGCCATAAACTATGCAATGAAATATAATATTGCACTATCGTCATCCATTTTTATAAAGCATCACCTCCATTGTTTTTATAACGAGCACCTTTTTTCCTCCTACCTTAAAAGTATTTTCTTTCTCAAATAGTTTGTGCGCGTATATATATATATATATATAGTGTGTGTGACTTAGTCTGTCTCAGGAACGGTTTCTACCAAACTCTTGCTCATTTTTGGTCTACAGACTTGAAACTTGATATATATAGGGAATTTGGACCTGTAGAACATATTCTATTTTGTTTTCAGCCGGTAAAAATAGCTGCCAAGGAGTCATAATGAAAAAATAAAATTGAATTGTCTCTTAAGCATATTTCATTAAATAGACATTTTTTGTCTATTAATTCTATTTTTAATCCTTTCCAAATAACAGTCTTCCCTTCTGGCAGACACTGGCTGATCTAATCACCATATTTGTCGTCAGTCCAAGTACTTTCCAATCCTTCTGGATTCATCGTTAGGGATAGATTAATCTAACTGGTTTTGAACAATTTATAAAAATTTTTTTATATAAATTGTATATTTTTTCATTGGTTAATTATTGTAATAACTTTACAAACATTGCAGGATATGTACAAATAGGATGGAAAGTACTTGCGATGCGATGCCTCCGTTCAGTCTCAAAAGACAAAGGATAACCCCTGCAGGGACAGCTGCACATGTAATTGTGACGCAAGGGTTGCGCTATTCCAACCACACCTCTTCCTGAATTGGCACTGTTTGAGTCCAGTGGCAAGGAGAAGTCCAGGATGCCTGGAAATAATGTCGAGATAAGCGGAGAGCATATACAGTTCAAAATGGTCATCCATTTAGTACTGACCAGGTTCAATGTTGTTGGAATTCGGTGATCCAGCGGGATTATGCCATATATACGGAAAGTACTTGGACATATTACAATTATGGCGATTACATCAGCCAGTTCCTGCCAGAACTGAAAAATATTATTTGAAAGTTGGAAAGGATCCAAAATAGAATTAATAAACAAAAAAGTCTATTTTATTTAATGAAATATATATATATATATATATATATAAAGGTGTGTGTGTCTGATCACGAATAGGCTCCTATATGGTTGACTATTTTAAAAAACTGATTACATATGATAGAAGATGTATCGAGACACAGGAATGGGTATGTTTGATCTGGCAGAACGGTGATTCATTAAAATTGTGGGGTCTGCGTTCGCGCCTGGTCCATAAAGTATGGAAATAAAAAATTTAAAAATTTAAAAAAAAAAACGTTTATAGGTGTTTTTGATATAGATGTACATATAATAATCTGATAAGTATGTTTTAACTTAAATAGGGGTGGTATAATAAAATTGTGGGGTCTGCGTTCACGCCTGGCCTCCATAGAATGGAAATAGGCACAAACTTTAATAAAGACTTTTCATATCTATCTGCGTAAGTATACTTTGATAATTATGTTTCAGTTTGTAGAAATATGGTATAATAAAATTATGGGGTGTTCGTTCACACCTGACCTCCATAGAATGGAAATATGTCACAAAGTATAACAAGGTTTTTTAATATAGATCCACGGAATATTGTGATAAGTGTTTCAGTGTGAACAGGTATGGTATAATAAATTATGGGGTTTATCTATTTTATTTTTACTTTCATGTTTTGCTTTGGTTTTGATAACCCCAAATTCGAATCTTTCTCTTTACAACCCTTCCTTTTCATAACCTATCATACTTTCATAAATCAGAGTCCATTTTCTGTAGGCTGTTTTTGAACCCTGTCAACGATGGGTACTTTTGCTAGTATATATATATATATATATATTAATTTGTCTCTGTGATGAACGATCTCTACTGAACTACTGTCAATTTTTAGTTTGCAGACTTGAAACTTAATATATAGGGGATTTGGAACTGTGGAATAAATTCCATTTTGGTTTTTAGCTGGTAAAAATCGCTGCTAAGGAATACTAATTAAAAAATTTGAATTTGGCATGTGTAATTCGACTAAACGTGTTATTTCTATGCATGCGCAAATATACATTTATATCTTCAAAGAACATTGTTTAATCGAAGCCAAAACATTTAGCACTTCAGCCTTATTTAGTACTATCTTAGCTAACAACAGATTTGTATCAAAGCTCTAAAAATTACCAACATTAACGTATAAATTAATATTTCTGCATGTGTAGAGAAGTACTTTAAGTCGACTTATGCGTGCCAAGTTTCAATTTTTTTTTTTTTCATTTTCACTCTGTAGCAACTATTTTTACCGGCTAAAAACCAAATCGAAATTGTTCCATAGGTTCGAATCCCTTATATATCAAGTTTCAAGTCTGTAGACCAAAAATGGACAGTAGTTTGGTAGAGATCGTTCCTCACACAGACACGGGCACTTATGTATTAGTATACATATTAGTATATTTGGGCAGCATTTTTTCTCTAATGCGTATTTCGTTGAAGAGCAGAGATAATTCCTGTTTGTTTCTCTTGCAATCCATTTTTTCTTTTCGATGGGCTAATTTTCAAACGTTCTGTTCGAGTGTAAAAAGAAATTTGCCATAGTCGTGAATGTTCCAATTTCCATGAGTCGTCTTCAGGCGAGTGATGAATTAAAATTGGAAAGACAATTAAAATCGCTTAAAATTCCCCATTCACCAACGCACTTTTAATTCATCACTCACCTGACGACGACTCATGAAAGTCGAAAACGTTCGCGACTTCTTTTTACACTTGAACAGAACGTTCAAACATTAGCCCGCCAAGAAAGAAAAAAAATGGATTGCTAGAAAAACAAACAGGAATTATCCCTGCTGTTCAATGAAACGTATATTATATATCAATGTTTACCTAATACAAGCCGGAGTAAACTTCAAACCAAAATAAATATTATAAATAAAGCTTAAGAGGATAAAAATTACTACCGGAACAGTAGTAGAAACTCGCTATGAAGCAAGCGAACAACAGAAGATGTTGTATTTGAGAGAACCAGCTTACCTTATAGGCTTGTATATACTGATGTTTATTAGCTGTTTTCTTATCGGATAAAGTTAATGTCAAGAAAGAGATAAAGCGCCTTCCTAGGGCTTTTCTCGTCTAAGTTTTATAAGATGGTGCTTTTTGGGGGTATTTCATAGCATATCTTTTTAAACTTTATATAGTCATGTTTGGGGGGTATTTCGTTTCATAGATAATATTGGGTCATCAGGAGAGAATATGCACTGTTTCCGGGCCTTCCTCTCTACGGCTTGTTCGCATATTGGCCCCCCCCCCTCACTAAAAAATATATGTATATACTAGCAGGTAGACTCGACGTTGTTTGGAATTGAATGAGGATCAATGAATGTTCTACACTTCCAATACTTTTATTTTCATCAAAATAAGTGGAATCACGCATTTTTCAATCAAATCGATTACCTGCTATTGCCACGGACTCACTACGGAGTACTGGGAAGAAGCTTCACATGCCTCCCTGCAGTAATTTAATCCATAATACATTGTAGTCTGCATTACACTGCGGAAAACGTACTGCTGATTTTATAAAATCATTTTTATCTATAAAATCAAGTATCATGGTTCGATTGTGCTCTAAACAGAAACATTCATTCCGAACGCATCCCATTGTATCGCGAACGTACTGTTGATTTTATATGCCAGGTCCTTTTGCTTGTGCGGTAAAAAGAAAAAACTTCTCAAATGCATTTGTGATGTTAGACTGTATCAAGATGTTAACTTTCTTCAATAACGGACTGTTCCTTCTTAAATTGACTTTTTCGATTATCGATTAACAATTTTTGATACTTATCAGAGACATTCCCATACAAAACCTTTCTAAGAACACTCCCAGATTCATAAAGTACAGGGTGGTCGCTAGAAAAGCGGGAAATTTGTCAAACAACGATTTATTTTTACAAAGAATAATTTTTACGAAGATTTTCAAAGACAAATGTTATATTATACTCATAGATACTCCAAATGTCGTCCGTGCACTTCACTGCAGCGTCTTAGCCTAGAAATCCCAGCTCGTATGGCGTTTTGAAGGGGTACTTGTGGGATATCATTCCAAGCTCTTGCCAAGCACGTTTTCAAGTCATAAATAGTGTATGTCATGTCGACCGGTCTGCGTCTCTGTTAATAACAAGCTCCAAGCACAGTAATCGAGCAAGCTGTAATGAAATCAATATGCAGATTGCACAACCATTCGACAACAAAAGAACCAATCAAAAAATAGCAATCACACATTTTATTCATGATCTAAGCTGACCTTCAAATTTCCCACTTTTCTAGCGACCACCCTGTATATTTGTGTTACGGCTCAGCCATTTTGGCGTCCATGAAGAGCAAACAAACACACATAAAGACACACACACAAAGTGTATTTTATATATATGTAGAGGTTATATATTTATATGATCATGGCAGTAAGTACGTTTTGGAGTTAAAACCGATTTAGTATTATCTTATAAGAGGAAGAAAAGACATTTTATTGTTTTAGCGTTTATAAGCCTCCATTTTCACGGTTTTTATAACACACTAGCATTTCAGTCCAGCGTTGCCCGGGTGTTTGGAGGTGTATGTTAAGCAAAAAAAACAAAAAAAAAAGAAAAAGAAAAAAAAAGCGGTCAATTTTTTAAACTTTGACCCCTATTATGACCCCTTAATATTGTTTTGGGTTCAAATCAAGTTATTAAGTTAGATCCATTTCGAAGGAACCTATATCTAAAATTTCAAGTGTTTAGACCCGAAATTGTCGGAGGAGTTTGGTAGAGTTCTCAAAGGTCAAATCGTTGAACTTTGACCCCTTAACAGCCAAATTTCTGGCCGAAAACGGATTCCAAAGATTTTCCCAAATCTCAGTACCCTATATATCAAATTTCGAGTCTGTAAACTGAAAATTGGCAGAGATATTGTGTAGGGAAATGTACACAGACAGACACACACACACACACGTTCACTTTTATAGATATATAGATTTACACATTTCAAACGTGTTTTTCTTCTGATTACATTCATTATATTAAATAGGTTGGAACGGTTCCTTACTAAATACTAGCAGGGAAACCTGACGTTTCCTGGGATTTGATGATCAACAGATGTTTCACCCTCCCATATTTTTATTCTCATCGAAATCAGTGAAATCATCTATTTCTCAATCAAATCGATCGATTGCCTGCTATAGTTGGGGACCCATCACGGTGCACCGGGAGGAAGGTTCACATGCCTCTAAGCAGTGATTTAGTCCACAATACACTGTATTCTGCATTGCACTGTAGAGAACCTACTGTTGATTCCATAAAATTATTTTTAAATATAATGGCTTGAATTAGTTTAAAATGCAAACGTTAAGTATCGTGCTTCCATTGTATTCTAAACAGAAACATTTATTTTGGACATACTCCTGTCATATCAAAGGACCTACTGTTGATTTTATATGCTGAATCTTTCAGCTTGTGTGGTAATAAAACTTGTCAAATGCACTTGTGATGTTAGACTGTAAGGTTTTAACTTTGGTCAAAATCGCCTGTTTTTTTTGTTTTGTTTTTTTTTTTGTTTGTTTTTTTTGTTTTTTTTGTTTTTTTTCTAGACGTTCGAATCCCAACTGCAGACTATCGTCTGTCGTCTTCAAACTCCTTCTGGCTCTGCCTCAGTTTCTCCTCCTCAGTTTCTCTAAAGTTTCTAACTATATCGAGAACTTCCCGTTTTCCATGACGTCATACACATGTTAAAACATGTGTCTTCTTTCACGTGTTCTGGAAATGCGTGTCCCTAACTTTTTCCTTTTGTTTACAAAAGGAATTCTAACCTATATTCCCAATATGTGTGGTAATAAAACTTCTCAAATGCACTTGTGATGTTAGACTGTAAGGTGTTAACTTTGGTCAAAATCGCCTGTTTTTTTGTTTTTTTTTTTTTTTTTCATCGGATTATTTCGATTATCGATAGTCATCGAATACATTCTGATATAAAGTCTATCTAAGAACACTGATAGATACATAAAGTACTTTCCTGTGAAATTTCATAGAAATTGACCCAGCCGTTTTGGAATACATAGGGAACAAACGTGGACTCACACAGTTTCCTTTTTTTATACTAGTAGTACCTATTTACTATGCCTCCCCACGGGACAGAGTTAGACACCAGGGTCGTGTTTTAACGTGGAGAAAAGGTACAAAAATAAAAATTGTCTCAGTCGTGAAGGATTTCTCCTCCACTGAAAGAGAACAAGAAATAGAAGTGCAGCATCTGGAGAACAGATACTACACTTTGATCTTGACCAAAAGGCCAAGGAAGATTTTTTTTTTTTATACTAGTAGTAGAGATAATAAAACGAAACCATAAAAACATTTTTATCATCTACTGAGAATTTTTTCTTGCATTATGCTTACCGTTTCAAACTCAGTTTTTATCCCCTTCCAAACACTATGAATAGTGTTGCTAACGGAAAGCGTTGTGATGACGTATGCAAAAACAGTCTCTGAAGGTTTAATGTAGACTGCTTATTACGATTAAATAAAGTGTATACATGAGTAGGCACAATCACGTTGACACACCGGTTCCTGCCAGATCCCCGAAGTTAAGCAACGTTGAACCTGGGTAGTACCAAATGGGTGACCATTTGGGAAGACTAGCGGCTGTATGCGCCTTCTGGGAAAGTTGGGTGTGGGGCTAGGACCCTCACCCTGAAAAAAGAACTCCTTGCTACAAAAGCATCTACAAAGTTATAGATGGCCTATGCTTCCCCCCCCCCAGGAGCTCAAGGCTATGGATGGATGGAAAGCGTATACAAAACTCACCTCCAAAACCAACAGAATATGAGCCATTTTTTAGATAATTTTTTCCTTGTTGAATGAGGGACGAATGTGCAGTTCTAGGAGGTCCACCATCCCAAGCTATTACTTTCCATCTTTCTGGTGTAGCAAGCTTATTTCCTTACTATTTGAGGCGCCTCTACAGGAGAATGTCGACTGGACTAACCAAGCAAGTTTTAATAGGCCAGTGGGCTTCTTTTAGAGGTGTTGGTTTGACGCTATCACATCTTACGATCTTGTGTCACATCTTTCTGTGGTGGAAAGGAAGTAAATAACGCAAAGATGAAAAGAAAGAAACAGTGCTTACTTCTATATATATCAGTATGTAATTTACATTTTTTCTTATTTTTTTATAAAAATGAGATTCTATTTTTTTATCTATTGATTTTTTCTTCTGGCTACACAAAAATATTTCTAATATAAAGTATTTATCATAAGTTTTGTTTTTAATGTTATTTTTTCTGCTAAAACTCTTATTTAATTAACAAAAAAAAAAAAGAACGTAAGATAAAAATGAGATTATTTCGATCAAAGGGAAATTGTTGTGCTTTGAGGCTTCCATATTTTATTTCATTATTCTTCTATACTTTGTCTTTTCTTTTTCAAATAGTTATTGTTTAGTCGATTTTCTCTTCCTCCACCCGAATTTTGCTTGCATTTTTGTAAAACATATTGGCCTTTGAAGCCAGCCACTAAATTTTCCATGCATTATCTCAAGTTAAGAATATAAATTGAAAAGGGAGTCGGGGGTAGGGTGGGGGCAATTTACCTAATAGTGCAAACAGGACACTTAGAAGCAGTCAATGATTTTGAGGAGCCTGAATGATATAATACTTATTAGTTTTTTTATACTTTTAATCTGTTGTGGCCTTAAAACAACGAAAAGAAAGAAGACAACAGGGAGATATTAGGTTGTTGCATAAGTTCATGTTAAATTAATTATTTATTTGTTTATTAAAAGAGAGTCTTAGAGACTTAGAGTCTTATTAAGAGGTGGGTCTTAGAGAGAGAGAGGGATGTTGTTAAGAGTTTTATTAAGAGGGATGTTGCGTTCCGTGTTCGAGTTATAACGAGATTCATATATATAAAATGTTCATACTTAGAAGTGTAGAAGCGCTTTGAGTGTTGAGACATTGTATGTAAAGACATTTTAAAACACACATATATATTAGACATATATAATAATTTTCACTTTACCTTTTGGTAGAATTACAACACAAAGACGACGTTTATAAAAACACATGATGGGTTTATTTCTTCTCCCGACCGGTCGTGGTTTTCTGAGTCAAGAATTCAAAGCTTCACATTCTAATTTCAAAAGTTATCGTCTCGCTTCTAGACGTTCGAATCCCAACTGCAGACTATCTTCTGTCGTCCTCAAACTCCCTCTTACTCTCCCTCAGTTTCTCCTCCTCAGTTTCTCTAAAGTTTCTAACTATATCGAAAACTTCCCGTTTTCCATGATGTCATACACATGTTAAAACATGTCTTCTTTTCTGGAAATGCGTGTCCAAAACTTTTTCCTTTGTTTACAAAAGGAATTTTAACCTATATTCCCAATATGTTAAAAAAATGTTTATTAAATTATCCTATAGTTGCATTCCTCAATTGAATTTTCATAAGAGAATTGACAACGCACATTCTTTGCTTGAAACTATTTTATCTCTAAGCTAAACAATGGTTTGTTTTCACATTCCATTGCTAATTCTCTCTCGTAATCTATTTCTAAACCTAAATTACGAGGTTCGAATTTCGTCTATGCTATTTCATTTTAACTACATCTCTCTATTTTTATACTTACATTAAAAGGGGACAGCCCTTATCACGTAACATTCTCACCACTTTTTTTTTTTTTTTTTTAAAGGAAATCAAAGAATTTTAACAGCAAAAGTAAGTTCGTGTGGGACCCAAGCTCCAAGTTTTTGTGTGAATCCCATCGACTGAAGGTGGCATGAAATTATCGCAAAATCGCATTTCATCTTTTCACCCAATTCTCTACATGTCTGATGGCCATCTTCCTTCAAAAGAACCCTGAGTTGGTCTTCGTTTATCTTGATTGGCCTTCCGGGAAAAGGAGCATCATTGAGGTCAAAATTACCATGTTTGAATCTGGTAAACCAATTTCGAACAATTCTCTCAGCTATAGCGTTTTCTCTATATACGGCACAAATATCCTTAGTCACTTCACTCGCTTTTTGACCTCGATTAAAGGCGAAATTAAGGAGGTGTCAAAAATAGGATTTTTTTTATCTACTTGGCCATCCATTTGATGGTTCTGAAAAACGAGAAAAAAATTATATGAGCAAAAAACGATGACTGTTATCTTGTAGAACAGAATACGTGCTTTCTAATGATATATAACAAAAGAATTTTTATGAAACGGCGGGAATTATGCGACAACCTAATAATTAACAAAAGTAAAAAAAAAAAAAAATAGATTAAAAAAAAATATAAAATCTTATTTTTCCTGAAGTAGTGAAATTTACGTAGATATCTTGCATGAAAGTAAACGTTATCGTTTTTTTTCTTTTAATCTTGATACATGATACTCCCATCGATTTCGACGTATGCAGTCCTCCACAACAACTAAGCTGTACACAAACCCACACAGATGATTTGTTTATAGCGGTGAAGGCTTTGTGCAGAACCAACCTCACCGCTATATTTCCAAACGCAATTTTTTAATCTCTACGATATTTTAACTTTTAGACGTAATCCACCACACTAGTTTACTCTAATTTATTTTCTCTCATAAAATGTATATATATGTATATATAACATCTAATTTACATAAGGAAAACACGTTGCTCTCCCCCATTATTATATATCGCCCCAATCCTCCGACTCTCTCGTCAATGACCATCCCTCTTGAAGAAGCCCGCATAAATCGGGCGAAACGTTGAGTATTCAGGTCCTTCCACCTCCATTTTATTTCATATCGTCGGATTTAACCCAGCTCAACAATCATATATATGTGTGTGTGTGTGTGTGTGTGTGTGTGTGTGTGTGTGTGTGTGTTAAGAATATAAAGCATAAAGTTGCATAGAAACTTTATTACATTATTAAGTCAATAAGGGTTACAGAAAGAGAAATAAAGGAGAAACTTCTTTAGGCCATGTCATTTCGAAGCTAAGTGCTTCTCGTCAGAATAGGAGAAAAGGCCGGCAATATACAAAAGTAAAGGTAAAATGACAACACTGACTTGAAAACATTCAGATTAGAAATGAAAAAACTTTTGAGATTAGAATTGGAAAAGTTTATTTTATAAGTGGGGGGAGGGGCGTGACATGGTGGCGGTAAAAGAAAAGAGTGACAGAAAATGACAATAAATGATAAAAGAATATATAAAAAAAAACAATACATTAGAAAATGAAATACGAAGAAATAACTTTTAACTTTATAAAATCATTAAAAAAAAAATTTGAATTTAAAATTTAATTTAAAAAAATAAAAATTTTATATATAATTGACGGACAGGACTTTTGACTGTCAGAGTAAGAATTCTTTAACCTTCTTTGATAACTAATAAAAAAAAAAAGGAAATATTGATCAGGATTAAATTTTTTACTGACACAAGTTTTTTTTATGTAGCTTGTAAAAAAACTATTAACACAAAAGTACAGGGGAAAATGTAAGATAATAAATCAATTTGCAAAAATGTATCTTGATTCAATCGATTACTCAAACGGTTGGAACTATATTTTTTTTCTGTTAAACTTTCTAATGTAAACAATAAGATATTTTTTATTCGTCACTGATATCATTTTATTTATATGTATATATATATATATATATACTAGCAAAAGTACCCGTCGTTGACTGGGCTCAAAAACAGCCTGCAGAAAATGGACTCTGATTTATTAAAGTATGATAAGTTATGAAAAGGAAGGGTTGTAATGAATTCGAATTCAGGGGTATCAAAACCAAAGCAAAATATGATGAAAGTAAAAATAAAATAGATAAACCCCATAATTTATTATACCATACTTGTTCACACTGAAAGACTTATCACAATATTCTGTGGATCTATATTAAAAAACCTTGTTAAACTTTGTGACACATTTCCATTCTATGGAGGTCAGGCGCGAACGAACACCCCATAATTTTATTATACCATATTTCTTCAAACTGAAACATAATTATCAAAGTATACTTACGCAGATAGATATGAAAAGTCTTTATTAAAGTTTGTGCCTATTTCCATTCTATGGAGGCCAGCGTGAACGCAGACCCCACAATTTTATTATACCATCCCTATTTAAGTTAAAACATAAGTATTCATATGTACATCTATATCAAAAACACTTGTAAACGTTTTTTTTTAAATTTTTAAATGTTTTATTTTCATACTTTGTGGACCAGGCGCGAACGCAGACCCCACAATTTTAATGAACCACCGTTCTGCAGGATCAAACATACCCATTCCTGTGTCTCGATACATCTTCTATCATTATATGTAATCAGTTTTTTTAAAATAGTCAACCATATAGGAGCCTATTCATGACCAGACACACAGCTTATATAAGATGGGTAAATCGGGCGATATCTATATGTAATTAGTGATGCCTAGCCTGGTTTCCATGGTGGCAAGCAGTTGCATATGGTCTACGATGGCTTTGGGCTCACAACTTTGTCACCATGGAAATTTAATCCCATGTCTAGAGTGATTTGATTTATCTGTATGTATGCTTAGTATTTCTCTCTTTCTCTCTCTACGTCCTTTCACTCTTTTTCCATTGCTCTTTTCTCCTCTTATCTCTCTTTCCCCATTCGTCTCTCTCCTCTCCCTCTCCTCTCCTCTTCCTCTCCTCTCCCTCTTCCATCCCTCCTTCCCTCTCTTTTCCCCTCCCTCTCTTTTCCCCCTCTTTCCTTTCCCCTTTTCTTTTTCTCTCTCCCCCTTTTCCTCCTTATTCCACTCTCCTTTTCTTTTCCCCCCTCTCTTTATTCCCTCATCTTTCTCTGTCCCTCTCTAATCTCTTTTCGCTCTTTTCCTCTCCTTTTCCTTGCCCTTCATCTATTGATTAGATTAATCTTTATCTATGCTCTCTCTCACTCTCTACATTTTCATCTCCATCTCTCTTTTTATCTTTTCTTTTAGTCTTTCCTCACTCGTCCTGGTGTCTCTCTTTCCCTCTCTCACTCTACCTCAATAATAATGAGCATTATAATCTTATAAATAATGGAATCCATTACCTCAATAACAATATATATTATCAGCATGTGCGTTAGGGTTTAATGATCGCATGCGTGTGAAACTGTCAGTTTATCATTGGGAGTGGATTTTCATGTCTGAAAGTTTGATATATATATATATATATAGAGAGAGAGAGAGAGCAAACAGTTAATGAAATATGTTAAAAAACACTTTGAAATCAGTTAAAAACATATTTAATCTGAAAAGGAAACACTAGATAAATGGATAGTCCTAGTGTTTCCTTTTCAGATTAAATATGTTTTTAACTCATTTCAAAGTGTTTTTTAACATATTTCATTAACTGTTTGCTCATATTATAAGCTCTATTTCCTATTTGGTATTATCGAGCTTTTATATCTGGCTGAGATAAGTTTATAAATATTAATTCTTTAATATTTATAATTTACTTTAATTTTACCATCTTGGATCATTTTGGTAAATTCAATTGTAATTTTCATTTTATATATATATACATATATATATATATATATATATATATATATATATACTCCATTTTTTCTTTCTTTTTTTTTTGGAGGGGGGGGGGTCATGAATTTTTTCTCTCGTTGACATAACAACTTAAGTTGAATTAATGAACATTTGTTTCCTTAATGCTTATGCTCGTTGTTTTTTGTTTGCTTGTAAACAAGCTAGCAGCTTTAGCACCATAAAAGCAACGGGCGAATGTTTATTTAATGGACATTTGATGAGACGTTTGCGAGCACCAATCCATGGCCCTGTGGTTAGAACTGCCAACTATCAACACGATGGTTGTAGGTTAACTCCATGGCTAGGGAAAGGTGCTAGTCTAGCCGCACTGATGAGTTGTGATACAACGAAACAGTACTGTATGTGGATGACTATATATATATATATATATATATATATATAATGCTCCCTATCTTGGATTGAGCATATTAACGTATTAAGTGATGCTCTTTGTGTAAACAAATCGGGCTTAGGCATTTGGATGATGTTAAAATATCGTTAATTCACTACCCTCACACCAGCAGTTGTATATCGTAATGATTAGAACCTTTGACTGTCATTTGGGCGGTCGAATTTCGATCCTGGCTTGAGGTAGTTGCCTGTCTAGCCGTGTTGATGAGCTGTGATACAGCGAAACAGTACTGTATGTGGATGACATATATATATATATATATATATATATATATATATATATATATATATATATATATATATATATATATATATATGAGAATTAAGATAGCATTTTTTGAAATATTGGGTTTTTTTTTTTTTTTTTAGAAAGCCAAAACGATATATATATTTTTTTTTTCTTTAAATATTTATTTAAAAATATTAAATAAATTTTCAGCTCGAACGAGCCCTTTTCAAACAATTTATTTATTTTTGTTTTTTTTTGGAGATGTAAAATATCTCTCTTAGTAGTCGTCCGTCGGGGATGTTAACTCGTCAGTTTTAAAGTCACGTGATGATGTAATAAGAATTTAGAAAAAAAAATGGTTTGGCTTTCTATGAATTTTTTTTTTAAATACCCAATTAACGATATTTCAAAAAAGTTCCATCTTAATTCTTATATTATCACGTGATTGCACTTGAAGACTTTACAATAGTCCAGTTAACATCCCGACAAACTACCACAAAGATTTTTTCCAAGAAGAAAAAATGATAAACAAAAAGAAATCGCTTGAAGAGGGCTCGTTCAAGCCGAGCGCCTGCTTAATATTTTAAAATATTTATTTAAAGAAAAAAAATATATAGTTTTGGCTTTCTATATCTATAAAAGTGAAATTGTGTGTGTCTGTTCATTTCCCTACCAAACTACTCTGTCAATTTTCAGTCTGCAGACTTGAGATTTGACATAAAGTGTATTGTGATTTAGGAAAATCTTTTTAATCGGTTTGCGGCCATAAATTTGGCTGTTAAGAGGTTAAAGTTGAAATAGTTGACCTTTGAAAACTATATCAAACTCCTCCGTCAATTTTGGGTTTGAACACTTGAAATTTTAGAAATTTTACCTGGACATGAGTCAATCTTTTTTAATATACATATACGTTTCGCTATTTATCGCCTGAAGGGTCGAGCTTCAAAACAACACTGATCTTGTGAAAATCCGTTGCTTCTGTCGGAAGTTTTAGGCAGACATACATACATTTAAACAGACAGGTGAGATTTATATATGCTAAATGGGAGCCAATTATCTCCGTTACCAGAGAGCTCAACTCACAATAAAATGAGTAAATACTTAGGTGGACAATTTACTCTAACTTCCAAATTTTATCATACCACCCCTTAAAAGACCGTTTATAAAAATAGAATTTTAAAACCATTCCATTAGCAGCTGCCATCTTTATCTTCATCTTAAGTAATCTGTGATTTTGTATTAAAGTAAGTATTTGAGAAAAATTAAAAGATTATCTCTCAGCCGATTTACGAGAAGATGTCCACTTTAATTTAATCCCCAACGGATTATTTATTGGTAGGTTTCCCGAACCGATATTTCCAAATACAAAAAATGAAAGCATGACAAAAATGATTTCAGAATAGCCATCCGTCTATTCTTGAAATAAATCTTCTATCTATCTATCCCTCTCTCTCTCTCTCTCTCTCTCTATATATATATATATATATATATATATATATATATATATATATATATATATATATATAGTAATTTATAAAATATATATGGCGATTAAGCTACACTGAATATTCCGCGTTTCATCCACTCTAGGACTCTTCAGGCGCATAAGCCTGAAGAGTCCTAGAGTGGATGAAACGCGGAATATTCAGTGTAGCTTAATCGCCATATATATTTTATAAATTACTAGCTCTACCTACGTATTGAGCACTTTTGAAGTAAATACTTAAAGTTTACGCATAAATCTATACTTTCGTATATTAATTTTATGTGAGTAAATTAAGTAGTTATATATATAAAGGCAAAATCTGTGTTAGTGTGTGCACATTTTGTGTATGTCTGGCAAAGGCTTGGGGGGGGTCACTGTTTCTTAGAACTTTTTATATACTCCCTAGATTATAATATCTCCTATTCACGAAACGAAGTTGTGTGTATCTTTTATTTGGGCAACTTTTACAGGTTATTTTCGCAATATTTCTTGGTCTCCACATATTTCTTTGGCTTTCCCATATAAAAAAGCAAAACTGAACCCCTAGCAAAACCAAGTTCCCTGGCACTTGTGCCAGGGACGTCCAGAAAAGCAATCAGCTTTGATCAATGCAGGCAAAACCTGTCATAGCAGACAATTGCTATTCATTTGGACACTCCTGGTTTATTTTTTTTTGCTTTCCACAACATCTTGGGGGAAACACAGAAACTGGCTTGCAGCCAAAGTTAAGTTTCCACTATGGCGTGATGTCTGACGTCATTAAATTTATGCACCTGTCATTTAACTTTTTAATCGTTGAATTAGAACTCTTTTTCACTTCCTGTCCCATCGTGGCCGAGTGCTAAGATGTCAGGTTTTTTCACACTTTCTTTTCCACCTTCGTGTCAAGAGTTCGGGTTCGAGCCTACCTACCTACCTACCAAAACTTTTTTTTTTCTTTTACACCGACAAACACACGAGCAATGCCGGGCACCCACACTAGTATATATATAAAAGGCAAAACAGCCCTGCACGTTTTTGTATGTCAAAGAAAGTCTTTTTTGCCGGAATTCTCGACGAGGTTACATTTATTTAGAAATTTCCATATACTTCCTAGATTATAATATCTATGATTTGCAAACAGACGTCGTCTCGACAATTATTTTGATAGACTTTTAAAAAATTCCCTCTATTCTGCTCTTTTGTGCGTTTGTTTGTCTTTTTTGTGTAAATAAAGCGAAACTAATCGAAGTGATTAAGTTCGGCGGCCTTACCAGCCGGGACGTCCAGAAACGCAATTAGCTTTGATCAGTCGGGGAAACTGTTCATATCAGACAATTGCTATTCATTTGAAGAGCTCCCCCTTTTTGTGGGGAGCTGGTTTTCCCCAAAACGTGGGGAAGCAAAATATGGCAGAAAGCTGAAAGCTTAACTGGCCTTCAGCCAACGTTCATTTCTGCGCGTGTGTGATTCTTATTCACTTCAAGTCAGCTTTTTGATTGACATCGATAAATTTGAACGGTTTTCATTTCCTCTCGTGTCTTAGCGTAGCGGTAAGATGTCAGCTTTTCTTTCACTTTCTTTTCCTCCTTCGCATCATAGGTTCGAGCCTGCCTGCCTGACTACTACCACTTTTTTCTTTTTCTTCCAAACACCTGGCCAACGTCTGGCACCCCCCGCTAGTATGTATATATAAAATATATTATTTCACGTATCCACACAAAATTTTATGAGATGTACTATTTTATGTATCGATTTTCAGTATTTACTTCAACAGTGCTCAATATGTAAGTAGAGCTATGAAGTAAATTATGGAAATATATGGCAATTAAGCTACAAAGTATCATCCGTGTTTCATCCCCATAGGTAATCATCAGGCTTGAATGAATTTTTTTTCTTTTTTACTCCTTTCACCCCAAAGTATATCGCCACTTGGAATGTGAGGGGCTACTATTTGGAATCATGCCTAACAGGGGACTGAGGGAAGTTTAGCAACAAGATGTTTGTTCACATTACATTTAAATTGTTGCGGGTCAATACAGTCAAAAGCAGGAAACAGGGAAAGAAATTCGAAAGTTTATCAATACGAGAGAAGAAACTTTTTGTCATCTAGGGACCTTAACAGTGAAGGGGTGGGGGGTGGGGGATTAGCATCTTGCCAGATTAGTTGGACGTATGTACATCAAGGGGGAACAAGTGTTAAGAGTTTATCAGTGTACATTCCATTAAAGTACAAGTAAACAGGCACAGGGAAGCATCATTGCAGCGGTGGGACAGAGGTTGGAGCTTGGTCGCCAGTGTGGGACCTTTTTAGATTTGAGACTCTTTCTTGGACCCTGTCTAAGAGTGAGACACTAGTGGTAGATACGCCAGACCAGATGTGGCAACAATACTCTATGCATGGGTAAATTGTAGCTTTGTAAAGATATAGGATGCTCGCTGATGTAAGGAATTTTCTAGCATGGTAGAGGAAGCCCACCTTTTTTGCAGCAGCCTTGGCAATCTCCTCAATGTGTTCCAATTCATGTTACCTGTGAATGTTAGGCCAAAGAGTTTGAAAAGATGTGCTCTAAGGTAGGGTGTTATTTTTCATGGCAATCGGTGGTTGAGGAGGTTTGTTTGCAGTTGTTAAGAGAAAGTCTGATGGTTACAATAGAGATAAAACACAGAGGATACTGTGTAGCTGCATTGCCATATATTTTCATAAATTACTAATCTAATATATAAACGGCTATATGTCTGTCTGTCTCCATATTTTCAAACTCTATCTCCTCTGAAACTAAAAGTCGCAGAGGGGGGCCTAGGGGCTTCAAACGATTAAATTTTTTACAGGCCGTTTTTTTATGGGTCTTTAGCCGGTTAAAATTGTTTTTAAGGATCAAAAATATGTAAAATTTTGTAAAAATCGTTAAACATTTTGTACATTCATCCTAGTTTTTTTAATTTTTAATCACTTTATATGCATATCACGTTGGTACTGTGGCAACGTCGCCAGCTTTGAATGCTACAGTTTTGCTTTCGATTTTAGCCGATGGCACCTAAATACTTGTTTATTTTTTTTTACTTTTAAAATCACGAGTCTATAATAATATATACGAAATCTGGACAAATTAAAATATCATATTTAAGCGTATTTTACGCCCGGGCAAAGCCAGCCAGACCCCTCCCCGCTAGTATATATGAAGATATACATGCATACGGTTTTTGTTGCGGCCATTCTATTTTGATATATGCCGACCTGGTTTATTATTTTTGTGATTTATTTTAGTCATAAATGTCGTCTCAGTCTTTAGTGAAAAGTCCGTTGCCTCCTCTTGCAATTTCCCCGACAACATGCGTTGTGTACAACATTAGCACAAAACGGAAAGCCGATAACCGTCACCTGGAGACCTTGTTTGGCTAAAGATAAAGTAATAAGTTGGAAACTCTCTTGAGGCTGACAATAAACATTATAATCCATTACAGACGCAATAAATGATGAAAAACATATTTTACACACATATTCATCCTGTGAACAATGAATATTCTTGATGTTGCATGGTTATCTTTTATTTGATCACAAATTGTAAACACTATACATACATGCATGCATATATGTATATATCTATATATCTGTGAAAGTGTCTGTGTGTGTGTATCTGTGTGTGTACATTTTCCTACGCAATAACTCTCTCAATTTTTAGTCTACAGACTCGAAGTTTGATATACAAGGTACTGAGATTTGGGAAAATCGATGTGATCGGTTTTCGGCCAGAAATTTGGCGATTAAGGTGTCAAAGTTCAACGATTTGACCTTTGAGAACTCTACAAAACTCCTCCGAGAATTTTCGGTCTAAACACTTGAAATTTTAGATATAGGTTCCTTGGACATGGATCTAACTTAATAACTTAATTTGAGCCCAAAACAATAAATTTTAAGGGGTCATAATAGGGGTCAAAGTTTAAAAAATTTACCACTTTTTTTTCTTTTTTTGATCAGTATACATCTCCAAATACCCGGACAACGCCGGGCACCCATGCTAGTATATATATATATATATATATATATATATATATATATATATATGTTGATGATGATGGACTCCCCTGCCGATTTCGATGTATGAGCTTCCGCCACAACAACTAAGTTGCTCGGAAATCCATACAGATGATTTGTTTATAGTGGTGAAAGCTTGGTGTAGAACCAACCACACTTTTTGATATTACTGCTAACCTTTGTCGATGCAGATGACTGCCACAGTACAGAGTATACAGTTGTCCGCAGGTTTTTACATCAGAGTTTCCTTTTCCTAGATGCATCTCTCCTAGTGAATTAATGTGTTCCCAGATACCAACCTGGAATTTCTACGACTATTATATATTTTTAAAAATATAATCATCCACTGACACGTGTTTCGTTGTCTACGTCTCATCAGAGTGGCTGAATTTAGCGAGATTCGAAATCTCAACTCCATGATAAGAAGCCTAAACCTCTTCCACTGAGCTATCTCGCACGACTACTAATGTATCGCATTTTTACGTAGATGTTGTTTATTTGTTTTTTTTAGCAATACTTTTTGAATGAATTCAATTATTTATATGAAAGTGCATTTTTACCTAAATGCGAGTTCAGAATAATTTTCCCTTTGACCAATTTGGTACCCCCAAATGGAGAGCTGCATAAGTATTGTTTTTAAAATAATTATCCACTGACACATGTTTCGCCATCTACGACTCATCAGAGTGGCTGAATTTAGAGAGATTCGAAATCTTGAGCCCATGATAAGAATATATATGTATATACACTGTTGATTAGGTTCATACTACAACTAAGTTGCCTGGAAATCCGCACAAATGATTTGTTTTATAAAGGTGAAGGCTTTTTGTAACCATTGCTGAACTTAGTGCAAATGTTTGCCACAGACAATACACATCAAGTTTTATATTAGTTTTCAACTCCAGATACTGACCTGGAAATTTCTACACTCTGGCATGATACATATAGCACTTATTATTCCCAAATGGACACTTGTCAAGTATTGGCCAGCCTCATCATTGCTCAACTTTGGTGATCTAGTGAGAACTAGCGTGTCAATGTAATTATTTAGACAGCCAGACAAAATCGCAGCTCACAAGAGTCATGACAGCCAACAAACCGGAAGTCTAAGACTCAAGTTTTGTCCTCATTTTGGGCTCATCAGTTAGACACATCAAACTTGGGATTTGCAAGAGGCTCAGGTTTCCACCACATATCAGGAAATAGCTAGCCAGTTTCCTGCACACTGAAAATACAATTTGACAGGCTAGTCTACCGGAGACTATTGGAAGATCGCTTCCATGCTACAATAACAGGACCACAAGCCTAGTTTTGCCAAAAATACATTGACTATTGAAGACAACATGCTGCACACTGCTTCCATGCAGTGAAGGGATCCAAAACAAAGGCTGTGGACAGCGTTTTCTTTACACAATCAAAATCCGCACATTTTTTCTCACTCGATTGCTGGCACATAGCATATGCACCGCCTGAGAAGTGCATTGGGGGGGGGAGTCGATGCACTCGATGCTCTTCATCCAATCAGCTGACATATCAATTCAGTTTGCTCCAGCACAATCCCAAACAATTTCGTCCATGTGACCCGGCACAATCTTGAACAAATCTGTCAATTTGTCTATGGTTTCAATCCTTTGACCGATATCCTCTCTCATATTTCTGGGTCAAATTATGCATTCCATGAGACAATTGTGGAAAATTCCACATTCTTCACATCAAATCTATTTGCGTGTGTGTAACCCATCAAATGTTTTTTCCTTCCTGGGGTTGCCTGCCAATATCTAACACTTGGGTGGGTGGGGGTGGGGTCGATAGCATCGCGTATTTAGTGCAAATAAATTTCAGTCTACGTTAGACTTATACATCAAATCTCTAGAGTACTCAAAAAGACATCATTATTTTATACTACTGAATATTAAATTATCTTGGAAATTGAAATTAGACTTTTTCCAGTTCAATATGAGGTTTCTGCTTTTTGTTTTTATTTAATCTACAGCCTGCAAGGATGAGGATGCATTTTTAAGTTGCGGTTAACCAGTAAGTTAGAAGACACCAGAAAATATAGTAGGTGAAGATATTGAAAAGTCGGATAAGGCTGATAACATGGAATGAAAAGGGAAAGGACAAAGTAAAAATTATAGACAGAAGAATCGTGGATAGTAAGACGATCACCCACTAAGCAGACCTAATATTGAATTTAATACAATATAGGAACCATTAATAGATAGTCATTTATTTCCACAGCCAGACAATGTTGTAGCTTACAAGAGCCATAACAGCCAACAAGCCAGAAGCCCAAGACTTGAGTTTCACCCTCGTTCGAGATCATCAGTTGGACACATCCGAACTCAGGATTCGAAACCCGATCCTTTTGCATGCGAGGAAAGCACTCTATCAACTGAGCAAACAGCCGCACACACGCAAGAAAGTCTATTAACTAAAACAGATCAAGCAAACCGCAGCGAAAATCAGACAGTGAAATGAACCTCTTTGTCTTGAACAAGGAATGTGGTCATCCAACCAGCTATAACCCAAGCCGATGTTTCACGAGTAGGAATTTTATACTCGCTAAGGATGTCATCACGACAAGCTTACCTAGCGAGCAATCAGTAATAGAATCTTCAGAATGTGAGAGAATATATAGTTATTTCCACAGCCAGACAATGTCACAAATCACAAGAGCCATATATATATATATATATATATATATATATATATATATATATAAAGGCATAAGCCTGACGAATTCTCACGAGAATGAAACGTGCAATATTCTGTGTAGCTTAATTGCCATATATAGAGAGTAATTTTATATAGTAATAAGTAGTAAGATTGCATATCTAAAACAAACAAAAATATGTTTAAGCCTGCCAAAATTCACACTAGCACTGTTTCCAAAGACCTGTAGCGTAACGGATAAAGTACTTGGTAAAATTCAATTGTAAGTGATACTCTTCTGGAGGTGAAGATTCAATCCAGAATACAATTACGAATTGCTTAAGATTTTTACCCAGACATGGCTGACGGAACAAGCGCATAAAGGGTTCCATTCGAAATTCCGTGCTGATTCCCAGGTTTGACAGAAATATTTCTGAGTTAGACAAGATACACAAAGGAGATCTGAGGTTACATCATCCGAAACATTGTGAGAATACCCCTCAAGATGAGAACATTATTCCAAATAATACAAATTATCAATCCGTATCTTCAAAATTCAGAAACATAATCCGACATTAGTTTATAATGTTGAATTGACGTTTAAACTAGATTAAACTTTAAATTAGATTTTCTTTGGTTCAATATGAGGTTTCCACTTCTAGTTTTTATTTAATCTGCCTAAAGTCTTTTATTTTCCACGAAACTCATAAACGATGAAGATGATGTATCTTCAAGTTGCGATTAACAATCGAAAGAAACTTCGGGTGCAAATCAATGGGAGAAAGGGGAAGTCATTTAACAAAAGATTGCTATCTTGTGTGTTTGCTGCCAGCTTCCGGCTTTTTTTTTTCCGGATGATGCTAGAAAAGCCATGTTTAGATTTGAGTAGGTAAAAGCACGACTGTCGGCCATTTTTTTTTTTTTTTTTTTTTTTTTTAAATGGCTGCCACTTGTAAAATGATAGTTTAGCGGGGTATTATTAGAGGTGGAAAAAAAAAGATGAATTTTTGAGAGAAAAATGTTCATTTAAAATCTGAGAAAATAATTGGTTTATTTTTTATTGTGGGTTGATTAATAAATATTTGAAAAGAGATTTTATTTATTTGTGTGTGTGTGTGTGTGTGTGTGTGTGTGTGTGTGTGTGTGTGTGTGTACTAGCAGGTCGCCTGGCGTTGACTGGTCGTAAAGGAGAGAAAAGTGTTCATTTAAAATCTGAGATTGATTTTACACACACACACACACACACACACACACACACATATATATATATATATGATTAGTTTTTTTGGAAAAAGAATTCCATCAGAGTGCTCAATTAAAAGGAAAATCCAAATTGTAAGAGCGTATTTATATTTTGTGTACAGAAAGTTGTTAGTTGAGACAGATCATTGGTACCGTCGGTTTTAAGCCCGATAATAAGGCTCGTTTAAGGTATCCTTATCAAGCTCTCTTCAGACGAATATTGGCTGAAGAGAGCTTGATAAGGATACCTTAAACGGCCCTTATTATCGGGCTTGAAACTGACGGTACCAATGATCTGTCTCCACTAACAACTTTCTGTACACAAAATATATATATATATATTATGGAAATCACGCCAGATAAAATGTGAAGCCACTTGATATAAGGAGCTAATAGAATTATCACAAAGACAGGAAATGCCTATTAACCCTATTTTTTAAAAGGCTATATTTAGGAAGAAAATAGTCAGCAAGGTCTTAGAAAGAATTTTTATTAAAATGAGGCAATCAAAATTATTGATTATTGGAATTAATCGATTTACAAATTCCTACACATCGAAATGAGAAATTTCTAGTAAGACTAAAGCTGCGTTAATCAACGTTTGTTTTCCAATGGTCTTTTTCCTATATCTGTTAGATAATACAAACTACATGTTAAAATATTCTTCAGTTTTAGTTACATTTAAACAAACTTCCACTGTAATTGTTCTATTCTGCAATTAACTCAAGAAGCTTTCCAGTTCTTAAGCGAAAGTGACGGTGCCTGTATAAAATAACAGTGGAATGTGTGACCCAGCGAGTTACATTTTATCAGCCGATATATCTTTCTACCATATATCTATCTAATGGTAATAATGATTCATACATGTATTTAACATTTTAGCAGAAGATATATTTTATGTATTCCATATATTTTCATAACTTACTACTATATATATATATATATATATATATATATATACTAGCGGTGGTACCCGGCGTTGCCCGGCTGTTTGGAAGTGTGTGTGTAAAGAATAACTGAAGTAATAACCCTGTTTACATATTTAAAAAAAAAAAACGATGTTAAACTTCTTAAAAAAGTCGGAAAAACTAAAAAAAAATAACAGCAAACAAACGTAAAACTTCTTTTAAAAAAGAAATCAGAAGAACAAAAAGCAAAAATAAGGGAAGAAAATGGACGTGTTCGGAAAAACAAAAGCAAAAAAAAAAAAAATTGCATAAATAACCCTTCGATTCGGTTAAGTTCATGGTGCGTTTCACCCAGTAGAAAACATAGAACGAAAAGGAACATTAAAATTCCATTCCATTTTTTAAGCAACTACAAAGCGAAATAAAGCGAAAAAAAATGACATAAATAACCCTTCGATTCGATTAAGTCCATGGTGCATTTCACCCAGTAGAAAGCATAGAATGAAAAGGAACGTTAAAATTCCATTCCAGTTTGTTTAAGCAACCACAAAGTAAAGAAAACCCAAACCGGTGTTCCTTCGCAACTGTCCTTTGTGTAGGATCTGGAAACGGTGTAAGTGGTGGTGGGGGAAGGAGGAATTAGAAAGAAAAGATTTTACTACTTTCATTGATTTTAACCGATTGTGGCAGTTAACTCTCAGCAGAAAAAATATAGGAATCTACGATTATCGAGGAAGTGAGGAGGTAATATGCCTATAACACACCTCAGATATTGTGCTGCAGTTTGTGCATATTACATTCGCATGAAATATCTAAATTTTTAATCCTATTAAGGTAAAAATCATAGGGAAAAAATGATTTCATTTTATATATATAGGAAACAGTAAGATTGGAAAATGAAGACTCAAAATCTATATATTGGTAAATATAGAATGGTTCATTTATTTAACAAAGGTATACAAACATTTAGTTGGGGGATAAAAGGGACTCTTTATACCAAGGTATTTCGAAGCCTAATGCTTCTCATCAGAAGAGTAAAGAAGATGCTAGGTGACATAATGGGGATGTGACGTCTAGCGTGGGATTCATCAGGAACGAAATAAATCAATTAGAATATTGATGTTGTTAGGAGGAATTATATCGAATTCTAAGACAAAGGAGGAGCGTATTATGTAAAGTGTAAATGTGTTGAGCTTTATGAGATCCAGATAAGTCTCTTCTTATAGAATTGAATTTACTCTATTTTTCTAACTCTTTAACATATATATATAATAAGTGACCCTATCAGTGTTTATGCAAAAAATCTCTACCAAACTCATATCTCAATATTTCGTCTGTATGTATATATGTGTGTGTATATATTTATGTGTCAACATGATTATGTCGTATAATTAAGCAACATTGAGCCTGGTTTGTACCAGATGGGTGACCATTTGGGAACTCTAGGCTGTATGTTCTCTCCGCTTATCTCAGTATTGTTTCCAGTCGTTCTGAACCTCCACTTGCCACTGGTATTCAACAATGTCGACTCAGGAGAGATGTGGTTGGAGATTGTGCAACTCTTGCCACAAAAATTTCATGTGCAGGCATCCGTACAGTGGGTATCCATAGTCTGTCAAGACAGAAGGAAGCCATTGTATATATATGCGAGAGGAAATTTGATATATAGGTATATGGACCTGTAGCACACTTTTGATTTGGTTTTTAACCGACAAAAATTGCTGGTGAAGTGTCAATTGAAAACCAAACAGTTGACCTTGGCAGAGTAAGTTGACTAAACATGTTTACATGTGCTAAACTATATTAATACTTTAAACAAAGTTATTTTTTTTAACTATTTATGTGTGTATGGGAGTGGCTCAGAGGCTAAGGAATGAGGCTGGAGAGTTGTATATTTCGGTTTCGATTCTAGCTGATTACAGCCAAGTTTTCTTCTTTTTTTTTACTTGTGATATCACTACTGTATATTAATTAATTGGCTCTATAATAATAATATATACATAATCTGCATAAATTAAAATAGATTTAAGTCTATTTTTCGACTAGGCAATGCTGGGTGGCCCGCTAGTTTTGAGAACTGGTTTCTTCTGTGGGAAGCAACCCTTTATTAAATCGCCTGACGAGACGTTTTAACCGATCATTTGTCAGAAACATTAGCCTGTCCCTTGTCGCGACCAGTTAAATTAAATATATCTTGCTCTCCATTTATTTAACGCCCGGTAAATTCAGTAATTGAATAGCTTTAACTTGGTATATATATATATATATATATATATATATATATATATATATATATATATATATATATATATATATATATTATATATATATAAATTATTTACTATTATAATTATTAAATACCTACAGACACTTGTGTTTCATCCTTTCGAGAATCATCAGAGTGTCACGATTAACACCGGTCAAGAGATACGAACCCGGCAACGAAGCCATTTCTGACTCCATTAGCAAGGACTAAATCCATTCGGCCACCGTTAGCTATGAGAAATATTGTTGAAATTTAAACATTTATTTTTTTTTAAATGTTTTTAACGTCTGTCAGAGTGATCTAATGATTATATGATGATCAGCAGATGTGAGCTCAGACCATCAGTTAAATAAAAGAATAACTACATTTTCAACTGGTGAAATTCCAGTATTTTCATGAAACTGTTGATATCGATAGCCAATCGAATTAATGTATAGTATTATTTGCAATAAAATATGTGTGTGTCCGTTTATTCTGCTCTTGAACAAACAAGAAAACCACATCTTGCTGCTACTATAAATTCTTCTTTTTTTATTTAAAGAAACCTTCCTCGAACTAATTATAAATAATAGAGTAGATAGAAAACGTAGGAAATCCTCTTCAAATTCTCATTATTTTGAACAGGATTTTTAAAATGACAAGATAATATTCAATATATATATAATATTGAATATTAACTTGGAATGTCAGACAGTCGTTTTGATTGACGGCAATTGAAAATTTTTTTGCTTATTTAATATGAACTACTTAAATATAAAAAAAAAAATATTGGAAGAGAAATAGCGGGATGAAATGGGGGATGACTACATATTAATTTTTGCTACGCAATATTAATAAATTTAATTGGACCTGTCTATCATGAGATTATATAGGAAGAAAAACGTTATGCCTATGGATGTCTGCGATCATCATAGATCTGCGTATCTATAAAGTTGAGTTTTTTTCTCGCTCTGACATTGATATTAAAAGCCTACTTTTTCTATTCAAAAATTAAAACGAACTTAATATACTCAGTCATTGATATGCGAGCGCCTTACTAATTTGTATATTCCTTTGAAAAACGAGTGTTAATTAATTTATTCATTTTTTATCGTTTCTTATTAAACTAGAGAGGGGTACCCGGCGTTGCCCGGGTGTTTGGGGGAGTTAAAAAAAAAAAAAAAAGTAAGTATGAGGATCGAACCCGAACCGTTGAGGCAAAGTTGTAAATTAAAGTGTGAAAAAAAAAAAAAAGTGCGATGTTAACCATTACCCCACCGCGAGATGCTAACGGAAACACGTTTGAATTTATTTAATTAGTTGGATTTAGCAGGTGCCGTTTTAATGAGTTAATGATGTCAAGTTTGACTGCGGGATAGTATTCATTTACTGCTGAACGCTTTTTTTCCTTACCCCCAAGATGTTATAGGAAAAAGACTAACCCACATGCGGCGAACGACAAATATTGAATATTTATCTTCTCGAAGTCGAGCAAATTGAATAGACAGGCGAGCTCCGTTGTTAACTGTGAGATATTACGATTTATATGTGATATAAAAAGCTTTAAAAAGTTGTGAAGCGAGCGACCGCTTCTCTGAAAGAAGCCTTTTGTAGACACACAGAAAAAGCGAATACACATACATACATATATTTTCGCTTTTATATTTATAGATGATCGGTTTCATTTCAATATTACATTCTATTTGTGCATAGTCTACATTCTGTCTAAGTGCATAGAATTGAAAGATGAAAACGTCCAAACACATGGAAATATTTTTATATTTATCTATTAAGCTATCTACCTCTCTCTCTTTCATACATATACAACTACTTCATTTACTCACATAAAATTAATATACGAAAGTATAAATTGATGCGTAAACTTTAAGTATTTACTTCAAAAGTGCTCAATACATAGGTAGAGCTAGTTAGTTAGTTATAAAATATATATGGCGATTAAGCTACACTGAATATTCCGCGTTTCATCCACATAAGCCTGAAGAATCCTAGAGTGGATGAAATGCGGAATATTCAGTGTAGCTTAATCGCCATATATATTTTATAACTAACTAACTATATATATATATATATACATATATATATATATACATATATATATATATATATATATATATACAGGGTGTCCATAAAGTTCGTGTGCGCTTTAAAAAATTTATAACTTTATTTGTATTTGCAATAGAAATAATCTGTAAAATGGATTTGAAAGAAGTAAATCTATTTTTTTTAAGCTTTTATTGAAATTTTATTTAACTTTCCACATGCCCTCCATCATTAGCAATACAAAGGGTAATACGATTTTGTAGTTCACGAAAAAACATTTGCCAAATGATTTATAGTAATGCCTGAAATCACATTAGTTATTCTAGCTTTCAAATCTTCCAATGAACTAGGTTTGGTTGCATACACAATTGTTTTCACATGTCCCCATAAAAAAATCTAATGGAGTCAAATCTGGCGAACGTGGAGGCCAATGAAATGGTCCACCCCTTCCGATCCATCTGTTAGAAAATTTCTGATTTAGAAACTGTCTAACACGCTGAGCAAAGTGACAAGGAGCTCCATCTTGTTGAAACACTGTATCAGCTTTCAAGTTTAATTGTTCAAGTTGCGGAATAAAGTAATTCTGCAACATATCTAAGTAGCTGTCACTGTTAATAACACGATCTTCAAAAAAATATGGCCCTGTGATTCGATTTATTCCCAAAGCACACCACACATTAACTTTAAGAGAGTCCCTTTCATGTTCAACAGTTTCAGGTTTTCAGTTCCCCAAATTCGGCAATTATGCCTGTTGACCTTGCCACTAATGTGAAATGTTGCTTCATCAGAAAACAGTAAATTACTCACAAATGCATCATCATTGCAAAGTTTTTCATTGAACTGGTGACAGAAAGTTAGCCGTCCATAATAATCCTCTTCTAACAACTGTTGATGTAATTGAATTTTGTAAGCTTTCATATGAAGTTTTGCGCGCAGAATCTTATGCACAGTAGGCTTTGGCAGCCCGAGCTCCAATGATGCCCGTCTTACAGACTTTCTTGGACTTGCAGTAAAGGATTCTTCTATGGAAGCAACACTTTCGTCACTGACACATGGCCTTCCAGATCGTGGTTTATCATGGCAGAGCCTGTCTCTTTAAATATTTTCGTCCATTTAACAATGGTGTTCCTATGAGGCGCTTTTTTATTGTATTCAATTCTAAACTTTCTTTGTACAGCAATAGTAGATTTCAATTCAGCCAACCAAAGGACACAGTTTACTTTTTCCTCAATTGAAGCCATGGGATCAAATTGATTCTGAAAAACAAAAGAAAATATTTTTTACTTATTTTTTACTTATCTAAAAATTGCTACGAATTTTGTGGTGAAAAATTATTCAATAACTATACTTAAAACAAGATACATGAAACTTTATAATTTTTTACAGATTATTTCTATCGCAAATATAAATAAAGTTATAATTATTTTAAAGTGCACACGAACTTTATGGACACCCTGTATATATATATATATATATATAAGGTGACTTTGTCGGTGTGTGTGTGCAAAAAGTCTCTACCAAACTCTCTCTGAATATGCTCTGTATATTTTGGTCTCCATAGTTCAAATGTGATGTATAGGCTATTTGGACATGCAGCACATTTTCAATTTGGTTTTTAGCCAGCAAAAATTGTTGCTAAAAAGTCAAAATGTATTCTAAATTGAAAACAAAACAGTTGATCTCAGTCTAATAAAACATTACTCCTGCTGTTAATTTTGCACATGCGCAAAAGTAAACATTCATAGTTAAAGGTCGCTTAAATCCCAACCTTTTATATCCATCTGTTGGTAGCTCAGATAGTAACGATACTGGAGAGATAACAACACAAACTGGAGTGCTAAACATTCTGGTTTCGACAATCGACAATGTTGTGGCAAGTTGGGAAGCAGTCTCGAGGTATTAGGTTGGTTCAAAACTGACGTTTTTTGACGTCAAAATATATATATAAAAACGACATTATTTTTGCACCAACCTAATATTTTTGTTCCACGGATGTTGTAGTGAGGTGGGAAGCAATCTCGAGGTTGGTTGGTGCAAAAATGTTTTTTGGACGTTCAAAATATATATAAAAACATTAATTTTGCACCAACCTAATACCTCGAGACTGTTTCTCAACTCACTACAACATCCGTGGAATAAAAATATTAGGTTGGTGCAAAAATGATGTTGTTTTTTTACTTTCAAAATATATATAAAAAACGGCATTATTTTTGCACCAACCCAATGTTTTTGTTCCACGAACGGGTAGTTTCTCATACATTTGGACACAAACTGATATGGAAGCGAATTCTAACAGTACTTTTCAAATTTATTTGGCATGATGTCAATAATCGTTATCACTTTTTTTTCGTATATAAATGAGGAGAGAGAAAGAGATGTCGTTAATCAAGATATTTCCAATAATGTTATTGCTAACAATTCATGTTATTAACAAATTTTAGAAAGAAAATCGATCATCAGATGTGCAATTTGCCATGACTTATGCTACCTTTTACGATGTCACAAACCTGCATTTCTACTGCATGTTAAATGGGATTGGACTGGTCAGTCTTTGATGTTACTGAACGTGGAAACTAGAAAATGTCTCTGCTTCAGAACACACACACACACACAGAGTTAAAAAATATGTGTAAAACCTCTCTCTCTCTCTCTCAAAGATCGCATCCATATGCGTGTAAAATATATTAAATTTTCAAATGTCAGGACCAAAAGTACCATTTCACACCAAATTTGATTAGTGGAATAAAAAAAATTGCTCTATAGCTTGACCATCTCAATGTTAACTTTGTTCCTATTGATCCGAAAAGGAAAGAATTTTACAAAAAAACATAAATAAATAAATAAAATAAAATGTGTCCTCCAATGGGGTACTGCAGACTGGCAAGGATTACCCAAGACGAGTCGACAGCTCATAGGTCGCAGTGACTTGCCAGAATGAGTGTTATCAACTTTCTTAAACTGTCTTAACAGAGCGTCAAAGTTTCTGGTTTTTCTGTCTGGGTTGAGCTTCCCATAGATCCCTCCACTGTTAGCCTGAAGTTCAATTTCCAGTAGCATCCGCCTACAGGCCAGCACAGTCATGACTGACATCAACACTTCTGTAATCTGTCAAGTTCTTGGGTGATCGGTTCCGCAGTGGTGGTGGCTGACAGACCAAGAGATGCACTGGATCGCGTTATGGAACCGATCGCGCACAAACAGACACATGTATATACACACACGCATATATATATATATATGTCAAAGAAAATAAACAACTTGTTTTCAATCTTACAGAGTAGTTAATACCGCTAAATCGTCACCGATAAATTGCAATAATAGCATTCTACAAGTTGAAACAACAAAAGCAAAACTACAGTTTTATTTAAAACTGTTATTGGAAAAGCAAATCAGGTAATTACTGGATATCAGATATTCACCCGCTATCTCATACATTCAAACCAAGAGATCTTTTTAAGACTCTGATCATTCCTTTAAGTACAATGGCTTTATCTCTCTTGCACTTGGTTCACCGAGTATAGTTACCAACCAGTTTTTGAAATTCTTTTTCATAAATCTGGTTGCTTCAATAATTACTGGAATGATGGAGATCTTCCTAAGATTCCAATTTCTTTTCCTGTCCTGCATAAGACTTCGGTATTTTATAATCTTTTCCTTCTCAGCTTTGTTTAACCCAGCATCGTTGGGGACACTAACTTCTACTAAGGTTGCTTCTTTCTCCTCTTTGCCACATATCACGGTGTATGACTTAGTTCCAACTGTTCTTTCTGGTATATGTTCCCAGAACTTGCTGCTGCATTCTATATTCAATGTTTTACAGATGGTCCAGTGGAGATATGTATAAACTGCGTTGTATCGCATCGTAAAGTAACCGTTCCCCAGAAGAACCTTGCAGTTGGATGTCACGTGACTCACACTCTCTACTTCTGTGTGCATTTGTTGTCATTGCTGAGACCACTCATCTTTTTAAAATCATTTGTCATCAAGCCTTGATCTTGGCTTGCCATTATAATTCTCTCCTGATCATAGTGGAGCAATCCTCTTTTTAGCCAGTGTACAGAGCCTTTCTTCCTTTGTGCGTGGATGTGTCTTGTGTAGTTTCTGATGGAATAAGCCTGAAAGGGCTGCGCTCATTCGATAATGTCACAGTCCCAAATGATTTTGGCCTTAATAGAGCTGAACAGGAAAAGATAACAAAATATCAGGACCTAAAAAATGATCTAAAAACGACATGGTCTCTGAAAGAAATAAACGTTATACCAGTTGTGATAGGAGAAATTGGTTTAATAAAAAAAGAATCTTCATAAATACTTAAAAGCGATCCCTGGAAGACCAAGCTGTAACGAGATACAAATAGCAGCCATAAAGGGAACAGCATCTATTCTTAAAAGAGCCCTCGGATATAAATTTAAATCATGACAGAATCAAGTGTTAGCTCCAGGAGGGAGCCCTTGATCTCTTAAAACTTACTGAAGTTAAATTAAAAAAAAAAAAACAGCAACTCTGTAAGAAAGAAATATTATACCGGCTGTGATAGGAGCAACTGGCCTAATAAAAAAAAGAATCTTCAGAAATACTTAGAAGCAATCCCTGGAAGGCCAAGCTGAAACGAAATATAGATAGCAGCCATAAAGAAAGCAACGTCTATTCTTTAAAGAGCCCTCGGATATAAATTTAAATCGTAATGGAAGCAAGTGTTGACGCCAGGAGTAGTTAGCTCCCTTGATCTCTTAAAACTGAGGTAAAATTAAAAAAAAAAAAAAGAGGTAATAGCATTTTATATAATAAACGAACTTTCAAAATGAAGTACTTTTATCTCTTCACCTCCCTCTATTTCTGTCTTTGCCATTCTCTCTCCCGCCACCATTTTCCCCCTCACTCTCCTCATCCCCTACTCTCTCTCTGGACATACGCACACCCACCGGTAACTCTTCTTCGTATAGATTCCTCGAGAAATGAGTCGGCATTTCCAAATATGTACATAATATCGAAAAGTCGCCCTGCCCCGCCACCTTGACGAAACCTGACCCAATCACCGTGTAAAGTAATTGAACAATTTAAGTTATTCTTTTTCAATTTCTATATATCAAAATTATATAATTATATTTTAAAACTATTAAACAAATAATATAATTTTATTATATATAATATATTTATATTATATCTGCACTTAATGAAATAATCATTGATGCTTTAAATTTGGGGGGGGGGGTATACTTGAAAAAAGAGGTAGGTTAAAAAAAAAAGGGGGGGGCATGGTAAAAGACTAGCCTGGATACCCGGCGTTGCCTGAAGCCATAAAAAACTAAATGACTGTTCAATAGTGTGTATAACATCTTTATAGTAATCTCTCTCCCTCTATCCCTCTGTCTCTCTTTTCTTCTATCTCTCTTTCCCTCTATCTATATTCCTCTTTCCTCTCCCTCTATCTCTCTAGCTCTCTCTCCTTGCCTCCCTTTCTATTTCTCTCTCTCTCTCTCCCTCTGCTTCTCTCTCCCTCTGCTTCTCTCTCCCTCTCCCTCTGCCTCTCTCCCCCTCCCTCTCTCCGTCTCCCTCTTTCTCTGTGGTCTCTAACCAAATCAGGTTCAGTTTACTGTCCGGAACAATGCCGATGAAAAGTATAAACTTTATTTGGTTAACAGTTTAGAATTTTTCCTTGGACATATAAACAAACAAATACCCAGAAAACTGCCTTTATATAATAGAACACACAACCAACCTCGGGAAAGCAAGCTCTCCTAATTTACTTCAATTAGGGTTTAAACTTCAACTTTCCCAGAGCAGAGGACGTGACGGGGACTGTAGAAGAAGAGGGCCACGGCAGGTGTGCATTTCCCCCCAAAGCTGCCAAATTTTGTAGACAAACAAAGATAAGGTTATTAGTCCCTTAATTAACGCATTGATGAAAACGAACAGATGTGAAGGGTACAGGCGATGGCAGATAGGGTCGCATGGTTGTATATTTCACGTGAAGCCGCTTGGTACGGGGAGGTAAGATCGCCTGGTAGAATATTCAATTTATTTCCTCTAGAAATTTGAGTCATAAATTTTATGGTTTTGAAACATCCAACGATTCTTAAATGAGTCATCCGAAGATTTCCAAAGGACTAGAGATGTCCTTGGCTGATTTCTTTTCCTTCTAGAATTGTCCAAGACTAGAATTTCTTTTTACTTCCCCGCCTCGTCCCATCATGAAGAGCACTTGCCACTTGATAGATTCACTAGCGTTCTGCTGTTGCTTCTATTGCTGTCAACAAGTTGATATTAAGAAAACCTATGTTCTTTCATTCTCATTCACTTTCTCCATCTTTTTTTTTTTTTTTTTTTTACTATGTTTTGGAGTCTATTGCTTTATTATTCTCCAAATATCTAACTCTTTCATTCACATTCGCTTTGAGTCGTTCACTTTCTCTCTAACGCTCTCTCCTGCTGTACCTCGCTCTCTCACTCTAACTCTTTCTCTCTTTCTCTCTAAATACCTCGCTCTAACTCCCTCTCTCTCTCTCTCAATACCTCGCTCTAACTCCCTCTCTCTCTCTCAATACCTTGCTCTAACTCCCTCTCTCTCAATACCTCGCTCTAACTCCCTCTCTCTCAATACCTCGCTCTAACTCCCTCTCTCTCAATACCTCGCTCTAACTCCCTCTCTCTCAATACCTCGCTCTAACTCCCTCTCTCTCAATACCTCGCTCTAACTCCCTCTCTCTCAATACCTCGCTCTAACTCCCTCTCTCTCTCTCAATACCTCGCTCTAACTCCCTCTCTCTCTCTCAATACCTCGCTCTAACTCCCTCTCTCTCTCTCAATACCTCGCTCTAACTCCCTCTCTCTCTCTCAATACCTCGCTCTAACTCCCTCTCTCTCTCTCTCAATACCTCGCTCTAACTCCCTCTCTGTCTCTCAATACCTCGCTCTAACTCCCTCTCTGTCTCTCAATACCTCGCTCTAACTCCCTCTCTGTCTCTCAATACCTCGCTCTAACTCCCTCTCTGTCTCTCAATACCTCGCTCTAACTCCCTCTCTGTCTCTCAATACCTCGCTCTAACTCCCTCTCTGTCTCTCAATACCTCGCTCTAACTCCCTCTCTGTCTCTCAATACCTCGCTCTAACTCCCTCTCTGTCTCGCAATACCTCGCTCTAACTCCCTCTCTGTCTCGCAATACCTCGCTCTAACTCCCTATCTCTCTCTCTCAATACCTCGCTCTAACTCCCTCTCTCTCTCAATACCTCGCTCTAACTCCCTCTCTCTCTCAATACCTCGCTCTAACTCCCTCTCTCTCTCAATACCTCGCTCTAACTCCCTCTCTCTCTCAATAGCTCGCTCTAACTCCCTCTCTCTCTCAATAGCTCGCTCTAACTCCCTCTCTCTCTCAATAGCTCGCTCTAACTCCCTCTCTCTCTCAATAGCTCGCTCTAACTCCCTCTCTCTCTCAATACCTCGCTCTAACTCCCTCTCTCTCAATACCTCGCTTTAACTCCCTCTCTCTCTCAATACCTCGCTTTAACTCCCTCTCTCTCTCAATACCTCGCTCTAACTCCCTCTCTCTCTCAATACCTTGCTCTAACTCCCTCTCTCTCTCTCAATACCTCGCTCTAACTCCCTCTCTCTCTCAATACCTCGCTCTAACTCCCTCTCTCTCTCAATACTTCCCTCTAACTCCCTCTCTCTCTCAATACTTCGCTCTAACTCCCTCTCTCTCTCTCAATACCTCGCTCTAACTCCCTCTCTCTCTCTCAATACCTCGCTCTAACTCCCTCTCTGTCTCTCAATACCTCGCTCTAACTCCCTCTCTGTCTCTCAATACCTCGCTCTAACTCCCTCTCTGTCTCTCAATACCTCGCTCTAACTCCCTCTTAGTCTCTCAATACCTCGCTCTAACTCCCTCTCTGTCTCTCAATACCTCGCTCTAACTCCCTCTCTGTCTCTCAATACCTCGCTCTAACTCCCTCTCTGTCTCTCAATATCTCGCTCTAACTCCCTCTCTGTCTCTCTCAATACCTCGCTCTAACTCCCTCTCTGTCTCTCTCAATACCTCTCTCTAACTCCCTCTCTGTCTCTCTCAATACCTCGCTCTAACTCCCTCTCTGTCTCTCTCAATACCTCGCTCTAACTCCCTCTCTGTCTCTCTCAATACCTCGCTCTAACTCCCTCTCTGTCTCTCTCAATACCTCGCTCTAACTCCCTCTCTGTCTCTCTCAATACCTCGCTCTAACTCCCTCTCTGTCTCTCTCAATACCTCGCTCTAACTCCCTCTCTGTCTCTCTCAATACCTCGCTCTAACTCCCTCTCTGTCTCTCTCAATACCTCGCTCTAACTCCCTCTCTGTCTCTCTCAATACCTCGCTCTAACTCCCTCTCTGTCTCTCTCAATACCTCGCTCTAACTCCCTCTCTGTCTCTCTCAATACCTCGCTCTAACTCCCTCTCTGTCTCTCTCAATACCTCGCTCTAACTCCCTCTCTGTCTCTCTCAATACCTCGCTCTAACTCCCTCTCTGTCTCTCTCAATACCTTGCTCTAACTCCCTCTCTGTCTCTCTCAATACCTCGCTCTAACTCCCTCTCTCTCTCAATACCTCGCTCTAACTCCCTCCCTCCCTCTCTCGCTCAATACCTCGCTCTAACTCCCTCCCTCTCTGTCTCTCTCAATACCTCGCTTTAACTCCCTCTCTCTCTCAATACCTCGCTCTAACTCCCTCTCTCTCTCAATACCTCGCTCTAACTCCCTCTCTCTCTCAATACCTCGCTCTAACTCCCTCTCTCTCTCAATACCTCGCTCTAACTCCCTCTCTCTCTCAATACCTCGCTCTAACTCCCTCTCTCTCTCAATACCTCGCTCTAACTCCCTCTCTCTCTCAATACTTCGCTCTAACTCCCTCTCTCTCTCAATACCTCGCTCTAGCTCCCTCTCTCTCTCAATACCTCGCTCTAACTCCCTCTCTCTCTCTCAATACCTCGCTCTAACTCCCTCTCTCTCTCTCTCAATACCTCGCTCTAACTCCCTCTCTCTCTCAATACCTCGCTCTAACTCCCTCTCTGTCTCGCAATACCTCGCTCTAACTCCCTCTCTCTCTCAATACCTTGCTCTAGCTCCCTCTCTCTCTCTCTCTAGGTCTAGCTCCCTCTCTCTCTCTCTCAATACCTCGCTCTAGCTCCCTCTCTCTCTCTCTCTCTCTCTCAATACCTCGCTCTAGCTCCCTCTCTCTCTCTCTCAATACCTCGCTCTAGCTCCCTCTCTCTCTCTCAATACCTCGCTCTAGCTCCCTCTCTCTCTCTCAATACCTCGCTCGAGCTCCCTCTCTCTCTCTCTCAATACCTCGCTCGAGCTCCCTCTCTCTCTCTCTCAATACCTCGCTCTAGCTCCCTCTCTCTCTCTCTCAATACCTCGCTCTAGCTCCCTCTCTCTCTCAATACCTCGCTCTAGCTCCCTCTCTCTCTCAATACCTCGCTCTAGCTCCCTCTCTCTCTCAATACCTCGCTCTAGCTCCCTCTCTCTCTCAATACCTCGCTCTAGCTCCCTCTCTCTCTCAATACCTCGCTCTAGCTCCCTCTCTCTCTCAATACCTCGCTCTAGCTCCCTCTCTCTCTCAATACCTCGCTCTAGCTCCCTCTCTCTCTATCTATACCTCGCTCTAGCTCCCTCTCTCTCTCTCAATACCTCGCTCTAACTCCCTCTCTCTCAATACCTCGCTCTAATTCCCTCTCTCTCTCTCAATACCTCACTCTAATTCCCTCTCTCTCTCTCAATACCTCACTCTAATTCCCTCTCTCTCTCTCAATACCTCGCTCTACCTCGCTCTCTCAATACCTCGCTCCCTCTCTCTCTCTCTTAATACCTCGCTCCCTCTCTCTCTCTCTCAATACCTCGCTCCCTCTCTCTCTCTCAATACCTCGCTCCCTCTCTCTCTCTCTCAATACCTCGCTCCCTCTCTCTCTTTCAATACCTCGCTCCCTCTCTCTCTCTCTCAATACCTCGCTCCCTCTCTCTCTCTCTCAATACCTCGCTCCCTCTGTCTCTCTCTCAATACCTCGCTCCCTCTCTCTCTCTCTCAATACCTCGCTCCCTCTCTCTCTCTCTCAATACCTCGCGCCCTCTCTCTCAATACCTCGCTCCCTCTCTCTCTCTCAATACCTCGCTCCCTCTCTCTCTCTCAATACCTCGCTCCCTCTCTCTCTCTCAATACCTCGCTCCAACTCTCTCTCTATCTTTTTATCTCGCTCCAACTCTCTATCTTTTTATCTCGCTCCAACTCTCTATCTTTTTATCTCGCTCCAACTCTCTATCTTTTTATCTCGCTCCAACTCTCTATCTTTTTATCTCGCTCCAACTCTCTATCTTTTTATCTCGCTCCAACTCTCTATCTTTTTATCTCGCTCCAACTCTCTCTTTATCTTTCTATCTCGCTCCAACTCTCTCTTTATCTTTCTATCTCGCTCCAACTCTCTCTCTATCTTTCTATCTCGCTCCAACTCTCTCTCTATCTTTCTATCTCGCTCCAACTCTCTCTCTATCTTTCTATCTCGCTCCAACTCTCTCTCTATCTTTCTATCTCGCTCCAACTCTCTCTCTATCTTTCTATCTCGCTCCAACTCTCTCTCTATCTTTCTATCTCGCTCCAACTCTCTCTCTATCTTTCTATCTCGCTCCAACTCTCTCTCTATCTTTCTATCTCGCTCCAACTCTCTCTCTATCTTTCTATCTCGTGCTAACTCACTCTCTCTTTCCATCTCGCGCTAACTCTCTCTCTCTCTCGCTCTTACTCTCTCTCTCGCTCTTACTCTCTCTCTCGCTCTTACTCTCTCTCTCACTCTCCCTCTTTCTCTCTCTATCTCTAACTCTCTCTATCTCTAATTCTCTCTCTCTATCTCTAACTCTCTCTCACTCGCTCTAACTCTCTCTCTCTATCTCGCTCTTACTCTGTCTCTCTCTATCTCTATCTAACTCTCTCTCTCTCTCTCTCTCTCTCTCTCTCTCTCTCTCTCTCTCTCTCTGTAACTTAGTTTTTAAAATATTCAAAAATGTTTCTTAATTTTTGAGATGATTATTTATACCTCGCTCCTTCTCTCTCTCTCTCAATACCTCGCGCCCTCTCTCTCAATACCTCGCTCCCTCTCTCTCTCTCAATACCTCGCTCCCTCTCTCTCTCTCAATACCTCGCTCCCTCTCTCTCTCTCAATACCTCGCTCCAACTCTCTCTCTATCTTTTTATCTCGCTCCAACTCTCTATCTTTTTATCTCGCTCCAACTCTCTATCTTTTTATCTCGCTCCAACTCTCTATCTTTTTATCTCGCTCCAACTCTCTATCTTTTTATCTCGCTCCAACTCTCTATCTTTTTATCTCGCTCCAACTCTCTCTTTATCTTTCTATCTCGCTCCAACTCTCTCTTTATCTTTCTATCTCGCTCCAACTCTCTCTCTATCTTTCTATCTCGCTCCAACTCTCTCTCTATCTTTCTATCTCGCTCCAACTCTCTCTCTATCTTTCTATCTCGCTCCAACTCTCTCTCTATCTTTCTATCTCGCTCCAACTCTCTCTCTATCTTTCTATCTCGTGCTAACTCACTCTCTCTTTCCATCTCGCGCTAACTCTCTCTCTCTCTCGCTCTTACTCTCTCTCTCGCTCTTACTCTCTCTCTCGCTCTTACTCTCTCTCTCACTCTCCCTCTTTCTCTCTCTATCTCTAACTCTCTCTATCTCTAATTCTCTCTCTCTATCTCTAACTCTCTCTCACTCGCTCTAACTCTCTCTCTCTATCTCGCTCTTACTCTGTCTCTCTCTATCTCTATCTAACTCTCTCTCTCTCTCTCTCTCTCTCTCTCTCTCTCTGTAACTTAGTTTTTAAAATATTCAAAAATGTTTCTTAATTTTTGAGATGATTATTTATAAATCATATTGTTCCTATTTACAATGTCTCCCTACGGGACAGAGTTAGACACCAGGGTCGTTTTTTAATGTGGAGAAAAGGATAAATAATATTGTTTCGATTATCGTGAAGTTAGTTGTTATCGACACTGTCTGACATCAAGGTGTCCAAAGTTCGAATTCCATTCGTTCCACAGAAATCACTTTCATTTAGGATGTTGGTAACCTTCATGTTGTCCGTCTTGTAAGTGCTTTCTAAAAATAATTCTGACAAGAAAAATATCGGAGAAACCTATGCCATCAGTAGAATCTTCATATTGACACACTGATTCCATTGAACTTAAGCAATATTGAGTTTGATCAGTAATAAATGGGTGACCATTTGGTATTTTTAGGTGCTGTGTGTGCTCTGAAGGCTGGGGGAGCAATGGGTGCCAGCAGGGTATTTTTGTCCAAGACATGCTGCATGAAATAATGCAGCACCCTCATGATTCCAGAATGTTAAGGAACTCATCCATCATCCATTCATAGAATGCGTGAAGTTTTCTCCTAAAAATGGATTTTTCTTTTTAGAATATTTTAATTCGTATTATTTGGATTCTTCAGACTATCACATTTTTTTTTTTTATATAGGCATCACCACTTATCAAGGCCCCGGGGCCACTCAAGGATAAGGGTTAAAGAGTGTACAGTAGTCAATTGGACAATATAGTAATTGTCAATAATAGAAATTCAGTAAATTTGTAAACTTAAGGAGAACGGCTTATCAAGAACTTAAGGGGAGATACATTATTTGATGATGAAGGAGGCACATTACATGTAAGGGGTTATACAGAGTTCGTTTATAGATCTATACAAAACACATTTACCTTATCGGTTGTAAAGACGACACGAGACAAAGTTACAAATTATAGACGATTTCTTTATTCATCTGTCGGCTGGTTGATGATGTCAGGAATTCAAACTTGTATAGCTATATGTTCTCTCTTCTATTCGTCTCTGGGGGGATCAGCTCCGCTAAATCATTCCCGACTATCACTGTGGCAGTGATTGTGATCTTCTCTGATTCTCTCCACTGCAAACCATCCGATCCAATATATTGAGAAATTACTTTGTTTATGACGTCAGAAGTCTACTGTCAACCAATGTGACTATATCACGTTTTCTACATGAGTCCGTCCAAACACCCTTTTGGCTACCAAAGAATTTTCAATTTAAATTGTTCAATATCTAACCTATTTTTAATTCATAAACTCGCATTGGCCATTCTTTTAACTGACATATTTAATATCCAGTTATTCTAAACGAATGGACAATCGTTTTTTTCTGACATAAATAATATTTAGTTATTTCTAAAAGAATTAACAGTTAACTGCATTGCTAGGATTTCAATTATCCACTTGCCTACAGGGTTCGATTCTAGCCTTTTCTTAATATCATTTTCACTTATCTAGTCTGTCTTCTTACTTACATGAGAAGGGGACAACCCTTATGTAATATTTGCATTTTCATAACACCATAAAACCTTCAACCTCCAGAAGAGTGTAACTAAAATTTACCAATTACTTGATCTGCAACGATCCGTGACATAAGTTTCAGAGTTTGACAAGACACACCTGATGAAGGTCGGAGGCTATATCAACCAAAACGTTGTGAAAATAACACTCAAGATGAGAATAGTAGTCAGAACAAATGATATGAACTTCTTTAAATACTTTAATTTTTTTTTTTACAGCATAACTAAAAAAATGTTTACGCCACTTATATTATTCTGTTGGCATTTTGGCTAAGAGCAAAGTGTTGCATCTGTTCTGAAACTGCACTTCATCTTTTCTGTCGTCTGTCAATGAAGAAGAAATTCTTCTAGATTATGTCTATTTTATTTTGTCCCAGTCCCTTTTTGGGGAGCTAGATTTTCCCCATATTATATAATTAACCTTCTGGGGATGTAGGCTAACAGGAACTATCTCCACATGGCTATTATCATATAATCTGAAAGCCGCTGAGCAAATGTGCACGTCTCCTAACAATAATGGATAATGGTCACGATTTATTCTTTTGAAAGATCCAAGGATTTTTAAATGAGTCATCTGAATATTTCCAAAGAACTGGAAATGTCCTTGGATGAATTCTTTTTCTTGTGGGATTGTCCAAGATTGGAATTCCTTTCAACTCGCATCTTCACTACCGCTTGATAGATTCTAGAGAGTTATTGTACGGCTTTGATTTCTATTAATAACTAATTATAGTTAGTCCAAACAAATAAAAAAAAAATGTGTATATATTATGTCCTCTGCGTTTCCCTCCCAATCGTTAACGAATATAAAATAATTTTTTTGCTTGCATTTGCAATGAAGAGTTGTGGCTAAAAGACTTTGAGAGGAAGGACGGCTCGATATCAAGGATTTGTGCATTTGAACGGCGGAATCAAATTAATGTTGACAAGGGATTAAAATTATTGTTTCCTCTAACTCGCCTATTCCTATCTTTCTATCGGCCTCTTTTTTCTCTTTTTCATTCCATTCCGTTCTCTTTTTCTCTCTCCTCTTCTCTCTTCCGCTCTTTCCTACTCTTCTTTTTATCTATTTTTTCTTTCCTTTTATTTTCCTCTTTTTATTTTTCTTTCCTTTTATTTTCTCTTTCTCTATTTTCTCATTAATTTTTATTTATTTTCCTTTCCTTTTCCTTTCGTTTCTTTTTCTCTTGTTTCTTTTTCTTTCTTTTTTCTCTTTCTTTTTCTCTTTCCTTTTTCTATTTTTCGTGTTTTCTCTTTCTCTGTTTCCTTCTCTTATTTTGTTTTTTTTCCGTTTTTCTTTTCATGTTTATCTTTATTCTCTTTCCCTTATTTCCTTCTCTTTATTTTTTTCTTTTCTCTTTTATTTCCTTTTCTTTTTCTTTTCCTTTTTCTATAATCTTTTTCTCTTCACTTATTTTTTACTTTTTCTCTTTTCTATACTTTTCTCTTTCCTTTTCTTTTTCTCTTTTTTCTTTTGTTTTTATTTTCTTTCATATTTTCTGTTTTTTATTTTTATATCTCGTTTCCTTTTTCTCTTTTTTTTCCTTCTTTCCTTTTCATTTTTCTTTCCTTTTACTCGTTCTTTTCTTCATTTCTTTTTCTTCCTTATTTTTCTTTTTTTTTCTTTTTTTTCTGTCGTTTTCTTTTTTCTGTCGTTTTCTTTTTTCTGTCGTTTTCTTTTTTCTATCGTTTTCTTTTTTCTGTTCTTTTCTCTCTTGCCTTTTCTTATTTCCGTTTTCTCCTTTTTCATTTTCTTTTCTCTATTCTATTTTCCGTCCTTTTCTGTTTTTTTTTCTTTTATCTCTTTTTCTTTCTTTTTCTCTTTCCCATTTTTTTCCTGTCCTCTTTTTTTCTTCTCTTTTCTCACTTTCCCCTTTCTCCTCGCTCATCTCTTCAACAATTATCAATTGTTAAAATCTTTGTACAAATGTGGGCAGGTAAGAGGCATTTCTTTGCACTTTGATCTACCCGGTGCCACTGCATTAAAAAATCAAATGCGTGTTTGGGGCAGAGGGCACATAATTATTGGCAAGTCAAACTCCGCTTTATCCAACTCCTTTTCCAATTTGGTTCTCAACTTGCAGCAGGTACTTTCTACGATATTTTCAATGCGTCTGTCACTTTAATTAATTTCATGCTCACAGTTTTTGAGCCATGTCACTTTGTACAGTTGAAAATAGCAGGAATTACCCTTCTTCTCTTCTCTCTTTCGAGGAAATTTCCGATGGTCATATATATATATATATATATATGTGTGTGTGTGTGTGTGTGATTTGTTGTCTCTATTTCTCGCCACATCATACTGGAACGAACATTCAAGACCTCAACAACATCTGAAAACGGATTACAACCACTGCCATGTGACGTAAAAAATTTTTTAATTAAACCTGGATTTTCCTCATGAAGAACTTGTTATAATTCGAAATATCGAATTTGTTTTGATAAATAAGTATATTTATTTATTTAAAAAAAAAAATGTCTGCACTTGTTTTGGTCTTAAAACCGTTAAAGTTTTAATTTTGTATTCCATATGTCAACAGTGCTTAAAAAATAGTGACTTCGTATATAATATATATATATATATTGTCATAAGATGACAGTTTTCCTCTTTAAAATATGAAGAAATTATCATTTCCTACATAAATAATAATATAAAATAAATAATTATATGAAATTAATATTATATATCAGAATATAAAATGTATAATATATAATAGAAAACTTATGCTACTAAAATGCATTACATTACGATTAGAAAACAAAAAGATTTATTTTAAGCGTTTCTGGAGAGATCTAAAAATAGAACAGAAAAGTGTCCTTTTTTTCAAAGGCTCTAGAAGGTTCCAAAGTCAAGGTATTCTATTTTGGAAATTCCAGAAGCTTTGAATCCGCATGACTATAAATAGGCGCTAACTGTGTCATGACTCAAGTGATTAAATCAGCTCTGAGAAGGAATGCTAAGTTGGGTCGACCTTTCCACTATTTATGATTCCAACAAATTTCCTAGGAAAAAATCAAGTCGTAAGGAATTTTCTGAAACAAGCCTATTGCAAACACACTCGCAAAGAACCGGACTCTTGGTAAATATTGATTTTCTGATCTTATATCCTGACCAAAGTAAAATATATTATATTTTCTCAAACTCCATTATTACACCACAAAAAAAGCTAGTAACAAAAACCTGAGTTACCTCCCTTAAACTCTATTTCTTATAAATATTTGCTTCCAGTGTTTATCTGTTCACTAAATTCTTTTTTCTTAAACTCCTTCTTTGAGTTTTCTTTTCAATATATATTGTGTGTCTATCCCTAGACATTATCTTGCACGTAACAATATATATATATATATATATATGCCACCAGGTATTTTTTTCCAAGACATGCTGCATGATGCAACACTGGTATTAATTATATTATTATTGATTATTATTATAGCATAAGGAATATTTTTAGTTCAATTTATAACATAATATTATCAATTCTTAATGCTGCAATATTTTAAGTTATAAATGTATTATATTTTTTACTAGAATATCTTGTCTTTTTCTTTTCCAGTTTTAACAACTAGTCCTTTTGTTGCATAGGTGTGTGCATATTAAAAGAGATATGATGGGGGGATTCATATTGGGCCAATACAATATACGAATGACTATGATGATGGAGAGACAGAAAGAGACATTTATAGAGTTCTGTGATGTTTCTTAATTCATATAGCGAGGGTGATAGAGTGATAGATGTACAGTTCTTATATTTCTTGTAACACATATTAGAGAGGAGGAGAGATACACATTCTTGAAAGGGTTACGCAATGTTCATAATAAGATGTTTAAAACATTACTTTTTGGGTGTTGAAAGATGACACATGACAACAGTTTTACAAAAATACAAAGATGATTCTTTATTCCTTGAACCGGTCGAATGCTGATGACGTCAGGAATTCAAATT
>NC_136510.1:95613291-95690791 GCF_053919585.1 Euprymna scolopes
ATATATATATATATTGTGTGTGTAAATATCTTTTAGTATTGAACTTTCAATATTTGCTTTAATCAATCTCGAATTTATTCAATGAGCTTTATAATAATACAAAACCTGTCATTCTCCATATTTTTTTTTATATCCATATGAAAACACCCTCACGTTCATACTGTGTGTGCGTGTGTGAACGTGAGGGTGTTTTTCTGCCTCTTGCGGCTTTTGTATCTAAGCAACAGGTCCTGCACCAATCCGTGCAGCATTGGCAGACTCTTCATCGATACCAGTTTAAGAGATGAAGCAGCCGGCCACCATTCGCCGCCACATTTAAGCGAGACCAGTTGCATTGCCGCACACCCTAACCCAATGACTCTGACTCACTTCTCAGATCGCTCCGGTTGGGGGGGGGGGGATCCGAACCCAGCCCATTCCAACCTGGCACGACCACCCTTCCTCCATCCCCCTTCCTCCGTTCTAGCCGTCTAATTTGTCATTGTGTAGGTGTTTGCAGCCTGACATTGTGTCGGCATCACCATCATCAAAACCATCATCATCGTTTAAACCCGATGACATAAGGATTTGTTAGGGAAGGCGTCAACATCCGAGGTTGGTTGTCAACTACGGGTGGAGTCTACTGACAGGGTTGCTGAAAGGAAGTTGAATAACCCCCCTATACACACACACACACACACACACACACACACACACACACATGTTTTTCTAACAATGTAGATTTTTGTGAGCGGGGGGGGGTAAGTATTTTTTAATAATAATATAGTACTTTTTTATTTTAAATATCGTTACGAATTTGAATATTAAAATTTGACATTTAAGAAAGACAAAACGATATTTGCTGGATTTTTTTTTTGTTTTTTTTTTGTTTTAACTTTAAAATAAAAATTTAGCAATCATGAAGAAAGATTAATTCGTCAAAGGGGACGTAACTTTACTTTTATTAAGCGATTAGTTTTTTTTTGGAGGGGGGGAGTCCATACGATAATTTAGGACGCTAACTTTAAGAAAACAAAAATGCGACTTTTTTTTTTTTTTTTTTCAAATAAAAAGTGTTTTTGGGGGGGAGGGGGTTAGCTAATTTATTTTTATAAAATGTATAATATAATAAATTTATTAGAATGTAACTTTCTTTTTTTCAAAGGCTTAAACTTCATTATTACCAGTACCGTATTTTTTTCTTAATACTAGTGATTTTTGCACCAGCCCAGATGTGAGAGTAATACTCTATGCTGGAAGAATAGTGGCATTATAGAGATATAGAGTACTTGTGGTTGTGGGAAGTATTCTAGCCTGGTAGGAGCCCACCTTCTTTGCAGCAGAGTTTGACTGTTGAACTCATAGGAAAAGTGCTATCAGCCATGACAATCAGTGATAGGCAAGTCATTTTTTTCTTTATAATTGTTAGATGAGTACTTTGTAAAAAAATAGATTTAATCTACTTATTCACCACGTCTCACTAGTGACTTCCTCTCTGTGACGTAATTGCCTTGATACTTAGCTCTGACTTATCTTCTAACGGGAAATTCCACTCTATACTTAATTTTAACTTTGTGGAAATTTCCGATTCTAACATACTCATATTTAAGTATTGCTACTCTTTTTATAAAAAAAACTTCAAATTAAATGATGGAACTTTGGTTTTGGTTTGGCATTGGTTTTGGTACATAATTTCTATGGCATGTTAACTCTTTTCATGTGTTTCAATGCCAAAACAGTACCAAGTGTAAACAATTCATTGTATACGATTGATTGAAAACAAGTTGCTATTTTACCACTAGCTAGGAAGGAAAGTGTAAGTTCATGCCTTTCTAAAGCATATCAATGCATAAATGACTAGAATAAATCTGATAGGATTTTAATTAAAATAAGGATTCTAGACATAAGGTTTAGTATCATTATATCTTGATTTTAATCTTTGTAAGAGGAGGATATAAAAGTGATGTTCTGTTCAGGAATTACTTTTACCCGCCATGGGTATTCTTCTAATTCTAATATATATATACATATATGTTGTTTTTAAAAAAGAAAAACCGAATGAACTTATGAAATGATCACCGTTTCGTCCCTATTGCAGAGGACATCTTCAGGATATTAAAAGGAAAAATGCAAAAAAAAAGAAAACGATTATAGACCATACGAAAATGAAAAGAAAACAGTGTTAGAATCCTATCCATATCGGGAAGGAAACTATATGTGTGTATGCATACATATATGTACAAAATCTACATATCTGCAGATAGCTATTTCGTTGTTTCATGATTTATCAGTGCGACTAGAATACTGACTTCATCAACTACGAGATTCGAAACCCAGATGCCAGGTTACTAGCACAATAGATGAATGCCAATAAAACCGTGACTCAATAGAAGAGTTTGAACTATCTTCAAGTTTCAGTGTTCGTGTCTGCCTCTGTTGCATAGGTGATGAACAACACCGGAAAATATCCGATTCAGGCAAAACCAGTTGTAAATTGGTAATGACTCCAACCCTACATTCTGATCGAAAAATCCAGATAATGACACAATGAGAGAAAATATTTAAGTCTGGATTTGAATTGCTAAAAGTATTTCCAATCAAAGGTCAAAATAAGACAACAATTAAATCATTGAACTCACTACATGAGTAATTCAAATCTTATTCCTTACTGAATACAAGAGTATTTTTTACTGTGACACTATCATTAGATGTGTTGCCTACCACGGCTTAAGAGAAGCCCATCTACTCTCGAGAGGATAAACCGCGCCAGTTTCCCAACCTTGTGGTACATACAGCGCCTTGCCTTCCCAAATGGCCACCCATCTGGTACTGGTCAGGCTTGACATTGCTTAACTTCGGTGATTTGATGAGAACCGGTGTCAACGTGATTGTACCATATGAAGAGAGAAGCCAGTGACATATTTCTGCTTTTGTTCGCCTATAGTGACTCGAACTCATTTGCTTGTCATATTATCATCTGTAAAATAAATAAAACTTTGTTGATTTAACATGTTGTTTAATTACAAAAAAAAACGGTCAAAAGATTGTATATACTTTGGCATGCATTTTGTAAAAGTGCACCTATAAAATATATATAGACGGCAATATAGCACCTCCTTCTCTCACATATACAGAATACGTGATGTAGTCGCTCTTAATGACAAGATGCGTATGCTTGTTAAAAGCATTTGGAATATCACCTTGTCTTTTACTTGCTCTACAGTGCTCGCACACAAATCTCTCCAAAATAAACCATACTAACCTTTTCTCTTTGTTTTTTTTATGGAAATCGCTTCAGTCAAGGTATGAATCCACTGCTGTAAGGAGAGAGGAAAGAAAATACTTCAAGGTCAAAAATAAGTTTCTGACCTAGAAAATAGCGAATCTTCCTCCTTTTGTTAGAAATATCACTTATTGAATGCGAGGACCAGTGGACAAAGTAAGGGAAATAAGTAGCAAAGCGGACAAAAGTAAACCCAAGCTCCACAGCAGCTTTAGGCTTATTTTTTGCAGCTGCGTAATTCTTATTCTTTTTTTATGGAAATTGCTCCAGACAAGGGATGAAGCCACTTGATGAAAGAGCTTTAAAAAAAAGATACAAGGTCCAATAAGTGTTAAATAAATAGATTTCAACCTAGAAAACGGCCAATCCCCCTCCCCCTTTGTCAGAAACATTACTCCTTGAATTTGAGGAATAAAGGATAGAATAAGTGAAGTGAGAGATACAAAGATGCTGAAATTAAATGGAAGATCTACTTTCAGCAGCTTTTGGTTTTGTTTTTTGAAACTTCCTGTTTTTTTTTTTTAATGGAAAATGCTTTAGACAAGACATGAAGCCACTTGATGTAAGGTGCTTAGAAAAATACTACTTCAAAGTAAAAAAAAACAAGCCAACGATAAGTGTTCAGCGGCTAGATTCCAACCCAGCTTTCATAAAAAGTATTAAAAAAAAGCATCATTTCTACAATAAGTTCGTTCTATGATAAATAGACAGAAAGATTGATTTTGCAATTATGCCTAAAAATAAATGTAGATTATAATCAGGAGAGACTTGCATCGGAAAGCATTTATAATCGGTCGTCTGGATCAAAATGAGCTAAAGCAAGTGCAAATACTATAACGATGCATGGAAGCTGTACTAGTTGTTCCCAACTACTGTGCCGCGGTATGATTACTCGTGCGATACGAAAAGATAATCAATAATGTAATTCCGTTTTCTTTTTAATACAGGATGGAACGATAAAAATTATCGCCCTAAAGAAAACGACACTACGGCTTTATTTTAAAACTTTTATTGAAAAAAAAAAAAATCAATTCGGGTAACTTGATTATGTAGTAGAGCTGACATCTATTCAATGTAGCAGTCTTCAGCCTCAATCACCGACTCAATACAGGTCCAGAACTGGGAGCATGCTTTTTCCACAAGTGCCGGCAGGAGCTCGGCAAATACTCGCGGATAATGGCGATCAGGCTGGCTTTGGTGCTGTGAGAGATCATATGGGTGATGTTCTCAATGTATAACCAAATAAAGTAGTCCAGTGGATTCAGGTCGGGGGGAGGAGGATGGCCAGTAATAGAAGTGTATGACATTGTAGCACTCCTTCTGAAGCCAAGCCTGAGCCTCTTAGGACTTGTAGGCCAGCGTTGAGTCCTGTTGCCAGCAGCCACTTGATTGCACCAGGGGATCACTACACTCTTCAACACATCATGGTACACTTTGGTGTTGACTTTCAAGCCGATTTTGAAAATGTGAGGGGGCATGATGTAGCCGTCACTTGAAACCACATCAAAGACCATAGCTGTAACTGGAAACTTTGTTTTCATCACACTGGGCATGTCTCTATTATTCATAGTAATCCAGTGATGCATTTTAAGGGTGCTGGCAATGGTCCTCTTGTCATAACTTGGATCAGTAGAGAGCATGAGTTGTACAGTGGCGCATCTCTGATCTTGCTCGTTGAACATTGTGTCACTTTCAGACATGAGAGAAGGTTCCTATCGCTTTTGGGATTTGTACACAACTAGCCAACTAGTAGATGGTCTGCAAAAAAAAAAAAAAACGGTTTTCATCAAACGGAAATGGAATCATGTTTTTTCTAGGCCGACAATTTCATCATTCCACCTTGTAATCGTTATCATTGTTTTGTTTTTTTTTCTTATATAAAAATGAGGAGAAAGAGATGTCATTAATCAAGATATTTCCAATAATGGTATTGCTAACAATTCATGAATCTATTGAAAGGTAAAAAAAAAAATAAAAAAATGTGTTATTAACAAATTTTAGAAAGAAAATCGATCATCAGATGTGCAATTTACCATGACTTATGCTACCTTTTACGATGTCACAAACCTGCATTTCTACTGCATGTTAAATGGGATTGGACTGGTCAGTCTTTCATGCGGTCAAGTAATTTATTGAACGTGGAAGTAAAAAATGTCTCTGCTTCAGAACACACACACACACGTGCATGTTCAGGCAGTGTTAAAATTCTATCCATGTCACTGAAACCATAGTATATCTCTAAAATATGTAATAGTTTTAAATAATCTCTGCTACAGAACACACACACATGCAATATAATATATCATTCTGAGTGTGTGTATATATATATATATATATATATATATTTGTGTTGGGAAGATTCCAATATTTTTCCCGATTCAGATACAATTACTGATTCCGTATGAAATTCCCGATTCTGATACAATTACCGATTCCGATTCTTTACAAATCTCTAAATATTTCACTATAAAGTTCTTATTTGCTTCCAATTTCTGTAAAAACACATCTTAAATGTGCATGGATTTTCTCAAACGTAAAAATACGCTTGTGAGGATGTGATCCAGAGATTTTAGTCTTACTGAAAGTTTAAAATCAATAAATATTTATTGTTTTATTATTACTACAAGCAGTGGAAGATGTTTCTTAAACTAGAATGAAATAAAATAGATAATTAAAGGAATTGGTTTTGGCATCAGAAAATAGGAACAAATTTTCCCGATTCCGATACCGATTCCGATTAATCGTCCCAACACTTATATATATATATATATATATATATATATATATATATATATATATATAATGACGTTTATGAATTTTTGAGATAAGGATTGGTTATTCATATTTGGATTGATTGGACTGCTGTTCCCATCTTGAGAGTGATTTTTCACAGCATTTGGTCATTGTAACCTTCAACTTTCTTCAGGTGTACCTTGCCGAACTCAGGAATTTGCACGGAATTTCAAACAGAACCCTTTATTTACTTCACTGGGGTAGCATGCTTTTGTTCTGTCGGCCCTGACGGGACAGTTAAACGTTAAGCCTGATGGCATTAGCTTAGGAATGTGAAGTGATTAGTCGTCCTTGCCAGCTTTTCGTAGAGTTTTTCGATATTTTTCCATTTTTGTATTATTTTAAGTCTACCGAATTGATATAACGTTTCTTAATTTATTTATATATATAGTAAGGTAGGAAAATATATGGCAATTAAGCTACACAGAGCATCTGACTTTCATTTTCATCTGGAATCACCAGCGTAAGTGTTACAGGATGAAACACTGATGCCTCTGTCTAGCTTACTTGCCATAAATATATTTTGTAATCTTATAACTTAGCTCTTATGTATTGAGCACTGTCGAAGTAAATACTGAAAATTGATACATAATATATCATACCGTATATATGTATACACGAAAGTGAATAATATATACTAGCAGGACCTTTTAACCGGCGTTGCCCAGTGGTAGCACCCCCACCCCTGCGTAAAAAAATTAAAGTACGGTTGGTGGTGTTGTTGTAGTCCAACCACCAACCTTAAGAATGGCTTTCGGAATAGACACCTCATTTTGTGAGTGTGTGTGTGTGTGGGTAGCAAGAAATTAGCCTGAAATGTAAGGTATGTAATAATAAATAAAAAACAATATATTAAGCTTTGTGACCTATTTGGGTAAAAAATTAATAACAAAACATTCAATAATAGTTATAATGGATTAAAGTACGCACAAATAGTTTTAAACATCAATGGTATTTTGCATTATGACGTGTTCTTGTGTAAAAATAAAAAGGATGTGTGAATAAAAAGAGGTCCTAGCTCTCTTTCTCTATCTATCGGCAAGATTGTTGTTTAGTTGTATGAATACTCTCTAATCCTATATCGAGCAAAAGGGAATAAAGCGGATGACACTACTATCACAGTGAACGTAAACAGAACGTTTTCACAAATAAACAAGTGAATAAGTTAAGAGTTTGAAATAAAAATAATTTCTTCACAAATAAACAGAAAACAGAACTTTTCAATTAAATTTTTTTTTTTTACATAGGCATCCCCACTTATCAAGGCCAAGAGGCCACTCGAGGATAAGGGTTAAAGAGTGTACAGTAGAAATTGGGTAATATAGTAATCGTTAGTAAATGGAAATTCGGTAAATTTGTTAACAAGTGGAACGGCTCATCAAGAACTTGTTTACGTTAGACCTGAAGACAACCATATTGTAGTCAGCCGGAAAGCAGGAAAACGGAAGACAATTCCACAGGCGTGCAGTTCTAAGAAAGAAGCTTTGTTCATGGAATCTACGTTCAGGTTTAGACACAGATAACGAGTGGGGGGGAATTATTGATAGTGTTTTGAGCTAGACGGGTGTTTCTTGTGAAAGTTAGGCGAGGGGGGACCATATCAGTTCCTTTTCGTTTTCGTTTCAACAAGAACCATTGGTTCATTTTGTGTGGTCGTCTTTTGGGTCTTGTAACTTGTTACCGGATTTTAGCGAAGCACAAACACAATTTAACATGTACATTTAACTAAAAATTGCGACGATAACAAACCCAAGTAAAAACAAAAAAAGAAAGCAAAATGAAGAATCCATAACTTTTATTCAATTTTTCCTTTTAAAAAAAAGATTAAACAGAGCTGAAACGGGAACGAAATACCAAGAAAAATGGAATTTTAAGAAGATCTCTATCATTACAGTTATTAGAGGAGCAACTGGACCCATGAAAAAGAATTTTAAAAACTACCTGCCAAATATACCTGGTGAACCAAGTGCAAGAGCGATTCAAACAACTGCACTTAAAGCGACAGTCAGAATCTTCAGACCTTTTTTTATGTGCCATTGCGATGGTAAGGCTTGGCACGGTTTCCTTTAGATGTTGAATTATAAGGTTTAAAGCCTGTATTTTCCTGATGAAGATTCTGTTATGAATCGAAGTATTGAATTTAATTTTAATCAATAAATATGTTTATTTATTGAAAGAGATTCTGAACTTGTTTGGCTTTAAACCGTTAATTTTTTAAATTTGTATTCCATATCAACAGTGCTTACTATAAACAGTGGACTTTCTATTACTTGTGTGTGTGTGTGTTTGCTGTTATGGTGTTAATAGTACTGATCTACTCATTTCGTGACTATATAGACTTTTCTAGATATTATGTATAGAGAAACCTATGACTAAGGACGCGGCAGTCTTGGAGCAGACATGTATGTAATGTACCATTCTGTACTTCTTTAAATACACACGCTTGTAAATGTACCACCGAGTTATCTTATTAAGTATCGAACTTTCAACGTCACAGCACATAAGATATATAAAAGCCAAGTACATCCAAGGATGGAATACTGTTGCCATATCTGGGCAGGAGCTGCTAAAAACAGCCTATCCTGCCTTGACAGAGTACAAAATAGACTTTGTGGCTTAGTGGGGGATGCCCTTTTCTCTACCCTGCAACCTCTCTCCCACAGAAGAGACGTTGCGAGCCTATACTTGTTTTATCGTTATTTCCATGGTAGGTGCTCGTCTGAGCTCCAATCCCTCGTCCCCCCTCGCCAATCTTTCACGAAAAACACCCGTCTAGCTGAATCCACTGTCAAAAGTTTCCCCCACTCTTTATCTGTGCCTAAATCAAAACGCGGATTCCATGAACAAAGCTTCTTTCTTAGAACTGCACGCCTGTGGAACTCTGTTCCGTCTGCCTGCTTCCCACCAGACAACAACTTGGATGTGTTCAAGTCCAACGTTAACAAATTCCTAATGAACCGCCCCCTTAAGTAAACACTTCATCAAATCTCCACACTAACGTAATGTACTTGCAATAATCCTTATCCCTGAGTGGCTTCCGGGCCTTGATAAGTGGTGATCACTGTAAAAAAAAACAAAAAAAAAAAGATCTTTATTTTCTATAGAAAGGCGTTTCGTCGCATCACTACTCATTAGTGTGGCTTATGACGGGAACTTGGGGGGTCAAATCAATCATAGGCTGAAGGTTATTCATACCAAATATGTTCGGATTGCAGAAATGATTGTAAATATTATTAACACTTCCATTAATAGCACTTTTTTGATTAATCCTGAAATATAGTGTTTATATGTCACATTTCTTAAATTCCTGTTTCGATGTCCTTATATTTGGTGCATTTCTGAAATGTTTGGCACGATATATTCCAGTCAGCAGGTCATACCTACTAAGATGCATGGCTATTTTGTTTCTATATTTTAATATGTGTACAGCTAGATTTAATTTTCGTCTCACTGGTCAAATCCCATGAGATGGTCTTCCTATGCCCGTGAGGAGATCATACCATTTTGTTGTTCATGCAAGGTGGAATGATAAAATTGTTGCATTAGAAAAGATAGCATGATTCTTTTTTTTACAAAAGAGTCGCCACTTATCAAGGCCCGGTGGCTACTTGAGGATAAGTGTTAATGAGTGAACAGTAGTCAATCAGACAATATCATAGTAACCGTTAGTGGTGAAAATTTGGTAAATTGGATTACTTAAGGGGAACGGCTCATCAAGAATTTGTTTACGTTGGACTTGAAGACGACCAAATTGTAGTCAGTTGGAAAGCAGGCAAACAGAAGAGAGTTCCAAGGTGTGCAGTTTTAAGAAAGAAGCTTTGTTCATGGAATCTACGTTTACGTTTAGGCCCAGATAAAGAGTAGGGGAAATTATTGATAGTGTGTACAGGCTGTACACTGTACAGCTAGACGAGTGTTTTTCGTGTAAGTTTGGCGAGGGGGGACCATAGATTGGAGCTCAGATGAGCACTTGGAAATAACAGTAAAGCAGAGACAAACTCGCACTGTCTATGGGAAAGAGGTCGCAGAGAAGACGAAAAGGCATCCCACCACTAGGTTAGCAAGTCTATTTTGAACTCTGTCAAGGCAGGATAAGATCTTTCTATCAGCTCCCTTGGTTCTTATATAGGTAGTTTGATTCCATATATGTTTGATGTAAACAGTTTTTTTTGGTTTTTTGTTTTTTTGTTTTTTTTATTTTTATTTTTGCAGACCATCTACTAGTTCGCCAGTTGTGTACAAATCCCAAGAGCAAATAAGAGCCTTCTATCATAAGCTTGATGAATCCTAACGTGGATGAAACGCAGAATATATATATATATATATATATATATATATATATATATATATATATATATATATATATATATATATATATATAAAGAAGTGAACCATCACGTAAATTCAATCAACTAAAATAAGATGGAAAACGGGGTGAGGAAAAGGAAAAAAAAAAAAAAAATGGGGCAAGTTATATGTAACACATGTACAATTAAATAAAATAAATAAGTCGATTAAAAACAAGATCGTTAAAATACACCCGAAGCGCTTTTCGTTCAGACTAACATTTTCAAGGGTTATAAGTCTGAAAATTATTATTATTTTTTTTTTTTTTTTTTTTTTTAATTTTTTTTTTTTTAGAATATTTGGTAATTTACGCGATGGTTCACTTCTTTATAATTATTTTAAAATTTTGCCAATCGAATAAAGTTATATAATTAACTATATATAATTAACGTTGTACGTTAAAGTTGGTATTTAAAGTTGTTGATTTCACTTAATTCTCGTGGCGATTGATGATTTATTAAAGAGTTTCATTCTTTGTATTTTTTTAAGGTTAAAGACTAATTTCTTAAAAACCTTTACATTTCCTTTTTAATTAAAAAAAAAAAAGTTGCCACAGCTTTATTTTTAAATGTTTTCATCTAATAAAAAATATCGTTGGTTTTTCTCTTAATAATCGCGTAAAAACTACATTTTGCATTATTACTGTTATAAACTTTGTTGCATTTAAAAAGAAATTGTCGCAACTTTCTTTTTTAATGTTTTGATTTAATAAAAAAAAAATATCGTTGAATCGAGCGTCCTAAATTATGAGACGAAAACATGAACGAATCTCTTAGTAAAAGAGAGTTATCTCCCTCTGCACAATGACAAATTGTAAAACAGCGTTAATACTCGTCTGCGGATTTTTATCCTGACCCTCAAAATCAAGAGATTAGACCATTCTTGTAATGACCTGGTCCCTCTTGATTTTGCGGTGGGAGTTTAGTTTTGGTCAGTTCTAAAAGGTTCACTCTCCCAGGCTTTGCTTTCTCTCTTTGAGAAAGGGGTTAGTTTATTGCTGATTGCCTGAGGCGCCTTTAACGGGGAATGCTGACGGGGCTGCCCATACACTTTTTGCAGGTTAGTGCCCTTCTTCTCAATCCCACTTTCCGACCGTGGTGTTCTTGCAGTGGGAGAGAACTAAACTTTATATTATGCAAATATAAACAAACCTGTAACAAAATGGGGGAATCATTTAAGAAAAATCAAGCCACAGAGTGAATGTGGTATTTTGGTGATTGTCTAGTGTAGGTTAAGTCTAATAGTTTTTCACAAATTTGGATGAAAAACAAAAAACGATTCGGACTTCATGGCGAAGAATAATTATCATTTCGTGAGGAAAGTTTCTTTCCTAGAAATACCGGTCTGTGGAACACATTATCGTGGAGCTGCTTCTCAGCTGTCTATAAGATGTTATTCTTACCACATTCCGGATCTTGTTGATCGTTATTACTTTATGATTATTATTTTTATTAAACAATTAAAAAAAAAAACTTATAAATATATTATTTGCTTAAATAAAATAAACAAACATCGAACAGTTGTTGTAAACATATTTTTGCCATCTACTTCCTCTTAGTCATCCCCATGACTAAGCCTCATCATTTTCATCTTCATTCAGCTTCCAAGCCATTATTAGGATTGTTATTTATGGGGTATCTATTTCTTTTCTTCTTTATTTCTTTTTCTTTCTTTCTTTTTCATCTTTTTTTTTTTTTCGTTTTTATATTTCTTAGTTTCATTCTCTCTCCTTTTCTTCTAAAAATAATAATAAAAAAAAAAATGAAACGCTTTCATAATTCCTACCACCTTGTCCCCCACCCTGACCCTTAACCCCAACATCAAACCCTAACCCCCAATTATGTATCCATATTTTCATCCTTTCCTGGGCAGGTAGCACGCATGCCTCATCTTTTTAGATATAAATGTCACTTGGCAATGTGTATCTCGTTTTGATCAATTAAAAGCCTACGTTCTGGGCTCCGGGGCAAGATGTAATGGTTTCGAATGCTTCCATTTTCCTGATGGCTACAGTTCCCATGTCTAAGGAAGATACCAGATTCAGAAATAGTTCATTATTTCTTTATTCACGCATGCACTCACTCACACACCTTTTATGTCAATACTTTTTTGGGGACAGACTACAATAAGCTTTATGCAGGCTCTCATTTATATAGCTATCTCTCTTTCATTATATATACATATATATACTAGCATTTCAGCCCGGCGTTGCCCTGGTGTTTGGAGGTGTATGTTTTTTTTCTTTTTTTTTTTTTTTTTACATGGGGGTCACCACTTATCAAGGCCCGAAGGCCACTCTGGGATAAGGGTTATTGCGTGTACAGTAATCAATGGGATATTATTGCAGTAATAATAATATTGGGGGTTTTGATAGAGTGTCTTACTTAAGGGGGCGGTTTGTCAGGAGTTTGTTTATGTCGAACTTGAAGACGTAGTCAGGTGGGAAACAGGCAAGCGGCAGAGAGTTCCACTGGCGTGCAGTTCTAAGAAAGAAGCTTTGCTCATGGAATCTACGTTTGGATTTAGGCACAGATAAAGAGTGGGGAAAATTATTGACAGTAGTTTCAGCCAGAGGGATGTTTCTCGTGAGAGATTGGTGAGGGGAGACGAGGGATTGGAGCTCAGACGAGCACCTGCCATGGAAATAACGATAAAACAAAGACAGGCTCGCAACGTCTCTTCTGTGGGAGAGAGGTTGCAGAGAAAAGAGCAAAAAAAAAAAAAACGCTCAATTTTTTAAACTTTGACCCCTATTCTCCTTAACATTTATTGTTTGGAACTCAAATCAAGTTATTAATTAAGATTCATGTTCAAGGACCCTATATCTAAAATTTCAAGTGTTTAGACCCAAAATTGGTGGAGGAATTTGGTAGAGTTCTCAAAGGTCAAATCGTTGAACTTTGACCCCTTAACAGCCAAATTTCTGGGCGAAAACGGATTGCAAAGATTTTCCCAAATCTCAGTACCCTGTATATCAAATTTCGAGTCTGTAGACTGAAAATTGACAGTTATTGCATAGGAAAATGTACACACACACAGACACGTTCACTTTTATATATATATATATATATATATATATATATATATATATATATATATATATATATATACTAGCAGGCCGCCTGGCATTGCCCAGTCATAAGATGCGCTTAAATATGATAGTATAATTCATGCAGATTGTGTATTTATTATCATAGATAATTCTCTATCGATAATTATATTAAAACTAATATATAGAAATGAGATCAAAACTAAAAAAATATATATAACTTAGGTGCCATCAGTTAGAATCGAAACCAAAACATACAACTCTTCACCCTCATTTTTTAGCCTTTAAGCCATGCCCAAATGCTATATATATATATATATATATATATATATATATATATATATATATATATATATATAATCACCTGTAATCCCCTTTTTTTAGAGATGGAATCACCCTATCGGCAAATACAAGATTAAAGCAGGATATATATATATATATATATATATATATATATATATATATATATAGTCGCACTGATGAGCTGTGAAACAGCGAACCAGTACTGTATGTGGATGACTATATATATATATATATATATATACACTAGCAGACCACCAAGAGTTGCCTGGCGTTTGTTCTTAACTGTAGACAGAGAGTACTTTTTAGCAAGATAACACTGGTGTTGGATTTAGGGAGCTGTTTCAAATCTGCTTCTGAGGCTGCAGATCTTGATAGCATTGCCTTTCCTATAAGAAGTAACTCTAGGAGAACGAGACTTAAAGGTATCACAAACACTGTCGGTTTTTTGGTGCTTTTGCAGTCATTTGTACCGTTTTCTCATCACATTTCAATCTGTGGCCAATTTCTCGATTGGATAAACTAGAAAAGTTGAGATTAATGAACTCCTGACGATAACTAAGATAAATTCCAAGTATATGGACTAAATGTTAACAACAACAATTCTAATTAGAGATGCTTTGTTGCGTAAAAGATGGATATTTTTAGTTGGTTTTAAGCTCATTTGTTGCTGCGGAGTTTCTTTTTACCTTCTCAATTTGAAGTTAATTAATAACACTAAGATATATCAATTAAAAGTCAAATATGAACAGGTAAAATGATAAAGGTGAATCAAATGAGGTATAGTTTTTTAAACAGTTACATTCAATTTAGCTTAAATTTACGGTTTTTGAAAAAAATTACAAGTGCAGATTTTGTTTTTGGCGCCACTGTATATATATATATATATAGTTTTGATCGCACTATTATATATACTAGCAGAACCCATGGAAATTCTATGGTAGTTGAAAACATCACCACTTATGCAAACAATAAAATGTCCTTCAATGGAATAACTCCTCGGCCTAACGTTTACAGGGAACATAAGCTGGAATATATACATTAAGAGCATTGCCAAGGCTGCTGCAAAGAAGGTGGGCTCTCTTTACCGTGCTAGAAAATTACTTACGCCTGAAAGTATCCTGTACCTCTATAAGGCCACCATTCGCCCAGGTATGAAGTATTGCTATCACATTTGGGATGGTGCATCTGCTGCTTGTCTCTCACTCCTGGACAGGGTTCAAAAGAGAGTCGCCAACCTGATAGGTCCTGAACTGTCATCTAGGCTTCATCTGTCCCATCGACGAAATGTTGCATCCCTTTGCCTATTCTACAAATACTTTAATGGTGAATGCTCTGACGAACTGCAAGCACTTGTACCTCCTCGACGTGACTACCCCCGACAAACCCAACAAGCAACTAAGTCCCACCCCTTTACAGTAGAGATCCTTAGGTGTAAGAAAGCCTTTTACTCCAATAGTTTCTTCCTCAGAACTGCAAGACTTTGGAACTCCCTTCCGGGATTCTGATTCCCCAACTGTACTGATATGCAGAAGTTCAAGTGTAATGTGAACAAACATCTTGCTACTCATCTCCCTTCATAGTGCCCCCGCAAATTATGTCCTCGATAGTAGCCCCCTACTTCAAAGTGGCACTGTGCCTTGTTTGAGGTGAAAATTGAATTAAAAAAAATAAAATCAATGTAACGGTAGTTCCGATCAGACTGTGAATTAAAGTAAATATTTTTGTAGACAAATATGGAGAACTGCTCGAGAAATATTATTACAAGAAATAGAACTATAGTAAGGCATAACTTTTTTTTCTAGAGATTATGATTTAATCAAAGTGACTTGTAAATTAGTTCGTAATAATTATGTCACAATTTTTTCTTGATAATCTGATAATTTGATATGTAAGTAATAAGATTTGATAGAAACAAGTTACATGTCAACTTCTGCAATTTTTTAATAGTGATAAGAAAATAGAATGAATCAGTAAGGAGTTTGATTGCTGGGATTTGGTTAAAGAAAAAAGTGTAGGATGTTAGCAGATGATATGGTAATACTTGCAAATATGTATTTTTTATAAGATAAATATTAATTCATTATGAAATAGAATGTCTGAATTTATTAGATGAAATAGTGATTTTTTTTTTTTTTAGATCGTAAATTGCTTCATCCATTTCCGGGACCGACTCCTTATAGACCCCCTCCTTCTCTTAAAAGTATATATGAAATAAGGTGATGTTTAGATCGTAAACTGCTTCAGCCATTACCGGAAGTTACACTATACACCCCACTCTTAAAAATATATGAAGTAAACTGCTTCAGCCATTACCGGAAGTTACACTATACACCCCACTCTTAGAAATATATGAAGTAAACTGCTTCAGCCATTACCGGAAGTTACACTATACACCCCACTCTTAAAAATATATGAAGTAAACTGCTTCAGCCATTACCGGAAGTTACACTATACACCCCACTCTTAAAATATATATGAAATAAACTGCTTCAGCTATTCCTGTGACTGATTCTTTATACCCTTTCCGTTCCCTCCACCTGCTTTCGCAATGATATGAGGACAAATGAGAATATGAATTTTTAAAAGTCTACGACATTGTTAAATGCCTGTACAGGAAAAAAATCTAGGAACTTATTGAAGGTACCTCGTATCTCCCTTTTACGAAAGGTTTTAATAATTGATCCTTTTTGTATTAAATCATTTTAATTAACTATTCTTACTATCGATAACACTATGGCATATGTATAGGAAAAATAAGACAAAAGAATTACACATAAACAAATATAAAACACTAGCATTTTAGCGTGGCTTTGCTCGGACCCTATGTACTGTTCATAAGGTTATGTGCATATGTATATATTTAAAAGTGTGAATATGTAAAGTAATGCCTTTTTGTATAATAGTCTTCCTTAACTACCAAAAGGCAGACAGACATTTTCACTTTTATAGATATATAGATAGATAGATTGGATGCAATATATAGTAATGATTTAAAAAGTATTTAAAAAAAAAAAGAAAGAAAAAGAAGACTCATGCGCCACCACCGAGAATCGAAACTAAAACGTTCAGCTCACGATTTATTTTGCCTCTGCCGCAATGGCTGGGCTATGAAAACATGTTTACGGGGCAAGGCTAAAAATTAAAACATGAACCAATAGTTACTATTTTATGCATTCATAATGCTGACGTTCGATCTTCACCTGGCAAATTTCATTTTTTTTTTTAATTTTCACACTTTTGCACCGATTTTTCCGGGCTAAAACCCAAATATAAAATTTGCATGAGTTCAAATAACTTATATATGAAGTTTCATGCCTGTAGACCAAAAACTCTAGGAGTTTGGTAGGCAAAATTTTTTAAACAAAAATATATACGTATACATAAATATGTATGGAAACAAATTTATGTTTACTATAAACATTTTACGCAAATATTATGCAAGTATAAATCATGTAAAACATCTGCATGAATATAATTACATGTAATAGTTAACTAAAGATGATTATCCCCATTAGAAAACTGAAGCAACTAATTGGGAGTTAATTGAAATGAATGTTTAAAAGAATATGCAAATTAGCTAGATCTTTCGCTAGTGAATGCAATTTCACAACCCATATATAAGAAAATTGTATTTTATTTTTAAATAAAATGAGAAAAGGGTTTTTAATATGAATATCAATACACACAAAAGAAAAACGAATTTGTAGGAGTATAGATTAATTTATTATAGACTGATCAAAAACATAATTTTGCAAATTAGGCGTTCAAATGTCTCTGGGTCTTTTGTCTGTTCTCTCTATATATAATATTGTAAAATATGTTGTATTATTGATTTAAATAGCAGTAAGCCGTTGTGATGGCATGATGGTTTTTTTATCGTGCTAGAAAATTACTCAAACCTGAGAGTATCTTGCATCTCTACAAAGTCACTATTGCATGGAGTATTGTTGTCACATCTGGGTTGGTGAATCTACCACTAGTCTCTCACTCTTCGACAGAATCCAAAAAAGAGTCTCCAATCTTATACGCCCTGTACTATCAACCAAGCTCGAACCCTTGTCCCACCGCCACACTGTTGCATCCCTGTGCCTGTTTTACAAGTACTTTAATGCTCTGATGAACTCATTGCATTTGTACTCTTCAAGATACATACTCCTGACAAATCTGTCTAGCAGCAAAATCTCACCGCTTCACTGCTGAAGTTTAAATGTAATGTGAACAGAGATCTCATCCATTCATTTACAGAGATCTCATCCATTCATTTTTCTGTTGACATGGTCTCAAATAGTAGCCCCTTGCATCCAAGTTGCATGTGCTTTGTTTGGACTGAACAAGGGTAAATATATATATATATATATATATATATATATATATATATATATATATATATAGGAATGATAAATTGAAAGAAAAAAAAACTTTTTCGTTTATTTAGATTATTTTATCTTTAACTATACGAGAATTGGACGTTATTTATTTATTGAATCATTGGATGTTCGAGATGGCTTTTTTTTTATTGCATCTTTCTTTTTTTAAATATTAATCTTGAGAGAAAATTTTCTTGAAAATATGAAAAACTATAAAATCATATAAAATATAAAAACTATAAAATCATATAAAAACTATAAAATCATATTTAAAAAAAAAAAAAAATAGAATCCTATATTTAAAAATAATAAAATCATAAAAAACATAATGAAATCACAAAAAGCAATATGAAATCATGCAGAACAATATAAAATCATAAAAAAACAATAAAAAATCATAAAAAGAATATGAAATCCCATTTAAAAACTACTATAATTATATCTAAAAAATAATGCAATCATAAAAACAATGAAATCATAAAAAGCGATATGAAATCATGTAGAACAATATAAAATCATTAAAAAAACGATAAAACATCATGAAAACAATATAAACTCATATTTTAAAAATAATACAATCATAAAAACAATATAAAATTATGATAAACAATATAAGACCATAAACAATTATTCAAAAATCATAAAAACAATATAAAACCATATTTAAAAAATAATACAATCATATTTTTAAAAAATCATAAAAATCACGTTTCTGAATTAATATAAAAACAATGTAAAATATTAAAAAAAAAATAAAATCATAAAAAATAAAATTAAGAAAATGGCTGAACAAAGATGGCGGTATTTCAGGGTCAAGTGAATGAACAAACGAGATGATTATTGATCGACTATGGAAATGAGTCATGGGAGCTTGTATGGTACAGATTCAACAAGCAGCACTAATTACAATCCGATAATTCTGTATTAGTGAGCCTAACACAAATGGCTTACATTTTATGGATAGTGTGTTTTTCTTTCTTTTTTTTTTTTTTTTTTTTTGCACTATCAGTTTAAAGAAATCCGGTGAAGAAGTGGATAATAATGCAGATTGACTGAACTCTACTATTATATAAAACGAACATTTTGTGAGAGTTTGTTCCCCATGGACTCGAAAACGGCTTGGCCGATTTTTATGAAATTTCACATGAAGGTAATTTATGTGCCTGGCAGTGTTCTTAGATAGGTTTTGTATCGGAATGTCTTCGATAAGTATCGATAATCGAAATAAACCAATGGAAAAAGAAACAGGTGATTTTAACTAAAGTCGGCACCTTACACAGCCTAACAGCACAAGTGCATTCGAAAAGTTTTATTACCACACAAGTCGAAAGGCTCGACCTATAAAATCAACAGTAGATTCTTTGATATTAAAGAGGTTCATTTGAAATGAATGTTTCTGTTTAAAGCACGATTGAAACATGACACTTGACTTTTTTTTATTTTAAACATAAATTCAAGCCATTATCACCACACAAGCAGTAAGGCCAGGCATATAAAATCAACATGTCCTTTGATATGACAGGGGCGCGTTTGAAATAAATGTTTCTGTTTAGAGCACAATTGAAGCATGATACTTGACTTTTGCATTTTAAACTTTTTATTCAAGCCATTATATAAAAATAATTTTCTGAAATGAACATAGGTTCTCTACAGTGCAATGTAGACTACAATGTACTGTAAACTAAATCACTGATTGAAAAATAGATTTCACGGATTTCGAAGACAAAACTATGGGAGTGTGAAACATTCGTTGATCACCATTCAATCCTGGGCAACGTTGGGTTTCCCTGCTAGTTGTTTTATATCAGAAGGAACTACTAGTTTCTATAGTTGTTATTGTTTCTGTTTGTTTGTTTTTTTTAATGTTTTAACATCGTTAATTTCGTATGAATTAGATGATTATTGTTGCCATTCGTTTCCCCTGATATCTTTCTAGTTAGAATTCTTTAAAGAAAGACATTGAGTACTTAGAGAAGCGAACATGTGAAGGTTGGCAACATCCCTAAATGAGTGTTTCCATAGAACGAATGAACTGGATTCGATTCAAAGCAACCAGAATTTAGATTATTGTTGAGGTGGCTTGTTCAGTGTTGGCTGAGGTATGGCTTTGGTCTGTGTTGGCTGAGGTATGGCTTTGGTCTGTGTTGGCTGAGGTATGGTTTTGGTCTGTGTTGGCTGAGGTATGGTTTTGGTCTGTGTTGGCTGAGGTATGGTTTTGGTCTGTGTTGGCTGAGGTATGGCTTTGGTCTGTGTTGGCTGAGGTATGGCTTTGGTCTGTGTTGGCTGAGGTATGGCTTTGGTCTGTGTTGGCTGAGGTATGGCTTTGGTCTGTGTTGGCTGAGGTATGGTTTTGGTCTGTGTTGGCTGAGGTATGGTTTTGGTCTGTGTTGGCTGAGGTATGGCTTTGGTCTGTGTTGGCTGAGGTATGGCTTTGGTCTGTGTTGGCTGAGGTATGGCTTTGGTCTGTGTTGGCTGAGGTATGGCTTTGGTCTGTGTTGGCTGAGGTATGGCTTTGGTCTGTGTTGGCTGAGGTATGGCTTTGGTCTGTGTTGGCTGAGGTATGGCTTTGGTCTGTGTTGGCTGAGGTATGGCTTTGGTCTGTGTTGGCTGAGGTATGGCTTTGGTCTGTGTTGGCTGTAGTATGGCTTTGGTCTTAGGCAGTTCTAGAAGATCAGCTCTCCCAGATCTTTTGCCTTCTAATCCTTTGAGAAGTGGTTGGTTTGTTGTGAATCACCTGAGGTGTCCTTATCGGGGATTGCTGATAGGGTTATACAGGCATTTTTTCATCAATCAGAGCATTCTTCCTCTAAGGCTGTGTTTTTTTAAATCTCACTTTCTCGACCTGGTGTCTAATCTTCCTGCTGTCAGATGAAGATAAATAACATTCACATTTTCAAAGTATTCATCATTTTTTTGTTTTCCTCCAGATTTCACTATTATCATTAGACTCGATTTTCATTTCACTTTAGTCGAAATTCTTGGAAATCAAGTGGCTAACACCTGATCTTTATATGAGATACATAGATACTCCTATGGTTAAACTAGTAATTTGCGGGAGGGGGGGGTGTCAACATATTGCTGTCAAAACTTCCAACTCCAAAACTCAACAGGTCCTGGATATGACCTTAAACTATATCCAGTGGTGAGGCCCCAGCTTATGGGCTTTAGGAAGTGTGGAGCCACCCTTTAATTACCATTGCTCCCAGGTCCACTCTGACCCGGAGTGGTAGTACCTGTTAGGGTCCCAACTATGGGTTAAATAGAAACCGACATGAAAACAAATATATTCTATTAAAAAAAATTTATCTTCAAAATCTTTGGATTCGGTATTAAATAACCCGAAAAGGGTTGATATGCCGTAAAACAAAAACAACCAACAAACCAAAACTCAACAATCTTTTAAGTTGACTTGCACACGACTACATACGTAGCACACTTTCTTTCAACTCGTCTCCCGTTCGCTTCACGTCCGTTTTTATTCACCTAACTCATTTGCATACAAACAGCGACAGTCTGCGTCGCTCCCATGACCATCTGTATATATATATATATATAAAAGCGAAAATGTATGTATGTATGTTCGTTTTATGTGTATGTCTGTAAAAGGCTTTTTTTCGCTGGACTTTTCGGTTGGCTCATTCCTTCTTAAAACTTTTTATATCACGTCTAAATGATAATATCTTAGAGTTACGAATGGGGGTCGCCTGTCTATTTAACTTGCCCGACTTTCACGCGCTATTTTTTCCAGATTTATTTTTAGAGCGTCCCGTGTATCTTTCGTTTTTCAGTATAAAACAAGCGAAAACTGGCTTGCAGCCACATCATGTTTCAAGGTCAAACATCACACGACTCAAGGTTATCGCACCTGTTAATTTCATTTTATAAACGTTAAATTAAGAGGCTTTTCATTCCTCTTCTCTCGTAGCCAAGATGGCTAGGTCACAGGGTTTTTTTTCATTTCGTTTCCATCTCCACATCAAATGTTCGGGGTTCAAGCCTACTTTCCTACTAAAACTTTTTTTTTCTTTTACACCTCCAAAAATCCGGCCAACGTTTTTTTTTTTTAACAGGGTTGTTTTGATCACCCTCCCCCCCACAACACACACCTACAAACACCCGGGCCACGCCAGGTACCCCCTGCTAGTCTAATAAATAAAGACAAAATGGGTGCCTAATAAATAAAGGCAAAAATTGGCGTGAGCGTTTGTGTATACCTGGGAAAGGCTTTTTGCATCGAGCTTCTCGCATTGGTTAGATTCCGCGAGAAGTTTTCGCATACTTCCCAGATCGTAATATCTCACATTCGCAAACGGACCTCCTTTCTTTCCTTTTTGCTGATTGAGTTAAACAAAATTCCCATCGTGGTGTCGTCTCGTGTGTTTGTTTGGCTTTTTCGTATAAAGTAAAACTGTGTGAAAAAGAGGCAAACCGCTTCTTGGCTTTCGGGCCAGGATTGATGTGTCACTTAAGTTAATTGGTCCTTGGTTAATGTAGGGGAAACCCTTCATACTGAGACCATTACAATTTGGATACTGCCAGAGTGCTCCCTTTTTTGGGGGAGCTGGTTTTCTCCTACATTAAAAACGACCTTGTGTCTAATTTTCTTTTGTGAGGGAAGCAAATAAATACCAAGCATTTAAATCATTGTATTTTTTGATTGACTATGCTGAAATTCAAAGCCCGCAACTTCCGCTTGGCAAAATGTGTGCGTGTGTTCTTTTTGTATGTCTCGCAAAAATCTTCGGACAGATGCGTTGGAACATGACAAAATTGGTATCGTTTTAAACCTCGATTTTTCGGATGACTAATATCAAAATATTGGTCAAAAACGGTAATTCCTCCACCCTCAACTCGCCAGTATTTTACAAAGAGGAGTTGCTTTTTCCGCCGACATTTTTGCAAGTCCTCATCTCCTTTCGATTGACTACATTTACTTGCGACGTTCGTGATTTTCAGTTTTGCCATGGATGCAGTGGCACAGATGTCACTTTTTTTTTTTTTACCTTGTTTTCCCCCTTTGCATTAAGAGTTCGAGCCTGTCTGCTTACTACCATTTTTTTGGAGGGGGGTGGGCTTCCTTACTTGACACACTCGGACAACGTCGGGTACCCCGCTAGTCTATTATATAAATCTCAACTGTCTGTTTGTGTGTGTGTTTGTATGTTTGTGCGCGTGCATATGTCCACTAAAAACGTTTTAGACGCATCAAATAATGACAAAATTGGTAGCGTTAGAAAGATTGGTCTCTCAGCCAATAAATATCCAAAAATTGGCCAAAAACAATTCTTTGACCGTCAACAGGGCCGTTTTTTACAAAGAGGGGGTCACTTTTTGCATCAGCATTTTTCCCAAGTTATCATACGCCTTGCAATTACTAGCCTTATTTCGTCCGCCACCAACATCGTTTGTCGCAGTGGGCGTGATGACTAAACCATTCACTTTTTTTCGCTTCCTTTTTCCTCTTAGCATTAAAGGTTCGAGTCTGCCTTCCTGCTACATTTTTTGGGGAGAGGGAGTTCGCATGAGTAGTCACTGCTATTTACATATTTTTTTTAGAGGGTTGGTTATTTTATTTATTCATTTTTTTTTTTTTTGCGTTCACTGCTATTTTTTTTTTTTTTTAGGGCTCATTGCTCAATACCCTTACGATAAAACCTCTCCACAGCTGGGCAACGCCGGGCACCCCCTGCTAGTCTAACATGTAAAAGGGAAAATATGTGTTAGTTTCTCTGTGTGTCTGCCAAAATCTTTTGACAAACGCATCAGACCGTGACAAAATTGGTAGCGTTAGAAAGATCAATATCTCAGATGAAAAATTTCTAAAAATTGGCCAAAAAGATTAATTCTGTTTTGGTTAACTGGGCCGTATTTTGCAAGGAGGGGTCAGCTTTTTGCGTCGAGAGTTTTTCAAGTCATACGCCTACCATTCTCAACGTACATTTGTAAAACGTTATTTCAAAGGCGCATGACGTCATAAGTCGCCATGACGTCATAAGACAGCTAGCGCGTTTGCTTTTTTCACTTGCTTTTCTTCTTTCGCATTACAGGAATTGCAAGTTAGCATGAAAGTTGAAAACTTTGATAAATTATAATGTTTTGAAAAGTGATTATAATTGTAAAAGAACTGCACGCCTGTGGAATTGTCTTCCGTTTTCCTGCTTTCCGGCTGACTACAATATGGTTGTGTTCAAGTCTAAAGTAAATAAGTTCTTGATGAGCCGTTCCATATAAGTTATTAAATTTACCAAATTCTCATTACTAATGATTACTATATTGACCAATTTCTACTGTACACTCTTTAACCCTTATCCTTGAGTGGCCTCTGGGCCTTGATAATGTGGTGACGCCTTTGTAAAAAAAAAAAAAAAAAAAAAAAAAAAAAAAGGAATATTAAAAATTGTCTCCATGAATCCAGATGATAAAATCTGATAAAACAAATCTGCTGTGAATATTTCCTGATAAATAAAAAAAATCCTTAACATGAGTTTTAAATAGATGCATTAAAATTAAGACAGTGTGGATGCTTCAAAGTTAGTAAGTTAAGGTTGTTTTATTGATTTGTGTAAAAATTTGCACTTAAACGTTCTAACATAGCATTTACATCGCAACGAGTATAGTTTTACTCCCTATCACCTCTGTAGAGGTTCTGGATATGACCTTAAACTATATCCGATTGTGAGGCCCCAGCTTGCAGGCTTTGGGGTGTGTGGAGCCACCCTTTAATTACAATTGCTTCCAGGTCCACTCTACGGAGTGGTAGTACCTGCTAGGGTCCCAACTATGGGTTAAATAGAAATCGACTTGAAAAAAAAACAACATATTTTATTAAAAAAATATTGTTCTTCAAAATCACTGGATTCGGCATTAAATAACCTGAAAAGGGTTGATATGCCATGAAATAAAAACAACCAACGAACCTCTGGAGAGGACGAAGTCACCTTTTCTTGTAGTTGGCGAAATCATCCTCTATTGTTAAGTAGAGGAATACAGATTATAGTTGCATGCTCCTCTAAGGCAAGAAATGCGTACACGAAACATGCCGATATAATAATTACAACTAAAGTACATTAATTTACAGCATATTGCAAAGTCCAGCGAGAAAGAGAAAGGATGCTACAAACCGGATGTAGAAATAGGTTGTATCGCTCCCTTGTGTCTTGACCCCTGGGCCCTGGTACATTACCGAGGAGAGTAGAAAGTGGACTTTAGGATTGCTTTCGACAGTCTTTGTAACTCTCACTTCCCTTATTTTGTTTTTTTAGTTCTCATATTCCATGAGCAATTTTTCTGACAAAGGGGGAATAATCGCTGTTTTCTAGGGTGAATCTATTCATATAACACTTACAGCTACCAACTTTTTAACCTTGAAGTGGTATTTTTTTTTTTTTTTAGCTCTGTACAGTAAGTGGTGCTCTGCCTTGTCTGCTGGAGGGATTTCCAAAAAATATCTTCTTTTAGGACTCAAGATTTTCTCGATATTATCAAGTGCAAAAATGGACCTTGCTCGATTGTCAGCCTTATTACAAAATGAAAACCATTACGAAATTATATAAAATACAGTAACATTGAAATATCACAAATATTGGGAAAGACTCGATGACAAAAAAAGGTCAATGAGAAGAGATGGGAGAAGGGGATTTATTAAATACGGAAGTAGAATCAAATAATAAACCTATTCCTACCCTTTTTAGAGAAGATACAGCCTGGGAGGAAAGTTTTCTGAAAAAAAAAAGATGTATATAACATAGTACTCTTTAAATAATGTATAAAATCTGCAGTTTCCATTGTGCGATTCAAAAATTGAATGTTATTCTGAATATGTGACCTTTGTGTGTCAAAGGTCAAAGCGTAAAATTGTGTGTCTCTTTTGAATCGTTGAAAAAAATTGCCAATAATTTTTTTGTTTTTAATAAGAACGTGATCAATCATATTCGTTTTTGTGGGGGAGGGGAGTTTTTATTGTCTAAGTCTCTTGCTTGCTTGGCATCGATACCAGTCTACAATTCTGCTGTTTGTATATTGATTAGCACAGTAAGCTGCAAAGATGATGCTATGGAACTGTTCATCTGATTGGTTGCGTGATTCTGACGTCACATCTCCTTTCAACCAATCGTATTCCTGTATATTCCTGTCTGCAGCAGGGTACAAGTTAGAATGACGGTCATCAGTAATGGGCACATGGTTATGCAATATAGGTTCAAGTTTCTTTGAGGCAAGTTCATTTATCTGACTGACGAGTTATATCCAAATGCAAGTAACAGTCGAACACCGTATCTGCCGCTGAAAAGAATTTATTACTAGGTAGAAGCCATAGCACTAATATACATATATATTTTTTTTTTTCAGGCCACCCGGCGTTGCCCGGTCGTAAACTATGTATGAATATTAGATTTTAATGAATGCAGATTCCTTATTCATAATAAACAGAAATATCGTAAATATTAAATGTAACGTTAAATTCCTAAAATAAAAAATGAAGTAAAAAAAAACAAAAAAACAGAAAGAAACTAAGACGTGCATGTGAGTATTGTGTCTTTCCTAAACAGTTTATTTCTTGTTAGTAAAAAAAATAAAGACTCGAGCTGAGATCGAAACCAAAACCTAAAGACAGTGAGTCAACTACTATAACAATTAAACTAGCTTGCCACGATCTTTAAAAAGTGTTTTCAAGCCTACTTATTCTTAGCATAAGGAAGCTGTCATGTTTCATGACCGTGTATGCGCAGTCGTGAAATAGGTGGCAAACAGATAAAAACCGATAACCCCCTCAAGTACCAATTTCTCAATTCCGACCCTTTAGCAGCTCTTTTTTCCAGATGCAAAACGATTAAAACGTTTTCCACATGTCTGATTACCCTACATACCAAATTTCAAATCTATAGATTAAAAATTTGTTGAGTACATAAGTTGAGAAGTGTCCTCACAAACACACACATACTCTTTTTTATAGATATAGATATAGTTTTTTGTTTCTCTTTGAGAGGTGTCGAACTATAAATTGACAATTCCATTTTGTATTTTTAATTTCAGATTTGGCAACTATCAATTATTTTTAGTTCAGCTTGGTTTAGCAATTCATTATGTGGTTTCAGCAGGGATATGTAAAGTTCCATGCTTACACTGATAAACCAGACACAATAGACCACTTCGAATATTCAACGCATCATTGCAGAAATACAGTCCAATTTTATGAGTACAGTTGTAGTTGTGACACCTAGATTATGCCATATTGTATCTAAATCATATATGCTCAAAATAAATGTTTCGAATAAACGGCATATATGCCTTAATAAATATATTTTTCTGTCATTTATTTTAATTTAAAGTTTGCCGCCTCTAAAAAAAGAAACTTCATATGTAGTTTGTTTACATGTATTACTTCTGTAACATTAAAGATCATTTTGATCCACATCTGGCACCAATCGAAATGAATGGCTCTCGTCTTCAGGAGGCCTCAAGTTTTGACAAGCTTCTGGGCGTGACCATTACTCCTGATCTTAAATGAAACACGTACATCAAATCTGTTGCCAAGGCCGCTGGAAAAATGGCGGGATCCTTCTATCAATCCAGTAGATATCTCACTGCTGATGCAATTCTCTTTCTATATAAGAGCCAGGTACGTCCAAGGATGGAATACTGTTGCCACATCTGGGCAGGAGCTGCTAGAAAGGACTTGTCCTGCCTTGATAGAGTTCAAAATAGACTTTGTAGCCTCGGAGGAGGTGTCCTTTTCTCTTCCCTGCAACCTCTATCTCACAGAAGAGATGTTGCTGACTACAGTATGGTTGTCTTCAAGTCTAACATAAATAAGTTCTTGATGAGCCGTTCCATATAAGTTATCAAATTTACCAAATTTTCATTACTAATGATTACTATATTGTCCAATTTCTACTGTACTCTTAAACTCTTATCCTTGAGTGGCCTCTTGGCCTTGATAATGTGGTGATGCCTGTATAAAAAAAAGTAACTGAGAGAAATAAATTATTTACAGAAGATATATATATATATATAATTATTTTTTTACTATAATAATTAAATACTTACAGACACTAGTGTTTCATCCTTTCGGGATTCTTCAGTGCAGGGTGTCACGATTACTACCAGTCGAACGATTCGAACCCCGCGACACAAGACATCTCTGGCTCGATTAGCGGAGGCCGTATCCATTCGGCTACTATTAATCGTGTGAAATAGCGTTGAATTTTAAACATTTTAATTTAAATGTTCATTACGTCAGACAGACAGTGATCAAATCGTTATACGATGATCTACGCATAAGAGCAGAATTGATCGACTTTTAATTCAACGGAAAGTGCTCAACGATAAGAAACGAATTTCTTAAAGGGGCTGTCATAATATATATATATATATATATTTCCAAATGGTACAATTAAGCTCAATGAAAACGCTTCTACACTTTCAGAGCATATATATATATATATATATATATATATATATATATATATATATAAACAAACTGTCTCTTGTTTGGTGTTCGACGCAATTCAATGAAACAAGTGTAAGACAAAACATTATGAAAGAAAAAATATAAATATATAATTGGCTTTGGAATGTTCACTACTTATATATTCTTGTTTCATTGAATAAAAGGATGGAATACTGTTCTCATATCTGGGCAGGAGCTGCTAAAAACAGCCTATCCTGCCTTGACAGAGTACAAAATAGATTTCGTGGCTTAGTGGGGGATGCCCTTTTCTCTACCCTGCAACCTCTCTCCCACAGAAGGGACGTTGCGAGCCTATCCTTGTTTTATCGTTATTTCCATGGCAGGTGCTCGTCTGAACTCCAATCTCTGGTCTCCCCTCGCCAATCTTTCACGAAAAACACCTGTCTAGTTGAATCCACTGTGAAAAATTTCCCCCACTCTATATCTGTGCCTAAATCAAAACGCAGATTCCATGAACAAAGCTTGTGGAACTGTTCCGTCTGCCTGCTTCCCTCCGGACTACAACTTGGATGTCTTCAAGTTCAATGTTAACAAATTCCTAATGAACCGCCCCCTTAATTAAAAACTTCATCAAATCTCCACACTAACGTAATGTACTTGCAATAACCCTTATCCCTGAGTGGCTTCCGGGCCTTGATAAGTGGTGATCACTGTGTAAAAAAAAATTTTTTAAAAATGGCGTCGAACACCAAACAAGGGACAGTTTGTTTATATTTATATATATATATATATATATATATATATATATATATATATATATATACTAGCAGGAATCATTAACCGGCGTTGCCCGGTGGAAGACCCCCTCTCGAAAAAATAGTAAATTATGGTTGTTGTTGGTGGCAACTACTTTCGCTGAACAATTGTGGACACTAGCGGTCGTGACCAAAATGGAATAATCTGGCTTTCACTGGCAATTATTGCTGGTCTGGGACGATAACATGCAGGTACTGTTTGAATTAAAAATAAAAATAAAAAAATAAAAACAATTAAGGGAATGCGTAAATCAATATGAATTAATAAAATTACGAAAAATGGGCCATTAGAATAATAATTGAAAGTCAAAACAAGTTTTAAAGGTTAAGAATTCTCACTGTATAAGAACTGTTTAGAGTGATCAAAATCAGTCGTAGCAGTTCTAGCTGTTTCCGTTTGTTGTTCAAGTCTTTCTCTTTTTTTTCAACTCTTCCACCAATTATAAATTCCAATTTCATGTTTTTTTTTTAACGCATAAAGCTAAAAGAATGAGATTTTTTTTCTAGAGACCTACTTGCGACTCGCCGACAAGAATCAGGCGAAACATTGGACCTTGTCCTTAAGAGCTTCCAAGCAATGAGCAAAGCTTGCAACTCCTGCCCAATGACGGCGTTAGAGGTTCAAGAGCAACATATTTTGGACGCCTTCATTGTTTTTTGGGGAGGATAATTCCCTCAGATTTAACCGTGATAATTGTTGTCAGCATACCCACCCACAAATGCTAAAAAAAAAATTGTGGGGTGGCAGTGTCTTTAAGAGAAAAGATTTGTTTATCATGCATGCATACAAATCTGGCAACCAGTGAATTACAGTGAATAATACAGGTCTTTATGTCTCTATAGGTACTTGTCTCCGCAAAAAATTGAATGAGATTTTCCTTATTAGCATAGTCGAAAACCGTTATAAGTCGTCATTCTAAAGAAAATTGTTTAGGTGGACCTAATGTACAAATTTAACCCACCTACCCACCCCCAAAAAAGTTAGCGTGTGCACAATCTTAAGAATCAGTTCGGAAAATAAATTTTTTTCAAACATATTTACGTTTTTTTTAATGTACTTTATTTAAACTGCTTAATCTATTACGATCGTCGCCGATTTAAAAATAAATGTTTCGGCAATATCATCTACTGGATTTGTACTTATGATGGTTGAATTGTATGGGGGGGGGTTAACATATGTGAAATATTCACATTTTGAAACTGTTAAACTATTGTCTGTTGCACATTCGCATTTTTGAAACTAAAAAATATGACACATACATGGTTTCCTTTTCATGTTTATGTAAATAAATATATTTTTAAATATCTAAACTGTTTGGCAAAATATTAACTTAAATAAATGATTAAAAATGAAAAAAAAGCAATTAATAAAAAAAATTACATATCTTTATATATTTTTATTATAAGTGGGGGAGTGAAAAAAATAAACATAAAATATGGTTAACTATAAAAATAGTTTAGCAGTTTTAAAATGTGAATATTTCGCATATGTTAAAAAAAAACATTAAATTCAAACATAATAAGTACGAATCCAGTAGATGAAATTGCTGAAACATTTATTTTAAACTGGCGACGATCGTAATAGATTGCACTGGTTTAAATAAAGTATATTTTTAAAAATGTAACTATGAAAAAATATAGAATTAATTACTGGGAAAAATGTACAAAACGAGCGAGATAGAGAGGAAATTAATGTTTGTTGTTTTTTCTTTGACATTTTCGTGAAATGTTTTTTTTTTCTCTCCAGCATAAAAAGGAATGTACAGAGAGAGAGAGAGAGAGAGAGAGAGAGAGAGAGAGAGAGAAGAATATATGCAGAGAGATATACGGATGGAGAGAGAGAAACACTGTAAAATGTAAGAAAATGAACGCAGAAATTTACTCAAAGGACAAAAGTAGGTATCATTGTGATGTCATATTTGAATGGTACATAAGCGTTTGTTTAGCATGCAAATAACGTTAATCCGGAATATAGGAATGGTCAGAGGTCAGCCAATCAGAATGAGCGAAGATAGTCTGGGGTGACTTTATTATTTTTGAATCGGAAAAGGGAAAGATTATGTTATGTCTATGAGTTTATGATCCAGTTAGGAAGGGTGAAATCCCATGTTTGTCGAAAGTGCATAATTTCTCTCAGTGATGATTGGTGGAGGTAGGAGAACTTGCTATTTAGAGGGAAAATGGGAACTACTTCCTCTAAAGATTATGCGATTGTGATGCTGTTGCACCTAGGAGTAAATGGAGGATTTTATTATAACGACTAAATGTGTCTATAATGTCATTCTAAAGTCATATAAGATAGTGACTAATAGTGTAGACATAGTAAATTTGTATTAATTAAAAGCAAAAAAAATGTTTAAGAGCTACGAAGATAAGAGTGTTACCATTAAAACAAGCAACCTTTTTTGCTCCAGAATTTAGTTTCTATATATTCACTACCATTCTCAATGCACTTTTACTAGTTGGGGTAGTGCCTGTGGATAAGTGTTCAGAGCATGTTTTGTCATTTACATCTCTGTCGTCACTATGAAATCAAAGAACCCATCTCCTAATTGTGCTGACATGAACTGCATCAGGTTCGTAAACATTCAACAGGTGCTAATGAATGTTAACCAGTTCCATTTTTTTCTGCATGGAAGAATTCAATGATGCATTTCTGCTTTTGAAGAACGTCCATGTCAAGGGTTGCTTAGTCTCACACCGTCAATATCGGCAACAGAGAGACGAAACTTTGAGGATGCATAAGTTCTATCATCATAACAGTGCAATTTGGAACCGCCCTCTGATTAATTGGGGCGAAATAAGTAAATAAAAATAGGAGGCATTACTTTTGGAACAGACCTCGTACACATTTAATTCATCCAAAACACGGTACATTGCCACTGCCTTTATGTTTAGAAAATCTTTCTCTGCTTATATATATATATATATATATATATATATATATATATATATATATATATATCCATATATCCATGCTTCCGTTCAGTCTCGAAACACAAAGGATACCCCTTAGGGGCAGTAGTGTGTGTAATTGTGAGGCAAGGGTTGCACAATCTCCAACCACACCTCTTCTGAATCGGCAGTTTGAGTCCAGTGGCAAGGAGCAGACCAGGACGACTGGAAACAATGCCGAGATAAGCGGAGAGCACATACAGCACCTGAAAGTGCCAAATGGTCACCCATTTAGTACTGACCAGACTCAACGTTGCTTAACTTCGGTGATCCAGCGGGAACCGGTGTGTCAACGTGATAATATATATATATAAACAAGACCATATATATAAGAACTTGTTTGAATTTATTGAAAGAGCTTTTGTTCCATATTTTAATTGACAATCGTGTTATTTAATAATGCAAGAAAACACAGACACACATACTGCGTTCGGATGTGCATATATCAATCTCCCTGTGTATTAACCCTTTAGATTTAGGTTTATTATTGTATTTATTTTCTCCATTACGAAATAATAGAACCGTCATTTAGAATTTCGAACAAAAGCTGTTTTCCTAAACTCAAACTATTTTCTTTTTTTTTTTTTCAAAAGACGAAAACGACGTTTTATACTTTTGCCGACATCAGCAGCAGCTAGCATCTTCGTCACATGCCGATGCGTCATATTAGTTTTTTTTTTCTTTTCTTTTTTTAAAACGGCAAATACGAAAATTTATTTGTTGCCAAGAAAAATGACCACAAAATTCCTTTGATTCCAAGTCCGTTCCTTTCAGCGCCTTTCAATTTGCATGGCGACAACGTTTCAAGTGAATAGAAATGCTGCTTTTAAATGAACGGAGAATTAATTGAACATCGACATGAGCATATTTCATTAGGAATAGGGTTTTTATTTTCTCCTTTTGATATATATATGAGTAAATGGTAGTTTGCTTGAAGCATTGCTGGTAAAGGAATATATGGAAGTTTTAAAAGCCAAAAGCAATACGGAAAGGACCGGAATCATGAGAGTAAAGAAAAGAAAAACAAACAAATAGACGGGTATGTTTGAGTAGAGAAATGTCTAACTGTTTATTCATCTATCATTCCTCACCTCGTTATATAATTATTTTGCAACCAAGTTATGTCCGGTGTATATAAAGTCCGTTGGTGGTATGGAACTTTGATTAATTTCGGGAGAAAACACCTCCCCTTTTCAAAAAGAAAACAAAAGTATATTCAAGCATACCCATCTATTTGGGGGGGGGGCGTGAAGGGGGGTGATCTGATTCAAATTCACAAAGAAGTTGGCCGGCACCATGATGGTGGCCTCCAGGATGGTGGCAAACCCTAACTTGGTGTGCACTATCCCTAAATGATGCACTATCCCTAGTTTATGAACAGCTGCACCAAATATGATCCTAACTTTTGACCTTGAAAAATGGTGTGCACCATCCCTAGGTCGGAAACCAGCATCATGTCAGGTTTGGTCATGATCGGTCCAGTGGTGTGGGCTATAGAAGAGTTGTACACACAGACACACACCAATGCTACTATTCTATATATATGTGTATGTTCGTCAATCGGAGTCGATTATGACCATAGACAACTAGTTGTGTGTTCGCAGGTGGCTGTTCAGTCCACTCCGGGCGCGGAAGCCCCTGCCACATGTTGGACACCAGTGGCTGAAGCCGGCTACTTCAGCATCTCGGGCTTTTTGCACAGCGCACTTCTCTTTTGCAGATTCAGTTCATCTTGCCTCCGCGAGCAGAGAGCCCTCGTGTACCAAGCGACGCCAGGTTGGCCTTTCGGAAGCACTGCTTTCCCATGAGTTCACGTCAATGTTGAAGTCTTTCGTATAGGACATCAGAGTGTCTTTGAACCGTTTGCACTGTCCACCAGCTCTTCTCATTCCGCACCTGAGTTCACCATAGAGCACAGACACACCCCAACACTACTATTCTATATATATATACATATGGAAGCTAGCGAAATAATTTTTTCAGTGTTGGGTGGGGTTTAAAGAGTTGAGGGTTAGTAGATTTGATAGACAGGGTTCATATTGCTGCCCACCTCAGCAAAATGTGACACAAGGTCGGAAAGTCGAGATGTCTAGCTAGCGCCCCTAAAGGAGGGGCACTCTGGTCTAGCAAAAATTGCTTGGCCAATGCCACCAGCGTTCCCCGATAGGTGCGCCTCAGGCAACAAGCCATAAATTTGCCCCACCTTAAAAGTCAGTTGGCAAAGCCTGGGAGGGTGGTCCTCAGAGGTAATAACCAGATGGAATACCTCAGTCCAACAAGTAATGGGCCAGTCCTGATCCCACACCTGTCAGGCGGATTGTTAAGAACGGTTCTTGGATGGTATTTTCTACCCAAGTCTCCAAGCAACCGAAGCAGCAAGAAGATTCGTCCTTCAAAGTTAAAAATAATGGGCAGGGCTTGACTCCATGGTCAGTGTATCTTGATATGTAGGAGTAAATAAGATTGGTAAGTCTGGTTAAGTGAATTCATAGATAGATTTTTGAAATAGTAAAATTTAGATCTTGGAAGCAAAGTGTCTCAATAAATATGGAATCTTTAGATAATAAGGTATGAAAATATAGATAGCAATTAGGCTATGCAGTCTTCCATATTTTATCCCCGTAGGAAATAGTCAGGTTAAATGCATGATGTCTAGTTTAGCTAACTAACCAATCAGGTTTATTGTTATTCCCGCCCATGCATTAATGTTTCCATTAGTCAATTGCATGGCTTCTCTTATGCAATGGTTCGGCAGACTTTTACTTCCTGTTTGTTGTTCTGTTTTGTAAAGAGGGTTATGCACTTTTTTTGCGCGAATGCGTTGAATTAATAGGTGACCTTATTTTAACACATGTTATTCTTTAATGAATGGACAACTAATTGAGCAAAGAGGTAAGACATAATTCACTAGGATTTGTTTTTTTGTTCTTTTTTTTGCTTTTGATATATTTTAAGCTAGCAGAATATTTTTTTTGGGGGGGGGTGTAAAGAGTAAGGGTTGTCAGATTTGATGGTGAGTGTATCTCAAAAATAAAATGTTCAATCTAGTCACGTCACGGACTAGAGAGATATTTGAAAGAGTTGAAGTTGGATCTTGGAAGCAGAGTGTCCTTATAAATATGCAGTCTTTAGATCTACAGTTTTTTTTTCCTTCTGACGATAATCTAGCCAGAAACAGGAAGAGAAATGGGTCCAATACAATGTATAGTCTAATATATAAACAACTATATGTCTGTCTGTCTGTCTCCATATATTCACACTCTATCTCCTCCGAAACTAAAAGTCGCAGAGCGGCGCTAGGGGCTTCAAATTATTGGATTTTTTTTTTACATGCCATTCTTTTACGGGTCTTTAGTTTAAATTATTTTTAATGGAGTCAAAAATCGGTCAAATTTTTTTTTTTAATCGTTAAACCTTTTGTACATTCATCTTAGTTTATTTTTTATTTTAATCAATTTATATGCATGTCACGTTGATACAGTGGTAACGTTGAATGCTACAGTTTTGGTTTCGATTTCGATTCTAGCTGATGGCACCTAGCCCAAATCCCCTATATATCAAGTTCCAGGTCTGTAGACAAAAAATTATGAGAGGAGTTTGGTAAAAACCGTTTTTCAGACAGACAGACAGACAGACAGGGAAGATGACTTATATATATATATATATATATATATATATATATATATATATATATATAAGTTAGAAAAGCATTTCATCCAAGGCATGAAAATTGTTAAACAAAATGTTTTTACTGTAGGCTTTAAAAATAAAGGTACAAGATTCAATTTGAAATTTATTTATCTTCAAAGCGCACTTTTACACATTTTACAAAGTAAGGTATAAAAATTTAATTTAAATTGAATCAAAAAATTACCTTGGATTTATTTTATGTAATGTACATTCTGTTGCACTTTCAAAAAAAAATCATTGAAAATTTTATATCTATATTATTAAATGCTAGATGAAAGATAATGTTTTTAAATTGCAACAAAATGTACATTAAATAAATCCAAGGTAATTTTTGTATTCAATTTAAATTCGCAGCTGAACATTTTGCTAACCGCATTTCATTTCCTCTGATGATATGTGCGGTTATTGAAAATCCATGGATTAAGGAAATTGACATAACCCCTTCTATATATTCCTTTTGTCAAACAATAAATTCTTAAATCGAATATATGTGTCTATATGTTGTTTTGTTCAGAATTTAAAATTTAACTACGAAACTTATATATTGCTCTATTCTTAAATATTGAGCTTTTCCTTTTTGGCTAGGATCACCTTGAAAGTATTACTTCAAGTAATATCTATCAGGATTTTTCATCTGAATTCTATCAGTGTCTTATCCTGCTATATATATATATATATATATATATAAGTGTTGGGAGGATTAATCAGAATCAGGAATAGAAAATGTGGAACATTTGCGAGTATGTGTCATGTTTACATCCGAGTGATGAACTTCCATTTCTTGTAAAAAAATAATTTTACCAAGGATTATTCATAAGTTTTGGTTTCGGTTTCAATGATAGCTGATGTACTCAAGTCATATAGATATATTTTGTAATTTTTGAAATCGCAAATTTATAATATATAAAAATCGATAGAACTCTATAATATATACAAAATCTGCAAGAATTATATTAAAGTGTCCTTTACGACTGGGCTGTGCTGAGCGTCCCTGCTAGCTTAGAAAAATACTTTTGCAGTTTTAACAAAAGAGCTACAATAATATCAGAGCGTCTCCATTTACACTGAACATATACAGAATGCCAACACCAATATATTACATATGAATGAGTCCCCTGTGGAATTTCCACAGGTCCCACAAGTAAATATTTATTGATTTTTAAACTACCAGTAAAACTAAAGTCGGAGATCATCCCTGACAAGCATATTTTTCGTTTAGGAAAATATCTGCCCACTTAACACATGTTTTTACAGTAATCGGAGAAAAGATAATAATTCTATAGTTAATTTTTTTTCTTTTTTTTTTAACAGAGGAGTTATCACTTATCAAGGCCCAGATGCCACTTGAGGGTAAGGGTTAAAGAATGTACGTTAGTCAGTGGGACAATATCGTAAGGGGACGGCTCAACAAGAACTTGTTCACGTTGAGCTTGAAAACAACCATGGACCTGAAAAAGCAGGGAAACAAGAGTTCCAAAGGATGCAGTTCTAAAAAAAGAAGCTTTGTCCATGGAATATTTATAAAGAATTGAAATCGAAAATTGTATCGGAATTGGAAATTTAGTGCAGAATCGGTAATTATATCGGAATTGGGGAAAATTATGGAATCGTCCCATCACTAATATATGTGTGTGTGTGTGTGGGAGAGAAAGAGATTGTTTACTTATGGTTTCTCCATGAATATATATATATATATATATATATATATATATATATATATATAATGTTGTTTTTTTTCTAGTCCATTCTTTGTTTTAATCAATATTTTGCTGACTCACCAATCATTTTTACAATTTTAAAATTGTTTTTATTGTAAAAAAAAATGTTATTTTAACCGATGTCCAAATCCATATTATGTGTATGTGTGGCCGATGCAGGATGAAGTATGAGTTTCCCCTTCCTTTTATTATTTGAAAAATAATCACAAATTGATTTCGTTTCTTTCTTTTTTTTCCCCCATAATTTTCTAATGAACATACTTAGAACTTATATATATATATATATATATATATATATATATATATATATATATATATATATATATATGGTCAGCATCATGAATTTTGAAATATAGTTTTTTGTCACTTATTCAGTATATTGCTCTGTAATTATATTTAGCTTAAATAAGGATTAGTATATACTAGCAAAAGTACCCGTCGTTGACTGGGTTCAAAAACAGCCTACAGAAAATGGACTCTGATTTATGAAAGTATGATAGGTTACGAAAAGGAAGGGTTGTAAAGAAATAGCTTCGAATTTCGGGGTATCAAAACCAAGCAAAATATGATGAAAGTAAAAATAAAATAGATAAACCCCATAATTTATAATACCATACCTGTTCACACTGAAACACTTATTACAATATTCTGTGGATCTATATTAAAAAACCTTGTTAAACATTTCCATTCTATGGAGGTCATGCGCGAACGAACACCTCATAATTTTATTATACCATATTTCTTCAAACTGAAACATAATTATCAAAGTATACTTACGCAGATAAATATGAAAAGTCTTTATTAAAGTTTGTGCCTATTTCCATTCTATGGAGGCTAGGCGCGAACACAGACCCCACAATTTTATTATACCATCCCTATTTAAGTTAAAACATACTTATCAAAGTATTATGTACATCTATATCAAAAACACTTGTAAACGTTTTTTTATTTCCATACTTTGCGGACCAGGCGTGTACGCAGACCCTACAATTTTAATGAATCATTATTATGCCAGATCAAACATACCCATTCCTGTGTCTCGATACATCTTCTATCATTATATGTGATCAGTTTTCTATAATAGTCAACCATATAGGAGCCTATTCATGACCAGACACACACACAGACGTGCAGCTTTATGTTATAGATTATAAGAAAATATATTTTTACAAAAATATATTTTATGCATATATATATATATATATATATATATATATATATATATATATATATATATATATAAATAGCATGCCGTATAAATATTATGTGCGAATATATTGTTATATACATGCATGTATACATACACATATATCTAAGCATATATAAGTGTGTGTATGTATGTGTACATATATACTGGCGAGGCAGGGGGGGGGCGGCCTTGCCCGGGCGTAAAATACGCTTTAAAGTTATGTTTTAATTTTTCCAGATTTCATGATTTCAAAAGTAAATAAAAAGTATTTGGGTGCCATCAGCAAGAATCGAAACCGAAAACAAAACTGTAACATTCAAAGCTGGTGACGTTACCACTGTACCAACGTAACACGCATATGAACTGATGAAAAATTAACTAAGATGAATGTACAAAATGTATAACGATTTTTTTTTTCAATTTTGACCCATTTTTGACCCCTTAAAAATTATATAAAAGGACGATCCATAAAAAATTCAAACATTTGAGGCCCCTAGCACCGCTCTGCGACTTTTAGTTTCGGAATAGTTTGAAAATATGGAGATAGACGGACGGACAGACAGACATATAGCCTTATATATATTAGATATATATATATATATATATATATATATATATATATATATATATATAAACACCCGTCTAGCTGAATCCACTGTGAAAAATTTCCCCCACTCTTTATCTGTGCCTAAATGAAAGCGTGGATTCCATGAACAAAGCTTCTTTCTTAGAACTGCACGCCTGTGGAACTCTGTTCCGTCTGCCTGCTTCCCACCTGAGTACAACTTGGATGTCTTCAAGTCCAACGTTAACAAATTCCTAATGAACCGCCCCCTTAAGTAAACACTTCATCAAATCTCCACATTAACGTACTGTACTTGCAATAACACTTATCCCTGAGTGGCTTCTGGGCCTTGATAAGTGGTGACCACCGTGTAAAAAAAAAAAATAAATATATATATATATATATATATATATATATATGGTACAATATAATGATCAATAGAGAAACGGCTCTGTAATAAATCCAAAATCTGCTTGAATTAAAATATCATAATCAAGCATATTTTACGACCAAGCAATACACTGAGCAGCCTACTAATATATATATATATATATATATATATATATATATATATATATCAGTTGTTTGGTGGGCTTTCACTATTCAATGAAGTACGTGTAAGACGTATTTCATAAGAAAAACATGAATAAAATATTATGAGTGTAAATTAAATACATCTGATTTTCCAATGGCAACTACCGATATATATATTTATGTAGGAATATATTTTCTTATTATATATATTAATCTTAATTTAAGTAGCTCAATGTAATTACAGACCAATACAGAGCATAAATCACAAAAGACTATATTCCAAAATTCATGATGTTGACCATCTTATAATTTATTCCTTTAATTCAGTTGACTTTTACAATTCTTGACAGTATCTGTTTCGTAGCGCAAAATCAATCACTTAATTATTATATCAATTAGTGATGAGATAAGAGCATAATAGATTCACTGATTGATATGATAATTAAGTAATTAATTTTGCGCTACAAAATAGATACTGTCAAGAATTGTAAATGTCAACTGAATTAAAGGAATAAATTATAAGATGGTCAACATCATGAATTTTGGAATATAGTTTTTTTGTCATTTATTTTATATATATATATATATATATATATATATATATATATATATATATATATATGACTTCTTCATTTAATCACATAAATTAAAATATGAAAATATAGTTTTATGGGTAAACTTTCAGTATTTACTTCAACAGTGCTCAATACATAGGAAGAGCTAGGTAGTAATTTATAAAAATATAAATGGCAATTAAGCTACACAGAATATTCCGCGTTCCATTCTTGATTTACGAGAATGAAACGCGGAATATTCTGTGTAGCTTAATTGCCATATATATTTTATAACTTATATGCATGCCTGTATGTCAAATGATAGCAGAGGTTTTAACAGCGGCCCGTCTCAGCTCAACTGTCAAATTTCAATCCTGGCTTGATTAGGCATACTAAAGAGCTATTATACAGCAAAACAGTCTGTACGTGTGTGTGTGTGTGTGTATATATATATATATATATATATATATATATATATATATATAGCATGTCATTCATATATTGAAATGTTCTCTATATGTATCAGAAACTTATGAGAAGGGAAAGAAACTACTTGACTTTTTCTGAAGATAATTCTTGAACAAAACCGGTGAATCTCTTTTTTTTTCTTCTTTTTTCCAAGGCCACTCGAGGATAAGGGTTAATGCGTGTACAGTCGTCAATGGGAGAATATCATAGTAATCATTAGTAGTGTAAATTTGGTAAACTGGATTACTCAAGAACTTGTTTATGTTAGACTTGAAGACAACCATATTGTAGTCAGCTGGAAAGCAGGCAAGCGGAAGAGACTTCCACAGGCGTGCAGTTCTAAGAAAGAAGCTTTGTTCATGGGATCCACGTTTAGGTTTAGGCATAGATAAAGAGTGGGGGAAATTATTTCAAATAGTCTCAGCTAGATGAGCATTTTATTGTGAAAGTTTGGCAAGGGTGGGGGTGGGGGTAAAGAGTGTAGCTCAGACGAGAACTTGCTATGAAAATAACTAGAGAGCAGAGACAGGCTTGCAATATCTCTTCTGTAGGAAAGAGGTTGCAGAGAAGAGAAAAGGGCATCCTTTCCAAGGCTACGAAGTCTATTTTGAACTCTGTCAAGGCAGGATAAGTTGCTTCTAGAAGCTCCTGCCCAGATGTGGCAACAGTACTCCATCGTAAGTCGTGCTTCGCTCTTGTACAGGTAAAGAATTGTATCGGCAGTGAGATTTATACTGGAGCGATAGAATGATCCCATCATTTTTCAGTGACATTGGCAACGGATTTGATGTATGTGTTCCATTTCAGATGAGGAGTGTGAATTTAAAATATAGTTATGGAGCATTCATTAATCTTTTGGATTTCAACAAATCGCCCAGATTTCTAATATTCTCCACTTTTATTGATCATCATTGCAATTCAATTTGTGTTTTTGCACGAACTGTTTTTCATCGAGTTCTTGCTGATAATAACCGATGGCGTTCTTTGGAATTTGAGTGCCAATAAACCTCTTCCGCATTCCAGTACTCTCTATGTCCTTCCACTCGAGATATGGATGGTACTGTCCCTCCTCGATTAACACCAAATAGAATAAAGCTACAGAGAACTAGGTCACGCCCAACCCAAAAGTCCAGGGCCCTTTTATTTAGGTCATCTGAAATCGATTAATCCTGTTCTAGGCATAAAAGTTACATTTCTTTTGATTCGTTTAGAGGATTCTCAGTGATTTGGAATTTGAATTGGATTTTAGTTCGTAATTATTGAAAACTTTTGTCTGTCGCTTTACCGATTAATTAATTTTGTTGAATGGTTTCATTTGAAATTTTTTTTTTTTTTTTTTTCTCAATCTAATGGCCAAGGTCTTCTTTGAGAAAAGCCGAAAGTCTTTGATAGTCTCCTGTGACAATTAAAAAAAAATGGTTCCGTTTTCAGGCATCGGTGAAGTTGTAATTAGTCTCACGAAAATACCAAAGTAGTTATGTTTTATTTAATTATTTTATTTATATATTTATTGACTTTGCATTTTCTTTCTGTTTCTCTCTCTCATTCATTCTACAGGTTGTCTAAAAAAATGTTAAAATATACTCAGACTTTAACTATCATCGACGTTGTCTGGGCAAATAATGGTCGTCAATTTGTAAAATTTGCAAACAAGATTTTTCAATTACATTTGTTTTCTGTGTTCGAAGCTATTCCATTTCAGTCTATGTTCATAAATAAAGATTTTATCGTCATTCGAAGTGTAGTGTAAGTACATTTTTTCGAAACACCCTATATTTCTTTCTTTCTCTTTTTCGTTTTTTCTTCAAGTTTCTTGTTGTTTATTTCTCTCTCTCTCTCTCTCTCTCTCTCTTTATCGCGTTTTCTGTCCTTTTCCCCTCTCTTTTAACTCGAATCCAATTGTTCTTTCTTGTACGACATTCACAGCAAAACCTCTTCTTCTACAACAACAGTTAAAAAAAATATCCATTCATTTCTTTCACCGTATACCTAGCATCAGACAGAATTTCCATAAACAGTTTCTTTCCTAGTGTAACGTGGTGTTACATTCGTTGCAGGAACAACCTAACAAAAATAAATAAACCTGACTCGGCTTTTCTTTCCTGTTTTAGTAAAAGGCACTTATTACCATTATTTTCCAATCAATGTCTGCTTCTTCTTTTGTTTTTTTTTTTTGTTTTTTTTTGTTTTTTTTCTGTTCATTTCGTCTGCTAAGAGATTCACAAAACTCCGCCGTCTCGACATCCGCTTAAGTCTCTTGCCACCGCTACGGGGCCACACGTCCATCTCGACTGATGGCATTTTGCTTCTCTCGACTACATGCTGTCCTTTTTTCTTTTTCTTGTCACGCAAGCCACGCCCACTTGCTAATTTGCATACACGCTCAAACGCTGCTGCTGCTGCTAATATTTTCGCTAAGCTTAGTCTGCTGCAGATATTTTCACACACGCTCATATGCACTCTGTTACACTAGAATTTCTCATCTGTGGAGCACATAACTATGTATTGTTTCCTTGCATATTACAACATCATCTTCAAATCTAATGTAAACAAATACTTACCATAAATCTTTCCCATAAAAAATCAAACTTTGTTCATTCGATGAATTAGTTTCAATCCTCTCACAATATTCTTCACTGCTAAGCATTTTCCTCGGGTGGCTTTTGACTCTGATAAGTGGGACTATTTAATTAAAAAGCAATCTGGAAATGAACAGCAATAATCTCGCAAAATCATTTGAACCACATACAAGCCTTTCCCGCCTTCCATGACGCAACAATTTGCATAAATAAATGTGGTCGTGCTTATATTTCGACCCACGCACGTTTTATTTCATTAATGTTTTTCATACGTACTCAAACATATATAGTGTTTTTTTTTTTATTTATTTATTTATTTATTTTATTTTTTTTTTTTTTGAGGTTGCGAACTTGAAATTGACAACTCTGTTTTCTTTTAATTGCTGATTTGGCAACTATCGGTTATTTTGAGTTCAGCTTGGTTTGGCAATTCATCATAAAGAGACGAACACTCGAGCAGCATTTGCAAATTGTGCAAATTTATTTTATTTACATGTCATGAACGAATAATTTCACGAAATAGACCTGTCAGCTAGACACCCCGTTCATACGATTTAACTCCCTTAGATTATTTTCTTTAGGGATATATAAAGTTCCATGTCTACGCTGATTAACCAGACACAATAGACCACTTGGAAAACATTTGATGTGTTATTGTCGAAATACCGTTAATTTAATGCAGAGAGTTTGTGAAAATTGGACATCTAGTTTATGCCATATACACATGAGCCACATGCCCGAAATTGTATTTAAACTATAAATGATAAAAATTAATCTTTGGAATAAACCACATATTTGTATAATAAAAATAGTTTCCGTGTTTTATTTTAATTTAAAGTTCGTCGCCTTAAAAGAAAACAAAAAAACTTACCACTAGCGGGAGGGGTGGCGGGGTCTTCGGCCGGTCGTAAAATACGTTTTAATATATTTCAAATTTGTCCAGATTTCGCATATATTATTGTAGTCGTGATTTCAAAAGTAAAAAATATATATGTATATATTTGGATGCCATCAACTAAAACTGAAACCGAAAGCAAAACTAGCATTCAAAGCTGGTGACGTTACCACTGTACCAACTTGACACGCATATGAACTGATTAAAAATAAACTAATATGAATGTAAAAAATGTATAACGATTTGTCCAATTTTGACTCTTTTTTGGTCCCTTAAAACTATTTTAACGGCTAAAGCCTCATAAAAGAACGGTCCGTAAAAAATCCAATCACTTGAGGCCTCTAGCGCCGCTCTGCGACTTTTATTTTCGGAAAAAATAGCTTGAAAATATGGAGAGAGACAGACAGTGCGTTTTATAAATTAGATTTCTGTTGGGTTTTTCATAAAGCAATTATTGCAAATTATGGAACATTGGTGTTAAGGAAGAAATTTTATCTAACCAACATAATTTCGACGATGTAACGCCATCTTCAGGCATAGAAATTGTCTGTTTTTTTTTTGTTTTGTTTTTTTGTTTGTTTGTTTTTTTCTTCCTTTACTTCCCGTGGCATGGTGTCATTGAAAAGTAAAGTCCGTATGATCTTGAGCGGTGATTTTATTTATTTGTTTTTTTTATTTTTCAAATGTCCTAATCAAGGAGATCGTGGTTGCTCGCATGACATGAATTAGATTTTTTTTCTTCCTTGATGTAAATGTGGCGTAAATTTTGAATTTATATGTCATATCGTTGAAACTTTGTTCCATTTCAAATTAATCATAAAAATATTTCGGTCAATAGTTATGAATAACTAAAAATCTCGTCAGGGGATACCAATCCTTTCTTTGAAAAGCTAAAATCCTGAAATAAAAGAGATAGAGAGAGGGGGGATGTGTGTTTTTCTGAAGGTATTTAGTTCTCTCTCACTGTAAGAACTGTGACACCAAAGTCGGAAAGTGGGAATAAGTAATCAGCGCTCCCGAGGAAGGGCACTCTTACCTGCAGAAAGTGTCTGGGCAGACCTGTCAACATTCCCCAATAAGGTTGCCTCGGGCGATTAGCAATAAACTATAATATATACAGGAATGGTCTAATCTTTGTTGATTTTTTTAAGGGCCGGGAATAAAAATCCCTAGTCGACAGTGTGTGTTTTGTCTGGATCCAATATAGATTTCGTGTAACAGAGCGTAGACACGCGTATGGCGGCTGTATGCATATGCCGAGCCGTGTGCGAAGTGACGTCACGGTGAGGAAGAAAAGAAAGATATATAAAAAGAAGGGAGTGTATGCAGATTAGGGTCACGATCTCGTAAGAGACGTGGATGAATTCACGCGTGGCCAAAGAATGAGGAATAGAGGTTTTTCTGGTCTTTGTCTCCTTTGCGACTGAGTCTACTATGTGATGGGTCTGCATGTTTACACGTGTGTAACGTTGCATTAAGATTGATTCTTGCGTTAGTGGTGGGACTTTACTATCGACCTTCCTGTTCGGGACGTTATGACCGTTCGATGTACAATCAGTTTTCGCATCTAATAATGGGATTCTAATAACGTTCTTTGTACTGGGCACGAAACATGTTTAAAACGGCGGTAGGGGGTTGTACTAGAGTGTTTGTTTGTTTGTTGTTTTTTTTTTTTTATTGATTCGGGAATACATAAAGTTAACACAGCTAGTCTTCGGGCCAAGATCAAATGCTACACTTCAATTTCTTGTCCTCTCTTAGTGGAGGAGAAATCCTTCACGACTGAGACAATGTAAAATTTTTGTTACTTTTCTCCAGATTACAAAACGACCCTGGTGTCTAACTCTGTCCCGCGGGGAGGCATTGTAAATAGGAACTATAAAAACAGACGCATGCAAATACGGGAGAAGAGTGTTTAGCGCCGATATTTGAACACGTCTTGTAGAACCTTTTCCATTCGCCATTTTCTTCGGCATGGAGGTGGGAGGGGGTGGGGTCTTTATTTATTTTTATTTTGTTTTTGTCTTTTTTTTTTCCGGAAATAAAAAGCGCGAGGGTGGGTGGCAAAAGAAGTGATTGGAACTTGTGTAAAGATTGAAATAGAAGAGTTGATCTCTCGGCTAGAATCACGAAAACATAACAGAAATTAATTAACCTTAAAGCAACAGTTATATGAGCTGAAAACCGCCATATTGAAAAGTGGGGAGGGATTAAAAAGGAATAAAGGAAAACAGTGTAAGAGTTAGATAGAAATGGAAATCAGAAATGAAAAGCAAGTTTAACTCTACCCCCCCCCCCCCCTCTCTCTCTCTCTCTCTCTCTCTCTTTCTCTCCTTCTTTTTCTCCTTTTTCTCCATTTTTTCTCATCCTGTCTTATTTCTCGTTTTTTTTTCATTCTTTTTCTTTTCTTTTTCTTTTTTATAATAATAGTAAAACTACTACTACTAATAACTAGCGGGACCTGTGGAAATTCCGCAGAGGACTTATTCGTATGTAATATATTGATGTTGGCATTCTGTAGATGTTCAGCGTAAATGGAGACGCTCTGATATTGTTGTACCTATTTACTATTCCTCCCCACGGGGCAGAGTTAGACACCAGGGTCGTTTTTTAACGTGGAGAAAAGGGACAAAAATAAAAAAAATTGTCTCAGTTGTGAAGGACTGATCCTCCTCCACCGAAAAAGAACAAGAAATGGCAGTGCAGCATCTGAAGAAAAGATACTACACTTTGATCTTGATCAAAAGGTCAATTGTAGCTATTTTGTTAAAACTGCAAAAGTATTTATCCAAGCTAGCAGCGACGCCTAGCCAGGTCGTAAAATACGTTTAAATATGATATTTTAATTCTTGCAGATTTCGTATACATTATTATAGAGTTAATGTTCTATCGATGTTTTTATATTATAAAGCTGCGATTTCAAAAATAAAAAATATATCTATGATTTGGTGCATCAGCTTGAAGTGAAACCGAACTCCAAAGTTATATATATATATAACTTTAGTTTCTTCAGCCATAATCGAAACCAAAACTTATGAAGAATTCTCGATAAAATTATTTATAAAAAAAATAGATTACTAAGGTGCTATCAGCTAAAACCGAAACCAAGACGTATGAAGAATTCTTGATAAATTATTTTAAAAAAATACATTATTGGAGTGCCATCAGCTATAATCAAAACCGAAACCAAAACTTATGAAGAATTCTTAGTAAAAGTATTTATAAAAAAATAGATGACTTCAGTGCCATCAACTATAATCGAAACCGAAACCAAAACTTATAAAAAAATTCTTGGTAAAATTAGTTATGACAAGAAATGGAAGTACATAAAAATTAAATGATGCAGATGTAAGCTTTACACAGAAAATAACACACACGCTATCGTATTAATATATAGATAATAATTATTATTATTATTATTATTATTATTATTATTATTATTATTATTCTGATTTCGTTTAATAACGTCTCCCTTAAAAGAGATAGAATGCATTCTCAAAGAACTCTCCCACAATCTCGGTTCTAAACCAGGCGCTTCAAAGATCAAGGGTTTTCGTAAGGATTTACAATACCAGAGGACTGAAGGCCACCCAACATATCGGGGATTTGGAGTTTTTCGACTTGATACTACCACCAGTTTTACTTTGGTTTTGACCCCGTGCATACGCCTTACCTCCAAGGCAAATGTAGCTTAATGGCTATACTTTTTGTTCTTCTTCTCAATCACATTCTTGTCATAGGCCACTGAAAAATCTATGATGTGCCTCCTCTTTGAGACCTTGTCAATGATTACCAAATCCGAACGATTATGTTCCAGTTGGTTGGTCGGTTGGTCATCGTGATAGTTTTGCCACACCATATTTCTACATTGCCATCCTCACTTGTTCTCGCTTCATCAAGTACTTCTTCAAACCACTTCCCAGCATACTTCACCCCAAACTTCCTACAAACCCAGTATATCATAAGCCCCACGCGTTCATGCCTTCCGTGGTACTCTCTCTGAGTCAATCCACTACAAGTTGCTGCAAGGTGCACAACTGAGTCAGAAAGCTTTCGACAAATCCGATATTCTGCAGCAACATCTTCTTCTTGAACAGTAGTGTTCCTAGTTCTGGTTGCACAAAGGGTTCACTGTTTTTAGCCAGATAACCCGCTCTAAAGCATAGCCATGATCTTTCATCCGCCACATCTGCTACATCTTGTAAGAACTTTCCTTGCATCTTCTTTCCAACCAATTCCTCTGCCCTTTCTCTGTCCACGCGTTTCACATACTCAGCCTTGGTTTCATCCACTTCCACTTTATTGATCACAATCTTGAGCATCCACTCCTCACTTCTAACCACATACTCCTTCAACGACGTCTTCTCAGCTCTAACCCAATCTTTCACACTTCTCCCACTATCTTTCTTCCTTTTATACAACCTAGTTATGCTAGAATGTGGAATATACCAAACATTGCCAAATTTTTTTTTTAGTCTTGATGTCCATGGAGTGCAACTCCTTGTCAAACGATTTCGAAATTCCCACACTGTACCTCAAAACACTGACAATCCATGCATTAATTGCCTTAATCAGATTTCCTCCATATAACTTTGATTTCGCAATTAGCTTCACCCTTCTAAGATACTCCTTTCTGACTTTCTCTTTCATCTCCCTGTCCATGATGTCTACACTTTCCAGCACTCCCAAGTACTCATATCCTGATTTTTCTATTTCTTTTATAACTTCTCCATTTGGCAACACAATACCATTTGAATACATTTTCCTCTCCTTTTCAGCACCAACACTGCACATTTAGTAATTTTAAATTCTATCCAGATGATTTTAGAGTATGTCCCGACGAGCTTCATCTGTGTCGTCTCCTCTTCCTTCTCATTTCTACCAAATACCTTTAAATCATCCATAAATAGCAATTGGTTGAGGCACCGGCCACCAGATCTAGCTATACTGCAGCTTCTCTGTTTTCGAGAGGATGCTCAATGGCACCATGACCATTACAAAAACAAGAGGAGACAATAAATCTCTTTGAAATATGCCCCGTCTAATGCCAACCTCGCTCGCTTCACAACTTCTTAAAACTTTTTATATCATTTATAAATTGTAATATCTCACACTTAACCACAGAGCTCGCCTGTCTATTTAATTGTATTGACTTTCAAACGTTAATTATTCGACATTTCCCGCATCGGCACGCGTTACATTCGGTTTTCGGTAGTCCAAGGATGGAATACTGCTGCCATATCTGGGCAGGAGCTGCTAAAAACAGCCTATCCTGCCTTGACAGAGTACAAAATAGACTTCGTGGCTTAGTGGGGATGCCCTTTTCTCTACCTTGCAACCTCTCTCCCACAGAAGAGACGTTGCGAGCCTATCCTTGTTTTATCGTTATTTCCATGGCAGGTGCTCGTCTGAACTCGCATCTTTCACGAAAAACACCGTGTGAAAAATTTCCCCCACTCTTTATGTGTGCCTAAATCAAAACGTGGATTCCATGAACAAAGCTTCTTTCTTAGAACTGCACGCCTGTGGAACTCTGTTCTGTCTGCCTGCTTCCCACCTGACTACAACTTGGATGTCTTCAAGTCTAACGTTAACAAATTCCTAATGAACCACCCCCTTAAGTAAACACTTCATCAAATCTCCACACTAACGTAATGTACTTGCAATAACCCTTATCCCTGAGTGGCTTCCGAGCCTTGATAAGTGGTGACCACTGTGTAAAAATAAAATAAAACAAACAAAAAGTGAAACTCGACTCTAATTATGGCCGAAAGCCAGTGGTCTCTAGAGAGCTAAGTAACGTTTGGTCAATGTCGACTTCGTCATATCAGACGGTAGCTTTCATTTCGAGACGAGACGCTCCCCCTAATAAACAGGGAGCGGGTTTTTAAAAACAAACAAACCGATTTATTGACCTCATTAAAAACTGTCCCGCACAAAATGCTAACTGCTGAATACCTATCGCCGTCACGTCAATCAAAAACGCGCACCTGTTGTTTTTTTTCACACCTTACTATTTTCCAACTGCGCGTCAAGGCTTCGTTTTTTTTTTCACGGGCACCTGTTTTTTTTACATTTCGGGTTTTTTCACACACACCTCCAAACACCCGGGCAACACCGGATACCCCTCGCTAGTCTATATATATAAAAGCGAAAATGTATGCTCGCTTTTTCTGTATGTCCAAGAAATGCTTTTTTCAGAGAAGCGGTCGGTCGCCTAACAACTTTTTAAAACTTTTTATATCACATATAAATCGTAATATCTCAGATTTAACAACGGAGCTCGCCTGTCTATTTAATTTTCTCGACTTCGGGAAGATAAATATTCAACAGTTTTCGCTCGCCGCATGTAGGTTAGGCCTTTTCCTATAATGTTTCCCCCTAACCCCCCGCAACGTCTTGAGGGTGGGGAAAGCATTCCCGCACTAAATGAAATGCTACCCGCAGTCAAAAGTTGACCTCATTAAATCATTAAAACGTGCACCTGCCAAATCCAAGTAATTAAATAAATTCAAACGTGTTTCCGTTAGCATCTCCCGGTGGCCCAATGGTTAAAACCGTCGCACTCTTTTTTTTTTTTTTTTTTCACACTTTAATTTACAACTTTGTCTCAAGGGTTCGGGTTCGATCCTCATGCTTACCTACCAAAACATTTTTTTTATTTTAACCCCCCCCCCCGGAGTTTCCACACACACCTCCAAACACCCGGGCAACGCCTGGTACCCCTCGCTAGTCATTTATATACTCAAGAAAACATGGAAACTCTTGCTATTTTACACGTAGCAGTAGTTACAGTTACATTCATCGAGAAAATTGTCCTGGCTTCATGAGAACATGTAGTATGTAAACTGCTGTATTGCCGATTGGAAAACAGTACACAGATATAAGATAGATTTGTTCGATTGGGTACAATAATAGAAGTCCGTGTTGGATAGCAACACCTCTTGAGTGCGTTGACAACTAAACCAGTAAGCGTTCACATTTCAGTTCGCAATTTCAACTGACTTCAACCAGTTTCGTTCTCCTTAAATATACGTCACAACAATATGTTGATCAAAAATATTAGCCACAGAAAGAAACCAAAGTAATCTGAGACAGAAAGAGTAACTGTTAATAAAAAAAAAACTTAAACCCAAAATAAACAACAGAAGTAAACTGCAGCCTCCTTATAAAAACACATATACATCTACAACACAACATGCATTCACTGGTTACAATAACAAACAAATAATTATATCAGGTCCTTGACTACTATCAATAATATATAATAAATAAATAAACAAGAAAACTAAATAGAACACAGAAAATAAATAAAATAATAAAAATAGATATTAAAAATGTAATAAAAATAAATTAATTAGTACATGCATATGTGTGTGTACACGCTTATATATGTGTATGCATATGTACGTGTGAATGTATGTGTGCGAACGTATATATATTGACGTATACACTTAAGCAAGTGAATTAAACAACTAAACACGTAGTTACCTCCCTTAGACCATACACATTATCAAAGACGTATACAAACACCGCACAGACACAGCAGACATTAACACTCCTAAGTACACAATTGAAACTAATCATTCATATACATAAAAAAAAAGCTAATAATTCCTAGTAATACTTAATACTGACTACAATTCATATCCTGGAAATTGATTTGAGAGCTCGATACAAATAAATAATTAATTACATAAATAAAAATAAAGAAAAGCCTCGCCTGAACAATTTTCTCCTTTGACGAAGAAATTTTATTTTCGAAAATTTGGGGATATCAACATCAACCGTTTTGTACGAGACATTATGTTGATAAATAAATTTGTATATCTATAAAAGTGAAAATGTGTGTATGAGGACAATTCTCAATCTATATACTCAACGGATTTTTGATCTACAGGATATTCAGACACGTGGGAAAATTTTAATTGGTTTTCATCCAGAAAAATGGGCTGCTGAGTCACAATTGAAAAATTGGTACGTGACAAATGCACATGCCAGATTCATTATGTTTAAAATAATAGGCTTAGAAACGCTTTTTAAAGATTGTGTCAAGCCAGTCTAATGGTTATTGTACTTGAATCACTGTTTTTAGGTTTTGGTTTCGATTTCAGTTCGATTTTTTTTTTTTATTATTATTTGCTTACAAGAAGTGAACTGTTTAGAAAAAAAACAATACTCGCATGCACACGTCTAAGTTTCTGTATGAAATTAAATATAATATTTAAGGGTATTTTACGACCGAGCAAGGCCAGGTGGCCTGCTAATATATTATAATTGAAAATCATTGAAATTTCTTCAGTATTGTCATCTTTTTATACACAAACTCATTTCGATGGTGTTTCCCATAAACTGCATTATAATAACCTTCAAACACAACGTCTTTCACAATACACAGAAAGCTTTAAGCAAACTACAACATCCTCCTCATATACATAATGGTAGAATCATCTTATGATAAAAAAAGAAATGAGGAAAATATTTTAAGGTGAGAAAAGAGAAGGAAAGTTACCGTAAGGAGGGAAAAATTCGTCCTTAGTAGGAAGAGAAAAAAAAATTCAATGCCAAAATCAGCAATGGAGAAACGGAAGCAAATTTAATAGCGGGTGCAGGAGAGGGGGGATCAATAAATGTAAACGTGAAACAAAAAGAAAAGCAAAAAAAGAAAAATGAACAATGTATTGACGAGGAAGAAATCAAATAATTCAGAATAATTTGTATTGAGGTTGGCCAAATACAAACGGTATTGCAGTTTTCGTGTGTTATCAGACATAACGAATTCACCACAAAACCCCGCGGGTGAAGAATGCTCCACTGCATGCAATCTCGGAAACTTTCTTGTAGACGGAAAATTGCTGCTTCGCTAAAATTAAGCAATAACGATAACTGTTTCTTTTTTTTTTCCTTTAACCTAATTAAAAATGTTTGTTTAGCTTTCTCTCTCTCTCTCTCTCTCTCTCATATATATATATATATATATATATATATATATATATATATATATATAAAAGCGAAAATGTATGTGTGTTCGCTTTTTCTGTATGTCTACAAAAGGCTTTTTTCAGAGAAGCGGTCGGTCGGCTAACAACTTTTTAAAACTTTTTATATCACATATAAATCGTAATATCTCGCAGTTAACAACGAAGCCCGCCTGTCTATTTAATTTGCTCGACTTCGGGAAGATAAATATTCAACATTTGTCGCTCGCCGCATCTGGGTTAGTCTTTTTCCTATAACATCTTGGGAAGTGTTCCCGCCCCGCAGTCAGTCTTGACCTCATTAACTCGGGCACCTGTCAAATCCAAGTAATTAAATAAATTCAAACGTTTTTCCGTTAGCATCTCGCGGTGGGGCAATCGTTAACGTCGCACATTTTTTTTTTTAACACTTCAATTTACAACTTTGCCCCAACGGTGCGGGTTCGATCCTCATACATACTTTTTTTTAACCCCACCCCCGAAGTTTCCACACACACCTCCAAACACCCGGGCAACGCCGGGTACCCCTCGCTAGTATATATATATATATATATATATATATATATATATATATATATATATATATATATATATATATATATATAGGTTAATATTTTCCGGAGATGAAGAAACCTATGAATTTTAACTAGATTCATACAATACGGAAGTAGGACAAGATATACTTTTTATTCGTTTTATATAAGCATTTATATGTTGCTACACATTTATGAGCATGTTTCGGTCAGCCAGTAATAAGTAACTAGAGATCTCTTCAGGCTTATACAAATGTAGAATCTATACTGAAATTTGGGGGAAAAATCACAGTGCATTTTAAGTAGGATGACAGTCACGTGACATTTACAAATAAGGTAATGGCATTTAAGTAAGTTGAAAAGAAAAGGAGGAAATAAAATAATCATACATAAAATATATAAAACAGAAAAGAAAAAAAAAATAATAATCGTAATAATAAATTTTATAAAATTTTAAATTATACACCGGTAAACAAAACAAATATATACAATAAAACAAAATTAAGAAACCAAATAAGACAAAAAATTAAAAAAAAAAAAAAAAGCAAAAACAAAAATACAAATACATCTTTATATTACATCAACATATTGGTTTTTGTTAGATCTCCAAAGGTAAGCAACGTTGAACCTGGTCAGTACTAACACGGGCGACTATTTTGTAATACTAAGTTCTGTATGTATTCTCCACTTCGGCATTCAGAATTATGGTAAGAGATTGCACAGCCCTGTTTTCTTTCCTTTTTTTAAATTCTTACATTTCATCCCAAACAAGGCACAGTGCCACTTTAATGAAAGGGGCTACTATCAGGGACATGAGTTGCCGGGATACTATATAGGGAGTTGAGCAACAAGATGTTTGTTCACATTACACTTGAACTTCTGCATATCAGTATAGTTGGGGAAGCAAGAAACTAGAAGGTAATTCCAAAGTCTAGAAGTTCTGGAGAAGAAACTATGAGAGTATAAGGCTTTCTTACGTCTAGGGATCTCTATTGTGTAGGGGTGGGACTTTGCTGCTTGTCTGATTTGTCGAGGATATTTTCGTCGATGAGGTACAAGGGCTAGTAGTTCGTCGGAGCATCTACTATCAAAAAACTTGTAAAACCGGCAGAGAGATGCAACATTTTGGCGATGGGACAGAGGTTTAAGCTTAGATGACAGTTCAGGACCTATCAGGTTGGGAAAATCTCTTTTGAACCCTGTCCAGAGGGTTATTTTATTATTATTTTTTTTTTTTTACATAGGTATCACCACTCATCAAGGCCCAGGGGCCACTCGAGGATAAGGGTTAAAAAGTGTACAGAAGTCAATTGGACAATATAGTAATTGTCAGTAATGGAAACTCAGTAAATTTGTTAACTTAAGGGGAACGGCTTATCAAGAACTTGTTTACATTGGACTTGAAGACAACCATATTGTAGTCAGCAGGAAAACGGAAGACAGTTTTACAATTACAAGCGCAGGGGTTATCCATTGTCTTTCATGACTGAACAGGCGATGCTGATGATATATATAAGCATATGACTGTAGATCAATTTATCTCATTTAGACTCATCGAATCATTCTTGGTCTGGTCAGCAAAATCAATGATTGATTAAGTGAGAAAGAAAAAAAAAGTAACAGAAATTAGACTTTATTAGTCTTGTTTTTGCAACGAGTTTGCTATTGTTAATTTTGTGAAAACATCATTCAGTCAATACCAGCTGCTCCCAACAACAAAGCAACTCTCCGTCGCTTCACCTTTCTCATTTGAAACATGGGTTTTTTATACTATACTAACAAGCCGCCCGGCATTGCCCAGTTGTAAAGTACGCTTAAATAATATTTTGATTAATGCAGATTTTGTATTTATTTACTAGTGGGGGTTCGCGGCATTACCTGAATGTAGAGAGGTAAGAGTATTGATGAACGGGGGGGGGCCTAAAAAAATGTTTCAAGACTCCGTAAAAAAGGATGAAAATAGCAAGTAAGTACCCGTTCGGGGAGAGAGTAGTAAGTAGGCAGGCAGGCTCGAACCTGCAACATTAAGAGGAAAAGGAAGTGAAAAAAAGTGAACGGTTTAGTCGTCACGCCGACCGCGACATACAACGTCGTCGCCGTTCGAAATAAGCTCAGTCATTGCAAGGCGTATGATGACTTTGCAAAAATGTCGAAGAAAAAACTGACCCCTCCTTGTGAATAACGGCCCAATTGACAGTCAAAGAATTAATGTTTCTAGCCATTTTTTCTGATATTTGTCGCCCAAGAGATTGAGCTTTCAAACAATGCCGATTTTATCAATGTTGGTCGCTGTGTTGAAAGTTTTTGGCAAACACACATGCATACATTTTGTTTTTTATATTATAGACTGGCGGGGTACCCGGCGTTGCCCGCGTGGAAATGAAGTTGAGTTTCGACAGAGCTGCTTACTCGAAAATAAAACAACAGATAAAAACAGGAAAATGTAATCGGACAGAAAAAGTAGCAGTCTAAAACGAAGTGAAAATAATTACAGTTTTAAAAAAGTAGAATTTGTTTTAAGCGAAATAACCGTTAAAAAAATGATTAGTTAAGAGAAAAAAAATCACATTTCATAATCCAAATGTTAAAACTTTCTTTTAAAACCTCTGATAAAAGAAATCGAAACAAAAAATTGTTTTTAAAATTCCAAAACAGCCCTGTTAAAAAAAAATAGAATTTGTTTGAAACGAAATACCCGTTATAAAAATGATTAGTTAAAAGAAAAAAATTACATTACGTAACCTTCGAAATAAGAAAAATCTTTAAACCCTGATAAAATGCGAAAACTTTCTTTTAAAACCTGTGATAAAAAAAAATCAAAATAAGGAAATTGTTATATAAAATTACAAAACAACCCTGCTTCAAAAAAAGAAGAAAAAACGACCACCGTTACGTGTACTCAAACGTGAAAACTATGGTTTATGGCGCAAACTACTAACCCATTGCACGACAACGCAGAGAGTGAAATAACATTGGAAATTCTGTTATTTAAACAAGTTAAAAAAATTAATGCTTGACTGCGCTTAGAAAGGTACGATTTTTTACACTCTTAGTTTAAACGCTTATTTCTATACGAAATAATTTGCCGTTTTTTTTTCTAATTCTCACATATTATTCGACCAAGACATCGCTCTTTCAGATGATCTGGGCTCGACCTGGTCCGATTCGTGTGTCGAAAGTTTTTGGCAGTTATACGCACAAACACAGTTAAGATGTATATAATAGATTATATTGGACCCAATGATTTAAAAAGTTTAAATATATATATAAATTCTGTCAGCGAATTTGCAATTCCTTCCGGAGTGAACTGACAATCCTTGTTTCTTTTTGTTTCATTAATATTGTTTTTAATACGTTATTTTGTTTTAACTGTTCTTTTTTGTAAAAATTCCATCTGACTTTGTTGAGCTGCCAGTGCTAATTGCATCGTTTTTTGTAAACTCGGTTAATTGTTTCATGTTGAAGAATTTTTTTTTTAACACAGTAATAAAACAAAAGGTTAACAGTACCTGCACAAAGCATTAAATAAATTCACTGAATAGTTTTTTTAAACCACAAAAAAAACATTCTTTTGTATACGAGGTTTTTGCAACACACACGAAATTGACACTGAAACACAGCCTACACGTGTTTTTTTCTTATGAAACAAGAAATTTGAAATGGACACTTTCAAAAACTGTTCCTTTCAATGCTTCGTGAAATGTCAATTTCTCTTTTTTTTTCAGTAGGACCGTAACAGACTGAATTTAAAAAAATAACTTAATTTTTGTGTGTCTTAGCTTTTTTTTTCAGTTATATTATCTATATATCATTTATCCGTGCAGTATTTTCTTCTCTTTATTTTTCAATATTTTTGGCTTAAAGTTCTCTTTTTGTGAGTTCGAATTCTGTCGCCATTTGTTATATCCTTACTTTAAATAAGAATACAGCAAGAAACATGGGGTCATTGGTGAAAGACAAAGGGGTTTATTTACAAAGGAATACAAGTGACATAGGAGTTACTCGACATCTTGTCTTATTCTCTTCCTGTCTTTTTTTCTTCTCTCTCAGTCACATGAGAGGGTATAGTTCATTTCATCTATGAAGGGATGTTAGGTTATTCCATTACATCAATTTCTTTTCTTTTCTTTTTTTTTAATACTTTTCGAGCTTCTTACATCCAGTGGCTTCATGTCTTGCCTGGAGCAATTTCCATGCAACCAGAAATTAGAAAGGATCTGGAAATTGGCAGACAATGCTGGATTTATTGACTTCTCTCTGATCCTCACATGATAGGATTAGTGTTGGATCTAGTATGATGTTGCTTTGTGTTAATCTTTAGAACCGTCACATCATAAAGCCAAACGCAGTGCGCATTCGATTCTTTCAGTTTTGTAAAATTGTCCGGCAGCCTTTGTCTAGGATTGAACGCAAAACTCAAAATGTGAAAATCCCTCCCAAAAAGCTATAAATACTAAAACTATCTCTTCCCTCAAAATAAAAACAAAAATGTCGGAAAGAAGTTTCATTTTTTCCCACCTTTATGCACATATGTTACGAGTCTAACAATGACAGTGAAATGATCAAGTGCGTTTTGTCGCATCTCGCACTAATCAGTTGCGTCTAGTTCGATTCGCTTTCCAAGTTATTGATCATCTTTCCGTGCGAGTGTAAAGAAAAGCAGAGCAGCCGAAGCACTAGTAAATCTTTAGAATACCATTTCTCTGGAACTAATCTAATCTTTTAAGACTATTGCTTCAAGACTAAACTCTCAGTGAACTCTTTGAGAAGGAACTTGATAGGACGGACTCGAATAGAAATTAGACTAATCTGATATAAATGTAATGCACACACACACACACACACACACACACACACACACACATATATATATATATATATATGGGTGTGTGTGCGCGCGCTTCTGTCTATCAATGTAGAAACATGCATGTGTGTATATATATATACAATTATATATATATACACACACACTAACAGGCCGCCTGGCGTTGCCCGGTCGTAAAATATGCATAATATTATATTTTAATTTATATAGAAACTGAGAGATGTGCATGCGAGTATTTTGTTTGTGTTTTTTTTTTTTTTTTTTTTTAAACAGTTCGCTTCTTGTAAGTAAAAAAAAAAAATATTCTGGCTGAGAACGAAACCAAAACATAAATACACTGAGTCAAGTACGACAATCATTAGGCCGGCTTGACACGATCTTTAAAAAGTGTTTTCAAATTGTACTTATTTTTAACATAATGACTCTGTCATGTAAAGCATTCACGCGTGCGCATTCGTAGAACAATTTACAAACAAATAAAAATCCGACGGCCCCCATGTATCAATTTTTGAATTTGGACCCCTTAGCAGCCTATTTTCTGGATGAAAACCGATTTAAAAGTTTTCCACATATCTGAATATCCTATATTCTAACTTTCAAGTCTGTAGATCAAAAATCCGTTGAGTATATAGGTTGAGAAGTGTCCTCACGCGCACACACATACACACATTCTTATATAATATATATATATATATATATATATATACACACACATACATATATAAGAATTACAATAAAGATAATCCAAAATAGCAAAATTATATTGCAACATGATTAAGACAGGATTTAAAAAGATGAGAGGCCAGCTAACCGGTTTCGTCCTCACTCTTCTAGAGCTAGATCGAGGCATTTATTTTATTTATAAAAACGAGATGATGAGCTTAAGAGGGAAAATATACGTTGAAAATAATGTGTGCTAACAAGTAGAAAAATAATCGGAAAGACACTGTATAACTAAAATAAAGCTATGTGTGATCTATGTACAATGATACAATCACCTGGAAGTTAATCACGTTCAAACCTAAGAAACATTAAAGAGAAGGTCTCTTCATACGAATGTGAATGGTATCCAAGATCTTCAGGTTAGTTGCCCTCCCCCCATGTTTTTTTTTTTTATCATGAATATCAAAACATGTGTACATAAATTTTGTACTCCACAAAAATTATGATCATAATTATAATCATAATTTTTTATGATATATTGCAATATAAAAATACTTAAATTTCAACTATATTTCTCTCGGTTAACATTAACCGTGTGGATTTGTTCCTTGCTAATGGAGTCAGAGATGACTTCATTGCCGGGTTCGAATCTCCCGACCTGCAGTAATCGTGACACCCTGCACTGATGATTTCTGAAAAGATGAAACACTAGTGTCTGTAGGTATTAAAGAATAATTATATATAGATATAATCAGAATAATGAGATGAATTGGATCACAGATTATTGAATCTTTCGAAAATCCATGGATTAAGGAAATTACTTTGAATTGTATTCTTTGTTCAAATAATGCATTTTTGTTTGGAAGAATTATATTTTTCTGAATGAAATTTAATATAAAAAACTATAAATTATATATACACACACACGCACACGCACATATATATATACACACACACACACACACATATATATATATATATATACACGCACACACATACATACACAAGTTAGAAAATCATTTCATCCAAGGCATGAAAATTGTTAAACAAAATGTTTTTACTATAGGCTTTAAAAATAAAGGTACAAGATTCGATTTGAAATTTATTTATCTTCAAATTGCACTTTTATACATTTTACAAAGTAAGGTATAAAAATTTAAAACCTTGCTTTGTAAAATGTATAAAAGTGCACTTTGAAGATAAATAAATTTCGAATTGAATCTTGTACCTTTATTTTTAAAGCCTATAGTAAAACATTTTGTTCAACAATTTTCATGCCTTGGATGCAATTCTTTTCTAACTTGTATTGTATCTTTTTAAGATTATATTTTATTTAATTTATTAATTTGGATTTAAAAAAAAAAATGAATGTGGTCTTGCATGTATTTATAAAAACTCTCCTACTCTCTATTTCAGTTTGTATTTCTCCTCACACCACATCTCTTTTTTTGCAACTCCGTCTTTGACATACCAGTCTGTATAATGAGAAAATCTGAATTTTTTTTAACAAAAACTTTAAAATAACTTTTTTTAGATTAAACTTCTTTCAGAATAGAAAATCTTTACAATTTAATAAGGAACATATTTCATATAGGTTTCATTAAAAATATTCAGTAGATAACGAGAAAAATAGAGATGAAAATTTCTAAAGGACTGTATAACTGGTTACGCTCAATAGTAGTCCTCGCCAGCGAAAGCCTTTATTGCTATTCTATTATTATTTAAAACATTTTGTGTCCTGCTCTTTTACGCGAGGACTAATTCATATGCATACGCACACACACACATATATATATATATACGCACACACACACATATATATATACGCACACACACATATATACGCACACACACACATATATATACGCACACACACACATATATATACGCACACACACACATATATATACGCACACACACATATATATACGCACACACATATATATATACGCGCACACTTATATATATATACATACGCACACACACACATATATATATATTAATATACATACGCACACACATATATATATACATATACATACACATATATATACATTAATATATATACGCACACACATATATATATTAATATATATACGCACACATATATATATTAATATATATACACACACATATATATATTAATATATATATACGCACACATATATATATATTAATATACATACGCACACACATATATATAGATATTAATATACATACGCACACTTTCCGGCTGACTACAATATGGTTGTGTTCAAGTCTAACGTAAATAAGTTCTTGATGAGCCGTTCCATATAAGTTATCAAATTTACCGAATTTTCATTACTAATGATTACTATATTGTCCAATTTCTACTGTGCACTCTTTAACCCTTATCCTTTAGTGGCCTCTTGGCCTTGATAATGTGGTGATGCCTGTGTAAAACAAAAAAATACTAAAGATCTCCACCTAAAATACATCTCATCAGAACAAAATAAAGTATAAAGTTTTATGTGGATACATGAAATGATATATATTGGTTGTATGGTTTTAGTTTCCTGGATGTAAATCCACTGAAATTCCTGTGTTTATTTAAAAGTGGTCGATGAATGAACAGAGTGTTTATAGTATGTTTATTTATACAAACATTATTAGCTACATATGTGCATATATGTTTCTGCAATGCTTCACTTTGGAGACATCATTTTATCAAAGCATGTTGATTGACTTGAGAGCCGAATCACAATGACCTGATGGAGCAATGTGTTTAAAACGAGTCATTGCTGAAACATGTTCGGACATATGTAACCAATGATGTCTGTATAAATAAACATACTATATATATATATGTGTGTGTTGAGACGTGAAATTGGAATCAGAAAAATTGTAACTTTTGGGGGAATCGTTATCAGAATGGGAAAACTTTGTGCCTATTTTCCGATGCCAAAAACGATTCCTTTAAGAATCTTTTTTCTATTCGATTTTGTTTAAAACAATATCTTCCACTGCTGGTTGTAATAATATTTACGTATTTTGAACTACCAGAAAAATTTAAATCTCTAGATTAGTGTTTTGTTTTTTTAAAAATTGTGAAAATATCTGCACATTTAACATGTGTTTTTGACGGTAATTAGGAAAAAATAACAACTCTATAGTTAAATATTTGGAGATTTATAAAGAATCAGTAATTATATCGGAATCATTCCATCACTATATATATATATATATATATATATATATATAATTATTTCATGTATCTACAAACATATAAACATTATTAGCTACATATGTGCATATGCTTCTGCAGTCTCGTTCTGAAACGAGACATTGCAGAAACATGTATGTACATATGTAGCCAATAATGTTTATATAAACAAACATATAATTATTTCATAAATCTGTATAAAATGTTATAAGGAAATGTACTGTTTTATGTATAAATTTTTAAAAGTATTTACTTCAAGATACAAAATACGTGAGTAGAACTAGGTAGTTATTTATGAAACTATATTGCAATCAAGCTACATAGAATCTTCCGCATTTATTCCATATATTTTCAAGAATTATTATATGTATTCTCTATGAAGATGAAACGCGGTAGAGTTTGTGTAGATTAATTGCCATATACTTTCATAACTTATTTATGAAATAAATAAACTCGAGTTACCAAATGTGATTTTTTTTAATTCAGAATATATACGGTCCACTTCGTACATATATAATCACAAATAGATACTTATATCTAAGATTATTCATATATGCAACTCCTCAGAAGTCCAAAGCTCGTTTCCAGAAACATTAGAAAAGTAGATCGAAAAAACAAAAACATGTACAATAATCGATAAAGAATCAACTCTATAATAATAAATACGAAATCTGCATCAACTAAAATATCAATTTAGCATATTTTACGACCAGGCAACGCCGGGGCCCAGCCTGTATTATATAGATTTTATTCATTTGTCCTTTTTTGTTTTATTTTCAGGTTCTGAATCCGACCAGCAGATGGATTGCATTTTGAGAATTGTTCCCGTCACTGCTCTTTATGCAGGTCATCCAGACATGCTGACCAAAGTTGAAGAAATTATACGCCTCACACAAAATAATGATGAGTCGGTCACTTTTGGTATGATGGCAGCTCGGTAAGTGGATATGATTTCCATAAACCTTTCTCTTCTAATTGTAGTATGATTTCTCTTAACCATCAAAAGTAATCAAAAACGTGCATGTAGGCATAGATGTATGTGATATAAGCGTTTGAGAACTAAAATAACTAGATGCATACGATTGTATCGCACGGTCTTGTTTATTAGTTTCATGTTTAGACATTTTGGAAGTAAATTTAAATATGAGCGATTGTTCAGTATAGTTAAGGAAAAAGGAATGCAAACAGAAAAAAAAATAGAAACAAATAGCTGTTACCAAACGCAAGAAAATGTGCTTTTGTACTTATCTGTACAATTTTCATATGTGCTTACTGATTTTAAGATTTATTAAGACTAGTTTTTGTGCCCGGTGTTGCCCGGTTGTGCCAAGGTGTGTATAAGGGGGTTGGTTGAGGAACCAAAGCCCCCCAAAAAATGAATTAAAACAACTCAAAATAGGAGCGAGTACCCGTGTGAGCAAAAAAAAAAAAAATTAAGAGTAGTAGGCAGGCTCGAACCTATAACGCGCTCTTGAAGGTGGAAAAAAGTGAATTGTCTTATCGATGTGCCCACCGTGATTGTGATGCCACGGGCATTTGAAATAACGTTTTTTACACAACGTTAATTACTTTTAAAAATGTTGTCAAAAAAAACTAACCCCCTCCTTGTAAAAAAAAACGTCTCAGTTGACGGTGAAAGAATTAATCCTTTTTTTTTTTTTTGCCAGTTTTTGGATATTTGTCATCCGAGAGACTGAACTTTACAACAATACCAATTTTGTCACGGTCCGACGTGTCTGTCGAATATTTTTGGCAGATATGCAGACACACATACACACATTTTGCCTTTTATATTGCAGATGAATTTGTTATTGTCACTTTTACTTAGCCGAGAAAGCATGTTTTCTAACATGGATGCCAATTTTGGAGGACTTACTGCAAATTTCAGATCGAAAAAATAGTATTAAAAATTTTTAAAAGGGGGTTACTGGAACTGTAAACCTAAATTTGAGGATGGTTACTTTTTTTTTTTTTTTTTGTCTGGAAATCGCTCCAGACAAGTCATGAAACCACTTTATGTAAAGAGCTAAATATATATATATCTATCTATATATATATATATAGTACTGTTACATTGATACATTACTATCCACAAAGCAGCATTTCTTCCTCCTTTGTCAGCAACATTGCTCATAAAATGTGCAGACTAAAGGACAAAATAAGGAAAGCAACAGTTACAAGGTTGCCAAAAGTAAACCCAAAATCTACTTTATTATGATCTCCTTGAAACTCCTTTATTTTTTTTCACCCGTATTTTGCTTGTTACCTATACTGCACAAGCGCCTTAATGTTTTTATTGGGGAGGGGATTTTCAGGACGCTCTCATCCTTCTTCTGTTGATAGAAAAGCGATGACTGATTAAAATTTAATTTGTTTGTTCCAAATTCTTTATATGCAATTTCTCCCATTCTTTATCGGTGCCTAAACCTAAACGTAGATTCCATGAACAAAGCTTCTTTTTCAGAACTGCACGCATGTGGAACTCTCTTCCGTTTTCCTCCTTTCCAACTGACTACAATATGATCATCTTCAAGTCTTATATAAACAAGTTCTTGATGAGCTGTCCCTTTAAGTAATCCAATTTACCAAATTTCCACTACTAACGATTGCTACATTTTCCCATTCACCACTGTACACATTAACTCTTATCCTCGAGTGGCATCTGGGTCTTGATAAGTCGTGACTCCTTTGTAAAAAAAAAAAAAAAATTAAATTAAAAAAATGCGCATAGAAACTAATAAACAAGATGCAAAATTTATGTTTGTTTTCAATTAAAATCTCATACCACACAAATCTGCACAGAAACATGTATAGAAACTTCAATATAAAATGTCTCCTGAACTCGAATCAATGAAAGAAAAAAAAGCGGTTGAAACTTGATTTTAGGGGAGGGGGAAGGGAAGTGCACAAGTGTCTTTAAACATGCATTTTGAAGCAAATCTACATCTGTTTATAATGAATCGTACATAGAAACATATATATATATATATATATATATATATATATATATATATATATATATATATATATATAAACTTATTAGAACATCCATCCACTGTGGTACTCTGAGCAGGTACAAACATCGCCACGAACGGACCCATCAACTGGAAGTTTTAAAGCATTTTGTTTTTATATTAATATCTATCACTGAAAAAAAAGAAGCTTATTTTAATCGTTCAAAACAAATAAATCAATTTTTAGTGAAGATTTTTAAAATCTATAAATTTCTTAATATAGCGTTTAAAAAATAATAAACAGAAAAAACCCTAGGCGCCTCTTTCGCCAACAAACTCATCAGCAGTTAATTGTTGGTATAACGCATGAATACAAAAAATGAATTAAATTATCATAAAGAAGTAAATACTCTGGGATATCCGAAAAAAAAAAAAAAAAGAATGGGAATTCGTGAAAAATAATATATATATATATATATATATATATACACAACTATATAAAATGTATGTACAAATAAAATGGAGGAAGCCTGGAAACGATTAAAATATATCCCCGAGCAAGTTCAATGATTTGATAAATTCCTTCTGTCGACAGAGAGAGGGCCTACGTGAAATAATTGAGATTGATTCCAAAATCTTTTAAATGGTTTCGAGAGTTAGCCCGGTGTAAAATTCTAAAACAGTTCATTTTATATGCACTAGCACAAACTGGATTTTTGATTAGGTGTTGACCAATGGCAGATTCTCAGGTGAAAGAAGGGCGAGAACGACTTGGTTTACCCAATCTAATTTCTGCTGGGATATGTTGGTTAATGTGTGTCTGTAAATTTAAGGAAGAAATTTCTAATAATGTACTTTTATTTAAAAAAAAAAATGGGGGGAGTAAATGATTTGCATAATTTTAGAATTGTGTTGCACATCTATTCATAATAATAATCTTTTCACTTTCTTTCGGAGCGCATGAGTGAATGCAAAGTTTATATTTAACTTGTGATCTCTGAACTAAAAGATGACCTGTATCACATCGACTTACATATTTTTGGTCCACCAGCTTAGTCGGATTTGAACCTTAGAATTCACCCTCGTCCGTTTATTGCCAAAATTTTCAATAACTACTCATTACATTTTTCTGAAATTTTGCATGAAGTTACAACTACTCAAGGGAGAAAATATAACATTCTCGGATTTTTAGTAAAAATTCTAGTTGCGTCCTCAGGGGGTCAAAAGGAGTAAAAATGGTTAAAAAAATAGCACATTTCTGGGACATAGAATCTTTTTCGACCATTAGATTTTGCTGAAAATTACCCAAAAAGCAAGACCACATGCATATACATATGGAAACGTAATATTTGACCCTGGGAAAATTCTAAGGCTTGAGCCTCAGGGTTACGGTTGAAAAACACCTTTTGGGGCTAATTATTATTTTTCTTCTAAATTTCAAGGCATCAGTTAAAGAGGTTTTGGTTTGTTTTTTATTGAAATCCTTTGAGATGAGTAATTTGTATATTTATGTATTTGCGAACTGTTATCCTCATCTTCATAGGGGTTGTTTCACCATGTTTCGGCCAACTCATCCTCTGGCCTTCTTCAAGTGGTTAACTGCAACGGGATTGGAATGTTGAGTCTCTTAACTCTATTCTCAGTAATTATTGGCTTCCATAATTGTTGTTGTCTCACCAACTAATCCTCTGGCCTGCTTTGGGTAGGATTAAAACCACTATCTTCAAACAATGCTCACCTGGAATTGTAGAGATTCAACGCCTCTATCCACTGTGCCATGTGTGCCACCTGAAGAAGGCCAATGGAATAGTTGGCCGAAACGTAGTTAAACAACAACAGCTATGAAAATGAGGATAACAGTCCACAAATAAATAAATAAATATCCATTTAGTTTGAACAAAACAAATTTTTTTTTCTGTGATCATGCATCAAGAATTGATTATAGCATGCATAAAATTACCAAGCCAAAGGAAATATCTTATTGGATAAAACATAAAAATCGGCAAATTCAAACAAAACTAATTTTCTTTTTCTGGCAACATGTGCTGATAAACGACTTTAGCTTGTGCTTACAGAGCTATACCGGTCACTAAAATAAGGGAAAATCTGGCTTTACTATACATATAAGGTAATTATTGCTTTTTTCTTTTCTATTTCCTTAAATATACATACTATAAAGCTTTTTGATCCTCCTCCTTTATATATGCATATTATTGTCCTCTTTAAATACTGTTTACTAATATATTCATAGAATTATATTCAAATACTTTGTCTTTATATATACATAGTAAAACCCTGTTCAAACATCCATAGTAGTTGTTGTCGGGACACAAGGATATGGTTTAGAAAAAAATATATTTACTAAAAGTTGTAGTACTAGTGCCAATATGATTTCCTACGCGATACGTCACATGAGGGTAGTACCTCTTGGCACATTTATACCGTTAGCGGTCTATATAATGAGTGTATATATAATTATGTCTCTGCGATGTATATGTATGCATGTAAGTGTTCATAGCAGACTGTGTCGTCTAGTGTTATACTCGTGTATATGTATAATGTGTATACGAGGCCTGTCTAAAAAGTATCCGACCTTGGCTAGAAAAAATATTTTGCATACCTAACGGGGTTTGGACCCTAATCCCCTTCAAAGCTTAGCCCACCGATCCTTGTTGGAAAGATCTCTGGAAATTTCCTTTTGGAATGGTGTTTATCTCCGCCGTCACATTCCGCTTTATGTCTTCTCTCAAAACGGGATCCTTCCAGTAGCGTCTTCAATTTTGGAAACAACCAGAAGTCGTGATAACTGGAGATGAGTCATGGGTGTACGGGTACGGCCCAGAAATAAAAAGACAGTCATCACAATGGAAGCTTCCTGAATCTCCAAGGCCGAAAAACTGCGACAGTAGCAAAGGAAAAGGTGATGCTGACTGTCTTTTTGATATCCGTGGAATGGTGCCTCATGAATACGCGTCGGAAGGACAAACAGTTACAAAGGAGTACTATCAAAATGATCTCCGGCATCTCTGTGATGCAGTTCTGTACAAAAGACCAGACATGTGGACTGCGAAAATTTGGCAACTGCACGGCGACAACGCTCTCACACATTCATCTCATTTGATCCAACATTTCTTTGCCAAACATGGAATTCCAGTCGTTCGCCAACCTCCCTACTATCCAGACATGGCTTCTTGCTACTTCTGGTTGTTTTCCAAAATTGAAGACGCCACTGAAAAAAATCCCGTTTTGAAAGTAGAGAAGAGATAATATAGCCTATGGTCGGATACTTTTTAAACAGGCCTTGTATATAAATACATGTGTGTTTAGTAGCTAATGTCCTCTCACATTGTTCTTGTGTGTATATATAATCAATATATCTATACAAGTGAGAATGTGTGTATGTGAGGACACTTCTCAACCTACATACTCAACGAACTTTTGATCTACAAACTTGAAAGTTTATATATTGGGTATTCAGACACGGAAAACTCTTTAATCAGTTTTCATCCAGAAAAGGGGGCTGCTAAGGAGTCAAAATTGAAAAATGGGTGCTTGGGGAGGTCGTCGGATTTTTATCTGTTTGTTAATTATTTCATGAGGTTTTAAAACACTATTTAAAGATCGTGTCAAGCTGGTCTAATGGTTATCATACTTGACTCACAGGTTTTGGTTTCGATCTCAGCTCAAGTATTTTGTCCTCACAAGTGAACAGTTTAGAAAAAAACATAATACTCACATGCATATGTCTCAGTCTTTTGCCGTTTTTTTTTAATTTTTACTTCATTTTTTTTTGAAGGAATTTAATGTTATATTTGAATTTGATACCGAGCAACACTGGGTACATCTTCTAGTGTGTATATATACATGTGAGTGTTTAATAGCTAATATCCTCTAGCGTTGTACTCGTGTGTGTGTGTTTGTGTATGTGTATATATATATATATATATATATATATATATATATATATATATATATATATATATTTATATCATTCAAACACGGTAGTATTTGAATATATGGTTAAGCGTTATTTTCACTCACTTAGAATTGCTTTAAAGCTTTACTCATTTTGCGACCAAATTTCAAACAATTTTTACAGTTCATAGGTCACTTTCTCAGCTATATTTTGAAATAAAAATTTTCAATTTTCGTTCATTAAAATAAAAGTTATAATAAAATTAATGGTGTTCAAAAGTCCTCAGAATTAGTAAGGAACATGAGACGGTTTCTTCTGATTGGCTGTTGGTCACCATAGCAACTTTTTCATCAACGACACCTTCATAAATCATACCGAGAATGTTGCTCGCATATTATCTTATTTGGGTTATATAGAGAGAGTTAACAAAAGTGATGTTCTTGCTGTGCTAGGGCTGATAATATTTCGCTTATCACGTCGCCCGTTAATTCTGCTTCTCTTTTTTTTGTCTCTTTCTGTTTATTTACTTAATTACGTCTTTTATTTGATTTTTTCATTTAGTTTATTTAAGAAGTTGGTAATAATGTTTTTATCGATTGTTTACAATGGGGATGATACTGAACACAAAAAAGAAAATATTATTTCAAAGCAAAGCCTAAAAAAATCATGTATTACACAGAAAAATGGTCCTGGATATGACCTTAAACTATATCCAGTAGTGAGGCCCCAGCTTGCTTGCTTTGGGGTGTGTGGAGCTACCCTTTAATTGCCATTGCTCCCAGGTCCACTCTGACCCGGAGTGGTAGTACCTGTTAGGGTCCCAACTATGAGTTAAATAGAAACCGACGTGAAAACAACAAATATATTCTATTAAAAAATGTTTCTTCAAAATCTTTGGATTCGGCATTAAATAACCTGAAAAGGGTTGATATGCCGTAAAACAACCAACCAACTACACAGAAAAATGCGAGCATTAAAAGTAATATGGTCAAGATTAAGCTTAGAAAAGTAAAAGGACTAGTTGTTAAGAGAAAAAGACAAGATATTCTAGTAAAAAAATATAATAAATTTATAAATTAAAATATTGCAGCATTAAGAATTTATATATAAGGATAAATTGAATTTGTTTTTTAAAATTCTTAATGCTGCAATATTTTAAGTTATAAATTTATTATATTTTTTATCTTGTTATATTTTTATCTTGTCTTTTTCTTTTCCAGTTTTAATAAGTCCTTTTACTTTACTAAGCTTAATCATTATTAATTTTCATGCTCGCATTTTTCTATGTAACATATACATGTGTGTGTTTAGTAGCTAATGTCGTCTAGCGTTGTACTCGTGGGTATCGTCTATATTATGGGTTGTGTGCATAATGTTCATTTGCAGTTGCTTTACACACATAAAATACACATTATTAACACGTAATAATCCCACCAGACAAAGGTAGACATACCTTATTTAATTTCTCTCTTCTCTTCCATGGATGCCACGCTACAAAAGAATGCATCTTCCTTCAAAAGAATTCATAATGACAAGTTCCATTTTCATATAGATGTATTTCACTTCCCTCGGAATTCCACACGTCCCTAGAGATCTTACATTTCCTTCAGTCATGTCCACTGAATTACTTCCATGAAGTGAAGGACAGACTTTAATTCTACTCACCTAGCTTAACTCTGACGATCTAATCCTCTCTGATTGACTCGTCTGATACGTGTATATTTAAAACCTATTCGTTGTTCATTAACTGATGTCACATAACAGTCGGTTCTTAAATAACTGTATTTTATTATTCTACCAGTGGGGGTGCCCGGCGTTGTCCAGGTGTTTGGGAAAAATAAAGTGCTAGTAGGCAGGCTCGAACTTGTGATGCGAAGGTGGAACAGAAAGTGAAAGAAAAACCGAGATCTTACCGTTACGCTACGAGTCGAGAGGAAGTGAAAAGCGTTCAAATTTAACGGTTAAAAAGTGAACTTGCAGAAATGAGTTCACGCAGCCGCAGAAATAAAGGTTTGCGGCAGGCCAGTTTCTGCTTCTCCACATTGTTGGGGAAAACCAGCTCCCCCTAAGAAGGAGGAGCTCTCCAAATGAATAGCAGTTGTTTGATATGAAGGCTTTCCTCGATATTGATCAAAGCTGATTGCCTTCAAGACATCTCGGCCACAAACGCCAGGTGAGTCGATTTGCTTCGTTTTATTTATACGAAAAAGACCAACAAACACGCAAAAAGACCAACAAACACGCAAAAAGACCAACAAACATGCAAAAGGACGGAATAGAAGGAACTTTATAGAAGTCAATCAAAATAAATGTAGAGACAACGTCCGTTCGCAAATCATACATATTATGATCTAGGGAGTATATAAAAAGTTCTGCAAAATAGTACCCCCCCCCCCGAAAAAAGCCTTTCTTGGACATACAAAAAGACGAGCGCTGCTTTTGCCTTATATGTATAAAATAAGTGTTTATTTTTCTGATCTAAATTTTAACCATCACATTTTATCGTTTTTATCTATTATTCTTCCACATATTCTTCTGCTATTAAAACCTCCATTTCAATACAGGTCCTGGATATGACCTTAAACTATATCCAGTGGTGAGGCCCCAGCTTGTGGGCTTTGGGGAGTGTGGAGCCACCCTTTAATTACCATTGCTCCCAGGTCCACTCTGACCTGGAGTGGTAGTACCTGTTAGGGTCCCAACTATGGGTTAAATAGAAACCGACGTGAAAACAACAAATATATTCTATTAAAAGATTTTTTTCAAAATCTTTGAATTCGGCATTAAATAACTCGAAAAGGGTTGATATGCCGTAAAACAAAAACAACCAACCAACCAACCATCCATTTTAATACATTCCTTTTGCTGTCAAAATTATTCTATGTCCATAACAACACTTGCATCCCCCGCCCCCTCCGTACCGTCTCTCGCTTTAACTAGGTTATCCAGCGCTTTCCGGGAATTCAATATTAAACATATTGTTGTTTCTTAATTGTATTGTTTGGAATCATCGGATTATTGTTCTCATCTTGAGTGTGGTTTTCACAACGTTTCGGTCGATATAACCTCCGACCTTCTCCAAGTGTGTTTCTGTCGAACTCGGGAATTTGGACAGAACATCAAAAAGCCATAGTACGAGCAACATATAAGTTTCTTTCTTCCCAATATGGTCAGCTATTCCTGACTTTTCGGTCCCTCCACATACTACAGCTTTTCAATGTTCCGTCCAAATTCCTGAATTCGACAAGATTCACCTGAAGAATGTCGGAGGTTACACCGACCGAAACGTTTTAAAAGCTTTCGGAACAAGATTCACTCAAGAGGAGAACAGTAGTCCGATGAATCCAAATTATATGAATAAACATATTGCGTATGAGCGAGTTCCCTCTTTAAACACTGTTTACTAATATATTCATATAATCATATTTAAATACTCTGCATAATCATGGGGACATGCCGGTTCCTATTAGATCACTCAAGTTAAGCAGCGCTGAGCCTGGTCAATAGTAAAATGGGTGACCATGTGAGAATTCTAGGTGCTTTGTATGCTCTTTGTTTATCTCAAAATTGTTTCCAGTCGTCCTGAACTTCTCCTTCCCACTGGATTCAAGCAGTGTTGATATAATTTACTCACTAGGAGTTTCATGCAGGGCATCATCAGTGACTTCTTACTCACAATAACTGGTGTTGTTCCCTCGAGTCGGCTGTTTCTTCTAAGGAACACATATTTGTATCTGATGAGTTGCCTGGTAGACTCACTATACAATGAAACACGTGTAGGACATACTACATAAACATATAAATAAAATACTATGAGTGTGAAGTACATTCATCTTCTGGTTTGAAATAATAACTAACTAATATATATATATATATATATATATATATATATAATATTCCATATTAAAAATGTATATACATAAGCAAAAACCATTGAATTTCAACGAGGTTATTGATAGTGCTTAATAAAATGAATAAGAAGAGCAGGATCATTCGGACAAATCAAAACATTATGTCGTTTGAAAATTTTCACAAGAACAGCCTTTCTTCAGACTTATTAAATAAAAAACACTTTAACAATAAAACATTATTGAAACCATTTCACTTATAAGGAAAAGAAAACAAGCGAAACCTGTCCAAAGAGCTGTTGAAAAAGCGCAGTCAGCTTTATGTGTGTGCCTTGCGTAGTTTCTAACTTTTTAGCTGAATACACAGACACCATGTAATAGATGATTCATACATATGAAAAGACATCGAACAGTATTCTTCTCTAAAGCAATCCTGTACAAAAAAAAAAAAAAAAAAAAAAAAAAAAAACTGACGTAAATGGTGAGTAATGGAGTTTTAAATCTTTTTCTTTTCTTTCTTTTTATTAATTGAGAAGAAATCAGATTTCTGTAGTTCAGTTTGACCGAAAACGAACAAACGTGTTTCTAATGTCCGTCATCATTTTCGTTTCCTCTGGCATCAGCAGGATATCGCGTTGCCCTGGCAACCGATAAATCTCCTCATGTAATCTTTTAAAAGCTTTCGGAACAAGATTTAATACATATATATATATATATATATATATATATATATATATATATATATGTGCATATATACTAGCAGGCTGCCCGGCATTGCCCGGTCGTAAAATACGCTTTAATATGATATTTTGATTAATGCAGATTTCGTATTTGTTATATCATATTGGGCCCAATATACAGTAATGATTTAAAAAGTTACATAAAAATACAATAAATAACATAACTCACGCGCCACCACCGAGAATCGAAACCAAAACGTTTAGTTTCGATTTACTTTTTTCCTTTGACGTTAATGACTGAGCTATGAAAACATGTTTGTTGCAAGGCTAAAAATTTAAAAGATGAACCAATAGCTATTACGTTACACATGCATATTTGTAATGCCGATGTTCGAACTTCACCTGGCAAAATTCTTTCGTTTTTTTTTTTTTTAATTTTCACTTTTGCACCGATTTTTTCCCCCGGCTAAAACTGAAATATAAATTTTTGCATTGGTTCGAATACCCTATCTATGAAGTTTCATGTCTATAGACCAAAAACTGATGGAGGAGTTTGGTAGGAAATGTTTTTTAAACAAATATATATGCATACATAAATAGAAATAGAAATAAGTTTGTGTTTAGTATAACCTTTTTATGCAAATATTACGCAAGTATAAATCATGTAGAATATCTGCAAGAATATAATTACACGTAATAGTTAATTAAAAATAATCATCGCAGAAGAAAACTCAAAAAACTAATAGAGATTTAATTAAAATGAATGTTTAACAGAATATGCAAATTAGCTAGATCTTTTGCAGATGAATGCAATTCTACGATCCATATATAACAAGGTTATATTTTCTTTTTAAATAAATATAAAAAAGGGTTTTTAATATGAATATCAATACACAAAAAATACTAAATTTATAGAAGTCTATATATATATATATATGTTTGTGTGTGTGTGTGTAATTTTTTAAAGACTGTGACTAAAAAACAGGTCGTAGATAGATTCTGACACCGATAGCATCAAAGCTGAAGGGGAATTGTGAAAACAAGCTTATTTTAAGATTAAATTGAATTTTTTCAACTTAATTCTATTTTTAACAGTATCTTCTTCTTATTCTTCTTCTTCTTCTTATAATAATAATAATAATAATAATAATAAACAGCTGGACCTGTGGAGACTCCACGGGGAACTCATTCATATGTAATATACTGATGTTGGCATTCTGTAAATATCTAACGTAAATGGAGATGCTCTGATATTATTGTAGCTTTTTTGTTAAAACTGCAAAAGTATTTATCTAAGCTAGTAGGGACGTCCGGCGTAGCTCGGTCGTAAAGTACGCTTAAATATGATATTTTAATTCTTGCAGATTTCATATATATTATTATAAAGTTAATGTTTTATAGATTTTTATATATTATAAGGTTGGGATTAAAAAATAAACAAGTGAAGCATCCATGGTCCTCCGTGAATGCACAGTGAACGAGGCATGAAAAAAAAATGACTAAGTTCAGCACCTCCCCCCCCCTATTTAGCCCCAAAAGTCTCCAGAGGACGTCAAATCCTTGTGAAAATAAACAAACGGTCCAGCTTTAGGCCTTAACATATATAAATTTGCGTTCTGCATCATACAAAAAAAGAAATAACTAAGTCCATCATTTGCCCCCCACCCACCCATTTAGCCCCAAAAGTTCCCAAGGCCTTAGCATATTTAAATTTGAGTTCAGCACCATGCAAAACTGCTAAATAGAAAATTTTGGACAAATATGGTAAAATGGTCCCAAAAATGGAGTGTTTTATAAGCCCTAAAAGAGCCCCTGGGGCACACCCAAGAGTTATCGCAAAGTATAAGCAAACAAAATTATATAGAAATTAGTTAGTTACAATTTTTCAGAAAGTTTTATAAAAATCCAAGGCATCAGTTTCTTTTAATAAACACAAAACTGTCAATTTTAGCCATTTTAACCTGAAAGGCAACCCTAGTGGGGGGCACTGGAGTTTTCCTGGAAAATCTGTTCTGCTACTTTTTTACTCATATCATGCTTAATGTTTGTGTAAAATTTCAAAAAATTTCCAAGGCGTAGTTATTGTAAAAAAAAGTATGGATGGACGAACAGACAAGGGTGAATTTACAGGTCCACCCTCCTTTTGTCAGGGGACCAAAAAATATATAGTGTCGGCAAAAAAGTCTGCACTTGTAATTTTTTCAAAAACTGCAAATTCAAGCTAAATTTAATGTAACTGTTTAAACAACCTATACCTCATTTGATCCGCCTTTTATTCCTCTGTTCATATTTGACTTTTAATTGAAATATTCTTGTGTTTACGTCAAGTTAAAAAAATAACTTCAAATTGAGGAGGCAAAAAGAAAGTCCGCACAATGGAAAATTGTTATTTAAATGTAAATTTGCAGTTTTTGAAAAAAATTACAATTGCTGACTTTTTTTTTTTTTTTGTCGCCTGTGTATCATATGACTTTGGTGCATCAGCTTGAATGGAAACTGAAACCAAAACTTATGAAAATAAATATATATATATATATATATATATATAAACTTGAGTTCCTTCAGCTATAATCGAAACTAAAATCTATGAAGAATTCTTGTTACAATTCCTTCAGCTATAATCGAAACCGAAACCAAAACTTATGAAGAATTCTGGGTAAAATTATTTATTACAAGAAATGGAAGTCCATGACAATTAAACGACAGTCACTCAGATGTAAGCGTGACACACAAAATAAATAACACACACGTTATCCTATTTATATATAGATAATAATAATAATAATAATAATACAAATAATAAAATCATAACGAAAATCCTTGAATGCAACAACTCCAGACGCTAACTAGCCACAAGGAAATTGCGACAGAAGTAAATAAAAACATGAAAACGTGAAAACCAAGGGAATTAAAACTTCTAGAAATTTTATAAAATGTGCCCCCCTCCCCCAAATAAAAAAAAAATACCACACAAAATAATTGAAGATTCAAAGCGGATGGAAAGATTGAGGAGGTAGAGCACTAATCAGACCTCCACTGGACGAGTGCAGAGATTACTGCCACCCAAATTCCGAGAAGATCAATGATCGTTGCCAACAAGAAATCAATGCTAAGCGGCTCTTGCGATAACGCAAAGTCATTAGCAATATTTATTGAAGAAACGGGAGAGTACTGAAAATCAGGAAAGTCTTGATTGTATTGGTTACTTAAGAGAGCTTGGCATAAGTAAACAGTTTAGATTCATTAATGGATCCATTTTGAATTGTATTGGCTGAAAGCAGGTGTTGGCTGCCAGGCTTTCCACATTTCGTTGCATAGGCATCAGGTCATCCGTGTCCACCTGATTGACAAGGGCTTTTCTATATATGAGTCATTGCGTTCCACTTTAATCACAGTGGAGAGACTGACCTTTCATGACTAAGGCTTGT
>NC_136510.1:95695791-95701462 GCF_053919585.1 Euprymna scolopes
GTGTTCTGACTTCCTTACTCCTCCCACACCTCTCAGCATCCCTGTCTTCTTTCAATCTCTTATACCACTCAAAAACTGATGCTCGATTCATGCAAGATGGTCCAAAAGCAGTCTGAAGCATTCCATACATTTCTGTGATATTTTTCTCAAATTAAAAACAGATGTTTATTGTTTATAATTCTTCTAAAGCGTCCTCACGTTCAGTTTGCATTTTTGAATTTCACCAGCAGTTACAATCAGGTTTTAGTATGATGTATTCCAATTCCTGCTGTAGCTGTTCATTTGAACTTGAAATCATAAAAATTAGTCAGTCATCTCATAAGATGTATAGCAATTACATACTGAATTTTCAAGAGTTTATGATAATTTTAAATGCTTGTACAAAGCAGTCTGGAAATTTATTTAAGGCACGGGAAAAATATTAGAATCGTCCTATCAATAATATATATGTTTATATGTAATTAAACAACTTCAGATAAATAATATAAAGTTCTCTTTTAGATTGCTCAATAGTGTGATACTAGAGCTATAAATATATATTATTAAAGATATCACATTTTTCAAAATGTTGATATTTTATTGGAAACACCTTGCATACGATTGTTTCAGCCGCTAATGTTTGCATGCAAATATATAACAGTTCATCAATTATAATTTTGCACAACTGGGCTTCATCAGCGCATAGAAAAAAAGAATTTTTCAAAAGTTTTACAGTTCACAAATTGAACCTTTCTTAACAGCTGTGTTAATAATTTCAACTGGGGCAAAGCAGGTATCTGAGTGTTATTGGCATATATATATATATATATATATATATATATATATATATATATATAATTTAAAGAATGTGAGAGATTATATAATTATTTCCACAGCCAAACAATGTCACAGCACACAAGAGCCATGATAGCCAACAAACCGGAAGTCCAAGACTTAGGTTTCGCCCTCATTTGAATTCATCAGTCAGACATATCCGAATTTGGGATTCAAAACCTGAGTTTCTCGCATGCAGGGTAACCACTCTGCCACTTGAGCAAAGGCGCCACACAATAAACTTTCTTGTGTGTGGTGCATTTGTTCAGGTGGCAGTGTGCTCACCTCGCATGTAAGAGACTTGGGTTTCAAATCCCGAGTCCGGATATGTCTAACTGATGAGCCCAAATGAGGGCAAAACTCAAGTCTTGGACTTCCAGTTTGTTGGTTGTCATAACTCTTGAGCACTTTGCGACGTTGTTTAGCCGTGGAAATAATTATATAATGGATGAATGAATGAATGACAAAAGTCTATATTCCAAATTTCATAATGTTGACCATCTTATAATTTATTCCTTTAATTCAGTTGACACTTACAATTTTGCATCTCTGCCTAAAACTTTCGACAGAGTGACGAATTTTCACAAGATCAGTATCGTTTGAAGCTCAACCCTTCAGACAACAAATACCCAAAAATTGGCTAAAAACATTTTCTTCATCCTCAACTGGGCACTTTTCTACAGGGATGGGTCGCTTTGTTCACCGATATTTTCAAAAGTCATCCCCTATTTTCGATTGTCTTGCCTTAATTAAAACCTACATCACTTCCAGTTTGACGGTGGTCATAACAGCAAAGACATCAGGTTTTTTCCCATTCTTTTCCTCTTTCGGGGTACGGGTTCGAGCCTGCCTTCCTACTACCACTATTCTTATTTTTATTTTTTTGCTCAACAAACACCTCCAAACACTCGGGCAACGCCAGGCTGAAATGCTAGTAATAATGGACAAAGCACATTTACCTTTCAGTTGGTGGAATGACGACAGACGAAGACAACAGTTTACAAATAGTAGATGATTACTTTATTCATACCAGCTGGACGATTGATGATGTCAGGGATTCAAGCGTTTTCGACTACATGGTCTAGTCCCCTCCCTTCGCCTCTCTCACTGTGACTGTGATTGTCTGATTCTTCCATTAACTCGAACCCTGTCGCAATATATTGAGAATCTCCTTTCCTTATGACGTCAGAGGGTTGCTATTCCATATGAATAAATTTCATGTGGATTTTACATATGTCTGTCCAAACACACTTTTGACCAAGAAAGAATTCCCAATTTTAATTGTTCAATATTTAACCTATTTTTAATCATTATTTATAAACTCGCATTGTCCATTCTTTTAACTGACATATTTAATATCTAGTTATTTCTAAAGAATGAACAATTGATTGAATTCCTTGATTAATTATCTATCTCTGACATGAATAATATTTAGTTATTTGCGAGAACAATGCCAATCGTTCTGCATTTCTTATTTTTTAAAACTTGCCTACTGGGTTCGATTCTAGCCTTTTCCTAATAACATTTTCAAACTTATCTAGTTTTGCTTTCTTATTTACTGGGGTCTGTCCCTTTTCATGATAACTGTCTTACGTGGCTATATTTTATTCGAAAAAGCTTGGAGTACCATATATATATATATATATATATATATATATATAAGTGTGCGAATGATAAAGCAGAATCGGGAATCAATAAAAACAGAACTTTGGAGTATCAGAATCTGAAAATTTTTTTTCTATTTTCCAATGCTCAAAGCGATTTTTTTTTTATTGGTTTATTTAAAAAAAAAATTTTTTTGTTTTATTTATATATATATATACATAATATATATATAACGATAAATATTATTAAATTCTTATTTATATACATGTGTTTCATCCTTTTTGAGGAATCATCAGTGTGTGGCTGATTACTCTTTCAGTCTCACTATGAAATTTATGGTAGGGAGTTGGAAAAAATCTGACCAGAAAAGTAAAAAATCTGATGAACAAAAAAGAATAAATGTAAAACTAAACACTCTGCCTAATATGGTAATGTGGAATGTTCAAGTTCATTTTTGGACAAAATCGGAGTAAAAATAATTATGCTCTGACCTGACTGAGATTCCAATGCACAACGTTTGTCCAAATTACAGCACAGTAAACAACTGATACATGAGAACAACTTTGAAATGATGCTGGTATTAAATGCATCAACCAGACTATCTTTCTATAAAGCTGTCTGAAGATATCATTTTCCTGACCTAAGATACACCAAACATTGATGTTATTGTTTTTTTCCTTTCCCTTTGCAAAACTCATTCATGTTCTGCAAAGCTAAAAAACAAAGACAACAATAATCCTCTACAAAACAACCAAACCAAACACCAGGAATTGATTTTTTTAATAAAAATCGCTCCAGACAAAGCATGAAGCTACTTGATTTTAGAAACTAAAAAAAAAACACCAATGTTGAATACGAGATAGTGATAAGTGATCGATACATCGATTTCAATTTGGAAAACAGCAATTCTTACCAAAAATTTCCATAAGTTAAATAGATTACAGAAATCAAAATCAAAAATTAAACTAAACAATTGTCTTATTGTAATCTATAACAACTAAATTCATTTTGGAAAAAATCAGGTTAAAAGAATAATCATGCCCTGAGTGAGATTTGAACTCGCAAACTCTATCTTGAACTACAGTGAGGAAGTACGATATGGTGATTCTATTAATACATCAAGCAGGCTGATAGTTTGTTTCTCTCTCTCTCTCTCTCTCTCTCTCTCTCTCTCTCTCTCTCTCTCTCTCAGATAAGGAACTAAAAGGACATCAAAAAACCCTTCCTCACTTATTCAGCCGCAAGTTCTTTATTATTAAAGATGGTATCCATTATTTTAATCTTCCAAAGCAGACAAATTTTAATTTGAAAGAAATTAAATTAGAAAATATTTCCTAAGAAAATGAACCAACTTTTAGAAAAATAAAAATGGCTAGCCAGAACCAAATATTTGATAGAAAAAAACTTTTAACCTAAAAAATTCTAGAAGCAGACCCACTTTATTTTATATATAAGGAGATTGAGTTTCATATTTCTATTGCATACTCAGTAACTACTCATTCATTCCCTGCCCCCTCCACACACACACACACACACCTCAGTGCCCTGTGTTCATTAATGCTAATTGGTAATGATACTGACAAAAGCAAAAACAGAATCTAGTTGAAGAAGGTCAAATCAAAGAATGTCAAAAAAGATGGATAAGGTTTCGAGGTTTGCCTGCGAATATTTGGTGGCTGGGTGTGTTGTTAATCTAGTAATCCTGGATTCTTGCCAGAAGAGTTTTGAGATCTACAAAGAATGTCAGGATGACTCTTTGGAATCTGAGACTTCTACAGTTCCATAATGGTAAGACTAGAATGATTCCGACGCAGATGAGGGAAGGATAGTTAGATAGACTCTCAAGCCTTTTGTATCTCTGCTTATTGCAACATTGTTTGGACTCATTGAGGACTTCTCCTTGTCACTAGAGGTTCAAGCAATGTTGGTTTATGAGAAGTGCAGTTGGGAATTGTGCAACTGTAGGCTCTTTGTACAGACACAGTTACAAGAGTACCCGTTGTCTTCTGTAGAAAGGAAGCCAAAGAATAATAATTATTTTCTTATAATCATCGAGCCCCTTTATGAATACCTAAGGATGTTGGTGGTGTATATATATATATATATATATATATATATATATATATATATGTAGTCATCCCCCCCAGGCCCTTACTTCCCTGACTGTACTGACATGCAGAAGTTCATGTGTAATGTGAACATACATCTCGCTGCCCAATTCCCTACATAGTATCCCGGCAAATTTGGTCTCAAATAGTAGCCCCCTACGACTTGTTTGGGGTGGAAAAAAAAAAAAAAATTGAGAATTGGTGCGGCGAATTAAGCGTTAAAAGAAGTTAATGTGAAGACGTTCAGACCCTTCCTTTGCCTTGCTTCAGACCCCTTACCGCACGCGTCTGAAATAAATTTGGAAAGAAATACTTTACTCTATATCAAAAATGAGATGTTTTCTTTCCTTTTTCCTTTTAATATTGTTGTTTAATATCAATTGATACTTTTTTTTAACGTTCCAGTTTGAGACGTTTTCTGATTTCTTTTTTATTTTGGACTTCACTGATGAAGACGTTATTTTCTATATATCTATAAAAGTGAGAGAGAGAGAGTGTGTGTGTGTGTTTGTGTGTGTGTGTGTGTGTGTGTGTGTGTGTGTGTGTGTGTGAGGACACTTGTCAGCCCAGATATTGAACGAACTTTTGATCTTCAGACTTAAAATTTTGTATATAGGGTATTTAGACATATGGAAAACGTTTTAATCGATTTTCATCCGGAAAAAAACGGGCTGCTAAGGGGGTATAAATTTAAAAATTGGTACTTGGGGTCATCGAATTTTTATCTGTTTGTCAACTGTTCCACGACTGCACATACACAAATCTTTCACAATATAAGAATAAATAGGTTTGAAAACACTTTTAAAGAACGTGTAAAGCTGGCTTAATGGTTATCGTATTTGACTCACTGTCTTTAGGTTTTGTTTCGATCTCAGCTCGAGTATTTTTTTTTTTTTTACTTAAAGTAAGTGAAGTGTTTAGAAAAAACATAATACTCGCATGCACATGTCTCAGTTTTTTTTAGTTTTTTCGTTTTTTTTATTTTTTTTATTTTTATTTTTAAGGAATTTAATGTTACGTATAATACCGAGCAATGCTGGATACATCTACTGTATCAAAATATAAGTGCAAACAATGGATAAGCATAATCTGTTATCAGTGTTTTTTTGGTTTTTGTTACGGAGGATATACACTCATAAATAAAT
>NC_136510.1:95704062-95949062 GCF_053919585.1 Euprymna scolopes
CCTAATGATGGAGGTCTGAACAGAGCTGAAAGGGAAAAACAGACCAAATATCAAGGCCTCATGTATGATATGAAAAGAAACTGGAATCTTAGGGAGATATCAATCATACCAGTTATAGGTTCCACAGGGCTTATGAAGAAGAACCTGAAGTCCTACCTAATTAATATTCTTGGTGAATCAAGTACAAAAGAGATCCAGACAATTGCACTTAAGGGAACAACGAGGATACTAAAAAGAGCTCTCGGTTGGTTTCAATAAAAAGCAGTGCAATGTTGTCATCTAGTTTGGCTGCCTCATACACAGCGTTACAATCTTCAAAGGAAGAAAATTAATATATATATATATATATATGTATATATATATATATATATATATATATATTTCTTTCCGGTGGGAAGATATCTAAAAAATAAAAATAATTGAATTTCACCAAGGGTCGTTGATAGTGCTCAATCATAAGAGAGCAAATTATATTTTTTTATTTTTCATGTAAATACAGTCATATCTTGCTACGATGTGCAGACCGTTTCAATCATATTAGATATCATCAGGCAAGAAAAATTAAGGTCCAAAAACTAAAAAGGTTCCAGTTCAAATTTTGAGGATAGAAAATTTGCCATGAGTGACGATGGGCAAAAATTAAAGTTCTTATGATTCCGAAGATCTGGTTTCTCTTAAGAGAAGCGGGGGTAAAAGGGAGAGTTGAAAGAGTAGTTTAAGGTTGCGGGAAGTAATAAGGAGGAGTGGGTAATATAAGGGTGTCTGTATATATATATATATATATACTAGCAAAAGTACCCGTCGTTGACTGGGTTCAAAAACAACTTACAGAAAATGGACTCTGATTTATGAAAATATGATAGGTTATGAAAAGGAAGGGTTGTAAATTTGGGTTGAATTTGGGGGCATCAAAACCAAAGCAAAATATAATGAAAGTAAAAATAAAATAGGTAAACCCCATAATTTATTATACCATACCTGTTCACACTGAAACACTTATCACAATATTCTGTGGATTTATATTAAAAACCTTGTTAAACTTTGTAACATATTTACATTCTATGGAGGTCAGGCGCGAACGAACACCTCATAATTTTATTATACCATATTTCTTCAAACTGAAACATAATTATCAAAGTATACTTACACAGATAGATATGAAAAGTCTTTATTAAAGTTTGTGCCTATTTCCATTCTATGGAGGCCAGGCACGAATGCAGACCCCACAATTTTATTATACCATCCCTATTTAAGTTAAAACATACTTATAAAAGTATTATTATGTACATTTATATCAAAAACACTTGTAAACGTTTTTTTTTTTTAATTTTTAAATTTTTTATTTCCATACTTTGCGGACCAGGCGTGTATGCAGACCCCACAATTTTAATGAATCATTATTATGCCAGATCAAACATACCCATTCCTGTGTCTCGATACATCTTCTATCATTATATGTGATCAGTTTTCTATAATAGTCAACCATATAGGAGCCTATTCGTGACCAGACACACACACACAGACGTCCAGCTTTATATTATATATATATATATATATATTAAACATCAAGTGGCAAGCACAAGTACTGGATACTGAAGCCTTTGAGAGCATGTTGCTCTAGTGTTGAGACCCTTGTAATCAGATCTTACATGCGTTGGGTGGGCCATTTGGTCCGAATGAAAGATTGTAGGCTGCCAAAACAAATTTTTTACGGGGAGCTGGAAAATGGCAAGCGCCCTCAACACAAGCCTAGGAAGAGGTTCAGGGACTCTACAAAGAATAATTTGAAAGTCTTACAAATCGACATCGACACATGGGAAGAACTTGCTCTGCAAAGGCCAAAGTGGTGAAAGCTTGTGCGTGAAAGTTGTGATGCTCTAGAGAAAAGAAAGCAGGCCCACAGCAATCTGAAGTGAGAGCTTCGCAAGGGTTTAATTGATGGTCTTAACCATGACACGCAGAGCTGGAAATGCGACACTTGTGAACGAGTGCTTTTGTCAAAAGCTGGCTACGTCAACCGCCTTAAGTCGCATAAAACTCCTGTTCAGGTCAACTTTGCACCTATTAGTCCGAACCAAACGATCTGTTTAACATGCAGCAAAGTTTGCAAGTCTACTGCTGATTTGAGGAGATATGTGATTGTTCGTAGGAATACCCTTCAACCTCCAGAGGAAGTCAACTCGATGGAAGTTGCTCAATTTGTATGTCACATCTGCTTCAAGATGTGCAAATCTGTGGCGGAAGTGCAGAGTCATCTGAGATGGCATGGACGACAAGATTGGGAGAACTCAATGTAACGGCGATCATCTGGAAAGATGCAGCAATCATATATATATATATATATATATATATATATATATATATATATATATATATATAGTATATTACATGATAAAAGGGCTGTCCCCTTTTCATGTAAGTAAAAAAATAGGGAATTAGTTAAATGTAAATATGAAATAGAATAGTCAAGGATTCGAACTTGCGAAGCTAGATTTGGAATTGAAAATTCCAATCATAAGTTAAAATAAATACAGAATGTCATTGAAATAAGGAATTGCAATTGTTTAGCTTACATATCTGTATATAGAAAAGGAATGTAATAATGAAATTTGTTTCTGTTAAGGAATTTAATCGTCAATTGAAATTGTAAACATATTTTGTAAAAATGTTATTTGAAAAATAGGTTACTGAACTCGGGGTCATGACAAGTTTGGCAACGTGATGCATGTCATCCAACGTGCTTTATGAGCACATGTTTAATCATGCGATGACGTGACGAGTTTTCAATATAGGTAGAGTTTTTAGATGCAGTCTGGGAGAAGAGTCGGAGAGAAGCAGAGAGGTTCAGACCGATTCTCTGTTAGAATCAAGACACCCTCTAGAAGTGAGAGGGTTTTAGAAATAACCACGTAAAGAAACTTGAAATTCCTTAAGCGAGATCATGGACCGGTCATGAAATAAAGGACGTCATCATCTTTGTGTATCTGCGTCTTCTGTGTTCATCATTACAACGAGAAAGGTAACGTGTTTATATTATATGCACAACTGTCAAAACGTAAATGTCAAACGCACTATCTCTCGGTCTATCTATCAAGTATACTTTTAATGTTTTTACGTAAGCAGTAATACAACAGATAACTGCTTATGTAAAAACGAACTAAAACTTGTAACTGGCTGACTGAAACATGCTCATGAATGTGTAGTGACATATTAATGCTTATGTAAAAACGAACTAAAAGTATACCTTGCTCTACTTCGGTATTGAGCACTCTTGTATTAACCTCGTTATACTTCATTGGTTACCTCGTATCTGGAAAATAACCACCTCAAAATTATATATCTATAGTATATAAATATTAAATGAAAGATTTTATTTTTTTTACATGGTGGTCACCACTTATCAAGGCCCGGAAGGAATAAGAGATATATATCACTTTATTATATCATCGGATCAATAAGGAAAAGTTAAGAGGAAAATTTTTAAAAAATTAAAAAAAAAACTCTTTTGGATATGGAAGGGTAGTATTATTGTTGGCTCCTCTTAATAGTGTTGAGCTATTCTTATATTGATAAATTTTGGATTGAAATTCTCTTATTATAAAAATATTACAGGTTGAAAATTTCCGTATTTCATTCACCAGGCAGAATCAAATATCGATTTTACAGATTTAATGATATTTGGGTCTCGTTGCAAAAAATTCACTAGATAACTTCATACATTCCATAAGAATTTTAAGTTCCAAATTTTCTGCGAATATGACATAAAATATGACAACTAAAATGGATATATTTTGTATTTTTAGTTAAAAAATATGTAAGCAGTTTATGAGTTATGTGTAGGGATAGAAGATTCAAATTGTGCTAGTAGTAGTCTATATGTAGATAAAAAAATATATATATATATCTCGTCAAGAATGAGAGTTCAATAGAAACGTTGTTTTAATTTAGATAAAATAAAAATATGCATCAAGTGCGCATGAAAACCAAATTACAACGTAATATTAGGAAAATAAACAAATATTTTACTTGTTTGAAATTTATCACAAATATATTTCGGAGGTAGACTCCATCTTAAGTGTGTTCTTTTGTTTCTTTTTTTTCTCTTTTTCTTCTTCCTTGCCATGTTGTAAATTTTGAGCAAGAAGATGGAGTCTACCTCCAAAATATATTTTTGATAAATTTCAAACAATTAAAATATTTGTTTATTTTCCTAATATTACGTTGTGATTTGGCTTTCAAGCGCACTTGATGCATATTTTATTTTATATATATATATATGTATATATAAAATTTTTCCTTTGTTTTAGGTTCTCTGATATGACAGAGGTGCGTTCAAAATTAATGTTTCTGTTTAGAGTACAATTGAGTCCTGATACTTGACATTTGCAGTTTAAACTTTAATTCAAACCATTATATAAAAATAATTTTATAAAATCAATGGTAGGTTCTCTACAGTGCAATGTAAAGTACAATGTATTGTGGACTGTCACTGCTGGGAGGCATGTGGAGTTTTCTCCTGGTGCACCGCGATGGGTCCCCAACTAGAGCAGGCAATCAATCGATTTGATTAAAAAATGGGTGATTTCACTGATTTCGGTAACAATAAAAAATTTGCGAGAGTAAAACATTCGTTGATCATCATTCAATCCCAGACAACATCAGGTCTCCCTGCTAGTAAATATATTATAATAAAAACCTAAAAGCAAATAGATATACCTAACTTTAGATATGCATTAGTGATGGGATGATTAATATTTTTGTCTGATTCTGATACAATTACCGATTCCGTTCTAAATTCCTACTTTAATACAAATTCCTTTTTTTAAACCACCTTATATTCCCAAATGGTCACCCATCTGATACTGACCAAGCTCAACATTGCTTAAATTTGGTGGTCTTATACGAACCAGTGTGTTAACGGGATATCTTTTTATTTTTAGCTATAGAATTGTTTGTTTTTTTTAATTTTTTTATTTTTAGATGACAGCAAAACGCATGTAATATATTCATATATTTTCTCAGATGTAAAAATGCACTTGCGGGAGTTAATTCATAGATTTTAATTTTACCTGTAGTTTAAAATCAATAAATGTTCATAATTTTATCATTAGTACCAGCAATTTAAAATTAAGTCTTAAATAAATTTTTTTTAAAAATCAGCAAAAAACAAAAAAAAAAAGTCGTTTTTTGCATCGGAAAATAGGCACAAATTTTTCCAATTTTGATACTCCAAAAAGTTCCAATATTTACGACTCTTGATTGTGATTCCAGTTTAATGTCTCAAACAAAACAACCAACAAAAACAAGTTATTTGACACCAGAAAATAAGCACAATTTTTTCCGACTCCGATATCAATACCAATACCCCAAATAATTCTGATTTTTTTTTCATTCCCGATTCTGACTCCTATTGTTCTAATATTAATATGCATAGATAAAAAATTACCCTTTATTCCAGTTCTTTTACTACTGAACCATCATATTTTGAAATCTATAACTCCCATAGTGACCTTTTTCTTGACCTCTCCTCTATGTCAGAAAAAAAATGACGTATTCAACTTGAATAAGCCTAATAATAATGCCATTGTTGTCTCCAGTTTTTACCTAGAAGACGGTTATTAAATCTCCCCTCCATTATTTCTGCGGCTCAAGTAATGCATCACCTTGCATTGTTTCTCGTTCAAAATACTGAACAGAGCCCGTGACTGAATCAAGAAAATTGCCCGAGGTGAAGAGAAAAGGTCCGCCAAGCCCAGTAAATGTTGTTAACAGAACTGGTGCCAGGGAGTCCGCTGAGCAATAACCAGTGTGTTGGTCTTCAGACTTCAGCCGCAGATGAATCAGTGCTGAGTAGATCGAAGGGCGGTTGGGCGGGTAGAGGATACGACACTGGCCGTTGTACGAGCCCAGGGGCGTCCTACGTTCTGTTTATTATAAATGTGATGGCGAAATAATGGAGATAAAATCAATTGTCCTCTCGGGCTAAAATCTCGATACATTGTCTGGAGGGGAGATAATCGAAACTGATTCTTAATAATATTGATTAGGAGTTATCTGATCTTATTTTGTTAGGTGACTCATCTACTTCGTGGTTAATGCAGGGGAGAAAGGCGGTCACGAGTGGTGTAACGGATACAGACTTCGACTGAGCTGACTTCTTATATGGAATAATCATGTTAACACACTGGTTCTTATTAGATCACTAAAGTTAAGCAATGTTGAGCTTCGTCAGTACCGGATGGGTGACCATTTAGAAATATCAGGTGCTTTATATAGGAGGATATTGGCATCTCCCTGTAAAAACATAGTCTAGTCGTCTCCCCTTATGGGGATCTACATGCGACTGGGGACCTCTTGTGAATTTGATATTCCCTAAATACTTCCTCCTTCCAGGGAACTGATCCAACCTTCTTGGGGTGAATGCTGCTGGAATTGGCATATACAAAATAATCACATTGACACACCAGTTTTTATTGGATCACCAAAGTTAAGCAACGTTCAGCCTGGTCAGTACCGGATGGGTGACCATTTGGAAACATCAATTTGAATTTGATATTCTCTAGATGCTTCTTCCTTCGGAGGAAGCTTGTTCAAACTGCCTAGGGTGAATGCCACTGCAGGTTATTTATTTATTTTTTATTTTTTTGATTGATTTCAAATCCATTCACATCTACCTCATTTATGTTGTAACAAAAAAGGGGTAAAAGGTACAAAATGCCTTTCTTCGTCTGTAGGTTAAAAGCAACTTGTGTTCAATTAGTCGTTTAGAACAAATCGTATTCTATACTTATTCTAGTTTACCATTTTTATTCTGTCTTTGAACTTCAGAAGAGACTCTATCCAAAATAAGGGATCTTGCATACACAGAGCTACTTATGTAGTTTGTGAACGGTGCCATCTTTCAGGTAGAATTTTCAAATTAAATTCAATTTTTACGATAACTACAGAACAGTTAAAAGGTCCCTCTCTCCCTATGTTAAGAATGACTTTCTAAATACTGACATTATTCTTTCAGTACAGTCCATAAACTGTACAAGTACTCACAAAGAGCTCAATATATTTTCAAAATGAGGTTCATAACAATCTATTTTATAAAATATATATATATATATATATATACGCCATAATTACGTTGATATGACAGTCCACATTAGATCACAAAAGTTAAGCATTGTTGAGCATAGTCAATACTAAAATGGGTGACCTTTTGTACTACCAGGTGCTGTATGTGCTCTTTGTTTATCTCATCATCGTTTCCAGTCATCCTAGAATTCTCCTTTACACTGGATGGTTAGTTGGTTAGTTGGTTGGTTGTTTTTGTTTTACGGCATATCAACCCTTTTCGAGTTATTTAATGCCGAATCCAAAGATTTTGAAGAAAAATTTTTTTAATAGAATATATTTGTTGTTTTCACGTTGGTTTCTATGTAACCCATAGTTGGGATCCTAACAGGTACTACCACTCCGGGTCAGAGTGGACCTGAGAGCAATGGTAATTAAAGGTGGCTCCACACTCCCCAAAGCCCACTAGCTGAGGGCCTCACCACTGGATATAGTTTAAGGTCATATCCAGGACCCCCATTGAGGGACTTTTACCCTCTGCAGGGGGGCAGTCGGCATATTCTAATGCCCCACCGACAGGGCCCCTTTACACTGGAATCAAGCAATGTCTACTCAGCTAAAAGTCAAAAACTGCACAAAGCACATCCGCAAAGCTGATATTGATATATTCTGCGTTAGCATTGTTTTGAATAAAATATTGGCATTTAAAAAATAAATTCTTTTTTTTTTTTTTTTTTTTTTTTTTTTTTTCAATATTCATTCTTTTAGGGGTTAATAGCAACAAAATTAGTTAGAGTGTTCGACATTTAGAGCGATTTTGTAATATTATTACTAGGGCTATGACAACAGCATATTCTTTTCCTTGTTTTGATTTCAGGTATATATCCATTAATATCTGATATGTTTTTTTATGTAGAGTGATGTGGTTCTCGGTTGATTAATTGCGTTTGTGTCGGATATATACTCGAGAGTCAAAACAATGATAAGAATATTTGTTACGTAGTGTTATTATTACAATGATGAATGTATGTTCTTTTGTTTCCATGTTAAGAACGATAAGTCTTAAGAGTGTTCATGGAAGTAAGAGATCTTTGAGGTTCATGTGTAAGTGTTCATGTTGTGAGATATGGAGACATTAACAGGTGTATATAAATGAAAGAGTTTATAATTGAGAGAGCGTACATATAATTACACTTTGAGAGGGGATTTAATAATATAGATAGATCGACCGATAGGTTGGCATTTATGCCGATAGATTGAGAGGTTGGCATTTATGCTTTGACAGTTCGTATGAACGGGAGTGTTTATATAACATAAATAGAATGACACATATACTTTCTAAACATATATTTTTTTGATGATGAATTTCGGATAGTTCTTATATATGAATAGACAATACCTTTTTCATGTAATGATGGACACAGGAGACGGCAGTTATAAAAAACATGATGATCATTTATTCTTCCACTTGACCGGTCAATGGCTTTGCATTCAGGAATTCAAAGTTTCTTTCTTTACATCTTTTTCTGTTTAAAACTCTCTCGCTTCCAGAGACCAAGGTTCGAACTGAACCTTCTCTTCCCTGGTCAGACTCTCGTCTGACTCTGACTCTCTTCTTCTGACTTCTCACTAACTAACTAACTCTCACTTCCTATATTGAGAAATCCATGCATGTCCGGCCAACGTGACCACAATTCACGTGCCATCAACATGCGCGACATGCACGTTTCCGAACATTCTGATTTCCCATTTTTCTTTTGTTGTTTTCACAAAGGAATTCAACCTACATATCTAATTCATTTAACCCATATTTTATTATCCACATTCTTTCTAATAATAAATAGTTTATTTATTATTTATTTTATCAGAATCAACAATTTATTGGACATTCCATTTAAAACCTATTGTTCTTTAAAACTTATCTCCAGGGTTCGATTCCCGTTTTCTCTCATTTTATTTTCATTTATTAATTCTCTTTATTTTTACTTACATGAAACATATTCTGTTGTCATAGCCCTAGTTATTATGTAGTCATTCATTAGCAATCTTTTCTCCTGCTGCAAAAGAAAATGAGAGAATTTTAAAATACATTTTTTTTTTATTATTATTGAAAATCACTCCAGAAAAGACATGAAGCCACTTGACATAAAAAGATAACAAGACCAATAGATGTTTACCGCAAAGAGAGGAGATTCCTATTCACCTTAGTCTTGAAAAGACCAACGTTATAGGAGGAAAACAATCAGCTGGAAGAGAGTTCTACAAGCCGGCTGTTATTGGAAAGAAGCTATTGGAATAAGAATCTGTATTACAATGAGGTATCAAAAAGGCAGATCGATGAGAACCACTAGGCCAACGAGTCAAACGAGCTGTTACAAAAGAAGCAGGGAATAAATCAACAGATTTAATTTTCTTTTTCTCTGTCTTTGCCCTGGGGCAACGCCAGGTTACATTGCTAGTAATAAAAATGAACATTTTCCCTTAATTTCATGGTAAATCTGATAATCAAAAGTGTATGTTTGTATATATTTAGTGTCAACTATAACTGGACTAGTTATAACTAGTCTGGGCTTGTGTTCAAATATGGTTCTCTTCAGACGTCTCTAATAACGGTGACTTTTTGACCTGCGGGAAACCTCACAAAATCATTTGATACACTTAATGTGATATTAGTATGCTGCCAAGGTTAGGGCCAGGTTCATCATAAGGAGCTCTCTACAAGAGTTTGTTGCATATTAATGACCGCATATTAATGACTACAGTTAACAATCTGCTCATTTAAGTGCCATTGAAAAATGCTTGAAAGCACCATCTAACACCTAACGTAATAAACTTGATTATGTCTAAAACAGACTTTCTGATGATCTGTCTCATTTACATTCGAAATTTAAGTGATTAAGTTCAAAAATAGCAGTTAAGTGATTAAGTTCAAAAATAGCAGTTATATAAGTCTTTGCTGCTCACATTCGAAATAAGTTTTCCACCAGAATATTCAGCTTATAGCTAAAACAGATCAATTTAAGTTTAAAACAGCATTTTTGTTCATCTATTTTGCCTAAAATTGAAATAGCAGTTTTGTTTGCCTGTTCTGCCTAATTTGAAATAGCATTTTTTTTCTGTCTGATTTGCTTAAATTTGAAATAACATTTTTGTCTGTTTTGCCTAAATTTAGAAAAAAACATTTTTGTTGGTCTATTCTGCCTAAATTTGAAATAGCATTTTTTTTTTTTTTTTTTTAATTACATTTTCACCCCAAACAAGGTACATTGCCACTTTGGTGTAGGGGGGGGGGCTACTGTCAGGGTCAGCAACTACTGGGGCACTATGTAGGGATTTGGACAGCAAGATGTCGGTTCACGTTGCACTTGAACTTCTGCATGTCAGTACAGTTAGGGAAGCAGGATCCTGGAATGGAATTCCAGAGTCTAGCGGTTCTGGGAAGAAACTACTGGAGTAGAAAGATCTTTTACATCTAGGGATCTCTACTGTGTGGGGGTGGGATTTAGCTGCCTGTCGGGTTTGTCAAGGTCGTCTGCGTCGTGGGGGCACAAGTGTCTGCAGTTCGTCAGAGCATTCACCATTAAGATACTTGTAGAACAAGCAGAGGGATGCAACATTTCGTCGATGGGACAGAGGCTGAAGCTTAGATGCCAGTTCAGGGCCTATCAGATTGGCGACTCTTTTTTTAACCTTGTCTAGGAGCGAGAGACTAGCAGCAGATGCACCAGCCCAGATGTGACAACAATACTCCATACATGGGCGAATGGTGGCCTTATAGAGATACAGGATACTTTTCAGGTGTCAGTAGTTTTCTAGCATGGTAGAGAGAGCCTACCTTTTTCGCAGCGGCCCTAGCAATGTTTTCAATATAATTGTTCCAGCTCATGTTTCCTGTGAACGTTAGGCCAAGCAGTTTGAAAGATGTACTCTCAGACAGGGAGTCACTGGCCATTGCTATTGGTGGCAGAGAAGGTTTCTTGTAGTTATTGTAGGAAACCAGTTTAGTCTTGGCAGCATTGAATGTGACCATCCATTTATGTCCCCATTCCACTACAGATTGGAGGTCATCCTCTAGTGTTTTTCCATTTCTTTAGATATGTGTTCATTTGTTTTCCTTTCATTTCTTTAGATATGTGTTCATTTGTTTTACTTTAATTTCTTTAGATATGTGTTCATTTGTTTTCCTTTCATTTCTTTAGATATGTGTTCATTTGTTTTTGTCTTGTCTGTTTTACCTTAATTTTAAATATATTTTTTCTGCCTGTGCTGCCTAAATTTTAAATAGCATTTTTTTGTCTGATTTGCCTAAATTTGTAATAACATACAAATCATAAAATCGTTTATATAATACACAAATCTTTCTGCAATCCAACCAAGTTTGACGCAAATAACCTTAAGTTTATATTTGACTTGTCCGCCATATTTCAGTCAAAGTTGTCCAACAGTCTTGGTTTTGATGACACGAGAAGACACTTTAGTGATCGTTTTATCAGTAGGAGACTTGAAACTTTTACCATAACCTCCCAGGTTTTTGATGTCTACTAAAACTAATCCGCAGACTATTCCTGAAATAAATACTGGCATTTTTAAGCCCAAATCTGTCGGATCGAATTTGTTGTTATTTCACAACTTTAGGTACTAAGAACAATGTAATGATGCTTCTATGGTTATTATAGCTGGAGAGATGTCATTTTTGTTTGACCTGACTACTTTCAATGAGTCAACTAATAACGCAACTATTGATAAGACGATGACCAGCAATCTATTGGGGTTCAAAGAATTCGTCTCGTCATGTTAGTCTGGACTTATAGGACCTGTTTAAGAGACTTATCCTGAGAGCCGTCACTTATTTGTTCTTTATGACTATAAGTTCATTAAGCATATTATTCTTTACACTACGCCCCCCCCCCCAAAAAAGATAAAACAGAAATGAAGAATTTCTGCATAGCACACAATTCAGCCAGATCAATTTCATGGAATAAAAATATATTTTTTTTAAATTTATTTATGTTTTATATATTTTTTCATGGTATATAATTACGAATTTACAATCATATATACCCTAATGTATTTTGCATCTTTTTTCTTTTTTTTCTATTTTCATTTTTTATCTCAATTTTAATTTGTTAATGGAGTTGTAAACATACAGACGATACATTAATATTTTTGTATTTGCTTCCCTACCTGTAAAAAAAAAAAAAAAAAAAAAAAAAACTTTACATAATCGATAATGAACGCATTCTGTTGTCTGGATAATGTCCCCCGTTTGATCGATATTAATCTTTTAAATAAAGCAGAAAATATTGAGCCGGCAGACTATGTTGAAAACGGCATCAGTTTGACCTTGAAAGTAGATTAAGGTCATTTGAACTTTTTTTTTTCCTATAATGTCTGTTTTACACTGAAAGGAGATAATGGCTTTATTTGTGTTTACTTTTCCTTTTTGTTTCCTTGTGGGTTATTGCAAATTTTATGACCGTGGGTGTCGGGATATCATAATTAATGATAAAATATCTTCTAGAGGATGAAAGTTCAATCCTTACTGCAGACAATAATTTAGCTGTCTCCCTTTGTATTACGATAAAGAGTTCTGTTCCTCATTTAGTTTTTAAGAGTGATCTCCCTTGCTTGCTGGTGTGGATTATTGGCAAGAAAAACAAAGATGGAGGTTTTGATAAACGACCGTGTGTCTGTGATAGGAGTTATGTGAAAAGTAAACTAACAAAAATAATTCAGAATACAGTAGAACCCCGGGACATATTGGCCCTAGGATACAGTTTTTTCAGATCACGATGTGGAATACAATATTTTTCCGGCCTCTAGTTACAGTACTTACTCCGCCTTAGGGTGTTATTTATCATGTTATTTGATTATATACATGTGTATTATATACTGTACTGTATATTTTTTACTAATTTTTAATATTTACTGTATAAAATTTTGATTAGGCTCCGCCATACGGCAATTTCACCTTACGATCCCAATCCTGGAACAGATTAATGCCATATCCCGGTGTTCTACTGTAACATAAATTAACACTTCTACCCAATCAGGGCTGCTGAGAAAATCTGTAGAGATCGGTGGTACCGATCTGTAGGGGATATAAACCGTGCTCAAAACTCCAACATCATATTAACACAACCAAAATACTGAGTTATATATATACAAGAAACCTTTATTTACGCACAATAGAAAAGGAACAATAAGAGCGTGTGTGCGGGTGCACCAACGAGCATGCATAAAGTTGATATGTTCATTGTGTGTATGCGTGTGCTGGCAAAGTTCTGATAAGCTCGTTGTATATAGTGACTAGAGAAATAATTGGATTGTTCATGACAAACCATTGATGCATGCGTACAGGTGAGAGTTTGTTCTGTGGCTGGGTGAATTCATGGAGTAAAGGTCAGTCACCTTTATTCATTGCTGTGTCAAGGCGAGAAAGAGAAAGGGAAGAATCGGAAAAGGATAGAGAAAGATCAAAGGTCAAGGTGACATTGTTTTGCATGCAAGTAGCTTGTTTTGTATCTGTGTGTTTGAGCTAGACACAAACCTAATTTGGCAGTTGTAACGGCTCACTATAATACTCCCCCCAGATAGCCGGAGACTAGGGTGAACAGTAAACGGAATTAGCACGTTTATTACTAATTACTGACCATTAGTTGTAGAAGTACAATAGCACAATTAATAGAAGTAATAGTATAGTTTCAGTTTCAGACTGATACTGTTATGAATGGGCGTGTCAGTATATCATAACTATTAATGCCTTGCAGAAGATTATGCACAAAGTTGAATATGTATATGTATGTGTAGTACATGAATCACATAAAATAGTGAAGGTAATGAGAATAGTCACAGCTGACTTGTCGTAAATATTTTATTTACAAGGAGGCACCACAGAGAATGATACAAATTACATCCATCAGTCTTAGTCCGATATTACTTGAGTTTGTGTGTCGCAAATCTCACGGGCGGAAGTAATCTACTGCCATTTTCATTTACCTAGATTAAACTGAATCCTTTCGTTGGCGCCTGCCAGCGTCTATCTCGTCCTGTTTCTGTCTCCACATGAGAACTCGTATAACAGAGTTAAAATGTAGGCGGTAACTCTACTTGGATCAGAAAGGAGTTAGCTCCCCTTGATCTAACACTAAATGATGTCTGAGAAAAGAAAACACATCTTAAAAAAGAAACGCTTTGTACAAAAGTTTGATACAAAGCGTGCAATAAGTATATTGATATATTATTAAACAACAAAAAAGAAACGCTTAAATATTTGTGCTTCTTCATTATAATAGAGAAAATCAAAAATCGAAATATTAAATTTCAAAGAAAACCAATGGTATCTATTTAATTGTAATAAACGTATCCAAAAATTATGAAAAACAATGGAATAGAAAACAAATTATTAACAAAAATAGTTTCTGAAATAAATTTCAAGTTTATACATGAAACAGTATGAAGTCAGGGGAAGTAACTCGGTTTGTCTTGTTACAAATAATTGCTGATGCCAGTGATTGATAAAATCTTGAAAGTACATGTTTTATGTAATGATTCAGTAATATTTAACTAATTGTGGTATAATAATTAAGTAGATAACATTGCTCGTAGTTGAAATTGATTAAAAAAAAAAAAAAAAAAGTAAATAGATATCCATTGTTTTTAATAAAAATTCATTTTTTTCAACTTTTGGATTTCACTATTGTAACGAAAAAACGCCCAGAATACTATAGTCATTTTGCTTGTTATTTTCACAACCTTTCAATCAATGTAAACTCTGAACTTCTATTCATATAATATTCTGCTCGTTCCTTCCTTAGTTAGTCCGTAGATTGGAATATTTTATTAGTAGTTAACAGCAGTAACCAAAAAAATAAAAAATGCATAACGTCAAGTTTACGACTTCTGTTAATTCTTTAGTCGCGTCAATTTTAATTTAAATAATTGGTCTCCCTGACAAAAGGAGAGTGGACCTGTAAATTCACCCTTGTCCGTTCGTCTGTCCGCACTTTTCTCAATAACTACGCCTTGGAATTTTTTGAAATTTTGCACAAACATTAAACATGATATGAGTAAAAAAGTAACAGAACGGATTTTCCAGGAAAACTCTGATTGCTCCCTTAGGGGTGCCTTTCGGGTTAAAATGGCTAAAATTGACACTTTTGTGCTTATTAAAAAAAAATGATGCCTTGCATTTTTTATAAAACTTTCTGAAAAGTTGTAACTAACTGATTTCTATATAATTTTGTTTATCTATACTTCGTGATAATTCTTGGGTGTGCCCCAGGGTCTCTTTTAGGGCTAATAAAAACACTCCATTTTTGGGACTATTTTGCTATATTTGTCCAAAATTTTCTTTGTTTGTCTATTTAGTAGTTTTGCATGGTGCTGAACTCAAATTTAAATATGTTAAGGACTTGGGGACTTTTGGGGCTAAATGGGGGGGGGGGCAAACGATGGACTTAGTAATTTTTTATGCCTCATTCACAGTGCACTCACGGGGGACCCTGCATGCTTCACTTGTTTTTTATTCATAATTCACTGTCCATTGTCTTTTTATGAATACATTTTTTTGTTTTGTTGTTGTCTGTTTAAATTTTAACAATAATTACAATTATTAATGTTTCCCTTCATCTCATTGATTTTGTGCATTTTTTTTTGTTTTGCATTTTAATAGTTTAAACTGAAAAACTAAATTAATGCTTTTTTTTTGACCAAACAATAAAATGTATAAATTGACTTAGCAATCCAGTGGGGGATAATCTCTTCTCTTTTTTTTCTCACAGAAGAGACGTTGCTAGTCTCCTTCTACTCTATTATTACTTCTATAGAAAGGTGTTCGACTGAGCTCCAATCTTTGGTCCCTCCTTGTTAGGCATTAACAGTAATAACTTGTATTATTGTCACAATGGAAAGAGACTTTCCTTTCTTCCCAGTCATTTGACGGACGCTTTTTTGTGATGAGGATTGATATTTTAGATTATTCAATGCTTCTTCGTTATAATAATGAAATCCGAAAATCGAAATATTGAATTTCAAATAAAACTAATTGTCATCTCGAATTTAGTAACATATCCAAAAATTACGGAAAACGATATAAAAAATTAATTATTTATGAAAATAGTTTTCGAAATAAAATTCAAGTTGACACACAAATAAACAGCATGAAGTCAGGGGAAGTAACTCAGTCCATCTTGTTGCAATTAATGGTGGATTTCACTGATGAATAAAATCTTTAAAGTACAGGGTTTATGTAATAATGCAGTAATATTTAACTGACTGCGATATGATAATTAAGTAGAAAACATTGCTTGTAGTTGAAATTGATAAAAAAAAAACAGTAAGTAAATATCCATTGTTTTTAATGGAAATTCATTTTTTTTTTTACTTTCAAGAAATAATTTTATTGACGTCCATCTTACAATGGGAAAATGAAAGAAAAATCAAAATAAATTCGGTGCTTCTTCGTTATTAGAGTAAAAATCGAAAACGATACAAAAACTAATAGGTAAAAGATAAAAATGTTTGGGACCTAACATTTTTAATATAGATCAGAGTGAACATCTTTAATATAGTCATATTTACTGTATATAGCCTTAATAAAATAAAAACATTTTCATTGAGCCTTTTTTTTTTTTTTTTTTTTTCTTTGGCCCTTTTTACTGAAAAATTTGTCTTTAGCAATTTTTATAATTTGGCTTTAACAAATTTTATAATTTGGCAACCCAGAAGAATTACCTCTTGTGTTTACGTTTCATGTCCAAAACAAACATGGCCGACTATTTTTTCCGTATATCATGAAAATACGTGTTTCATGTAATATTTCAATAATATTTAACTAATTGCGACATGACAGTTTAGTAGATAACTTTGCTTTTAGTTGACATGAACATAAAACATTGTTTTTTTATGAAAATTGATTTTTTTTTTCTTTCAGATTTTGCTATTATAACAAAAAAGTGCCTTTATATTTATTTGAACATAGAAGTCTGTGGGGTACTTCAGTTGATATTAAATTACCTCAACAAACACACACACACACACACATATATATATATATATATATATATATATATATATATATATATATATATATATATATATATGGCTCATTCCATGTCAAATCAACACGGGGTAAAACCATGTCCGACACGGATTTTTTTCAAATTTGCTACACTTACAGATCTCCATGAAAGGAATTGAATGGCACTTGTTAAACATCTCAAGGTCAAGGGGTTCCTGAGATATGACCTTGACCTTTTTACAAAAATGTGATTTTTATGAATAAGTGACCAACTTTAAAAGACGGTATCTCTGTTGTTTATGGGCCTACAAAGTTCATTCATATATCATTTTAAAGTACTTGGATAGATCTATAGTAGCCCCCCAAAATTTGTCGATTCGACATGGAATGAGCCATATATATAATTATTAACATACAGTACTGTTTCACTGTATCACAACTCATCGGTGTGGCTAGACAAGCAACTCTCTCAAGCCAGATATAAAACTCGGCAGCCTAAACGATAATTGCCACTCCTAACCATTGCGCTATTTGGCTGCTGCTAAGATAGGTATGTGAATTAACAATGTTACAAACAATTTCCGATTTGTTTATCACTTCCCAATATGCTCAACCCATGATAGGGAGCATATGTAGTCATCCACATACAGTGTAACCCAGATATAAGAGACCTGAAAATCATGAAAAAAAAGGATATAACAGATTTTCTCTGGTCCCAAAATAAAGGATAAAAGAGATTTTCTCTGGTCCCAAAATAGAGCCAGTTCATCAGTGTAGCTAGACAAGCAACTATCTCAAACCAGGTTTGAAACTCGAATGCCTAGACAAGATATGAAACTTTTTAAATCTAATTTACTATGTTTAAAAAAAAAAACTTTTAATCCGTTGGACACCTATTTTGCTTGTCAGTTAATTAATCTTCTTGCATTAGTTTGCTTCCAAGAATTCACATTAATTCCTCTATTATTTCAGGGATCATCAGTTGTTTACCACAAAAAATTTTTTCGGTGATTTAAAAACAAACCTGTATTTTATGTAGTGGTTCACAAGCAGCGTTGATCAAACACCACCTCCCTTAAAAAGACAAGAACAAAAACATTCCAGATACTGGATCTAGTTTTTTTTTTGTTTATTTATTTATTTATTTTTTCTTAATTATTTTTTTTGCGATTAATTTAGCTAAACTATTCATGTTATTAAAAAAAAAAAATGTCTTCCTTATCAGTGTTTAAAACAGAAATTGTTCGTTATTTATAAAACTGCTATATTTTATAGGTAGTCCTGGGTATGATGTAAAACTACATCCGGCTACGAGGCCCTGGTGTGGGAGCTCCAGGGTTTGAGGGAGAATGTCACTACCCCTTAGTCGTTGCAGTGCTGGGCCACCCTTGGGCAAGGTGTAGTACCCACTACCCCCCCCCTATTTAGGGTCACAAAAATCCAAGCCTGGTCAACAATGCTCTTGGCAGATGAGGAAAGAATTCCAATGGCTTGCGCAGCAGATAAACCAGCACCGCAGTGCCGACGTGGTCAACAAGGGTGATGCACAACTCGCCTTGGGTCTGCCTCAGCCATCGGATGCGGCTGATTGCATGTGTGCAGACTGTCCTGGCCCGTCTCTGCCTCTGTACTTTTGCTTTCAGCGGAGAGGGTACTAGCAGTACTGGGCAAGCTGCTTGTTCCTACTTTGCCTAGGCTGGGAGAGAGGTGAAAGTGTTGTGGCGATGGAGTGAGGGGGTACCGGCAGGTTTGATGGACTGGAAGCCACGGTGTGATCTCTGCACTCAGGCGATTGGAATATGATGGTCATGCTCTTGCTGAAGAGAGCTCCGATCGGACTCACATCGTATCTTCGACACGGACACTAACCGACCTCCGTGTCATCGTCGAAATATATAACCTACTTTCTTTTCTTTTATATTTTTTAGGCATATTTCGTTGAATAAAATAAATATTTTATATTTTATATTTCGTTGAATAAAATAAATATTTTATATTTCATTGAATAAAATAAACATTTCATGTGTACTGATTTTAGTTCGGATGCTTTCCATGTACCAAATTAATTTCTTTTGTTTCTGGCAGAAACTGGCTGATGTAGTCATCATATATAATGTAGGCCCAAGTAAAAAAAAAAAAAAAACGGGCCCCAACTCTAATTAGGCCCCGTTTCTTAGTGTTTTGCCCGAATGAAATTAAACTTTGGTCATGACTAGTTTATTATATTCAAAACATCACATCAAAAACACTAGGGTCTTTGGCCTTTTTTTTCTCCGTTCTACAGCATATGTTCTAGATGGCCTCCATTTAGCTTTTGTTTTTTTTGGGGGTCACCCTGTACTTCCAAATCAGTCTGGGTTCATCATCATTAGCAGAACAAGTTCTGAACAATTCCTAGAATTTTTTTTCTGATGTTTTTTTTCAATGTTTACATTAGTATTTACTTTTAATTAATATGAAGATATATAATTTATTTACACACACACACACACTTTCATTGTCATCGAAATTAGTGGTATCACTCATTTTTCAATCAAATCGATTGGTATGCCTCCCCACTAGTGACTTAGTCCACAATATATTGTAGTCGACATTGCATTGTAGAGAACCTTCTGTTGATTTTATAAAAATTGTTTTATATAATGGCTTGAATTTAAGTTTAAAATGCAAAAGTCAAAATCATTGTTCAGTTGTGCTCGAAACAGAAACATTAATTTCGAACGCGCCTCTGTTCTATCAAAGAACTTACTGTTAATTTTATACGCTGGCTCCTTTTGCTTTTGCGATGATAAAACTTCTCAAATGCACTTGTGGTGTTAGCTTCTATGAGGGTGTTATCTTGGGTCAAAATCGGGCTATGCTTTCTTTAATCGGATTTTTTCGATTTTCGATAATTATCAGAGGCATTCTGATACAAAACCTGAGAACACTCCCAGGCACATAAAGGACATTTGTGTGAAATTTTTAAAAGTTGGACCAACCGTTTTAGCGTCCATAGAAAACGAACTCACACAAACAAAGGTAAACACAACAAATAACATTCGCAACATTTATTTATTTGTTTAATCTATATATCTATAAAATTGAAAATGTGTGTGTGTGTGCATTCTCTACCAAATAACTCTGTCAATTTTCGATCTAGAGACTCGAGATTTGACATAAGGAGTATTGACATTTAGGAAAATCTTTTTAATCGGTTTTCGGACAGAAGTTTGGCTTTCAAGGGGTCAAAGTTCAACGATTTGATCTTTGAAAACTCTACCAAACACCTCCACCAATTTTGGGTCTAAACACTTGAAATTTTAAATGTAGGTTACTTGGACATGGATCAAACTTTTTAATTTGATTTGAGCCTCCAAAAAATAAATATTAAGGGGGTCAAAATTGGGGTCAAAGTTTAAAAAGTTTGACCTATGCGGTCTCTATCAAATTACATAAAAGGTATTCAGAGATAGGGCAAGCTTTTTAATCGGTTTGGGTAAAAAATTTGAGCTGCCAAGGAGTCAAAGTTCAAAAGATTTGACCTTTGCGGTGTCTAACAAACTACTCAGCCAATTTTAGGTCTAAACCTTTGAAATTTATACACAACAGGTATTCAAATATGCGGCAAGCATTTTAATCAGTTTTGGGGCGAAAATTTGGCTGCCCAATGGTCAAAGTTGAAAGAGTTGACCTTTGCAGATTCTAACAAATTTCACTGCCAATTTTGGGTCTAAAGACATAAAATTTTAGATGTAGGTAACTTGGACATGGGTAAAACTTTGTATTTTGATTTGAGACAAAAATAATAATTGTTAATGGGTTAAAATTGGGGTCAAATTAAAATAAAATTGACCTCTACGGTCTCTACGAAATTAGACAAATTTTCGTCTAAACATTTGAAATTTTACATAAGATGTATTCACATGTAGGGCAAGTTATGAACAGTACATAGAGCCCGAGCAAAGCCGGGCTGAACAGCTAATATATATATATATATATATATATATATATATATATATATATATAAAAACCATTCTTGGATTTTTTACCCTTCACCGGACTATCCATTCATGTGAAATCTTTTTATCATTTTTCTTTTACCGCCTATTCCCCTTACCTCACCCTTTTTTTAACCAAGTAAGATCTGTGACTGACTTGTAGTTTCATTAAATACTTTTACATGCAAAATCCGATCCCGCATTTTGCTAATTCCTGCCCTCTGATGAGAAGGAGAGTATTTCTTCGAAACTCCGCGGATTAAGGACTATCCACTTATCTTGTGCTTCCTTTTTTAAAATTAAATATGTTTTTAACTCTTTTTCAAGATGTCTTTTAACATGTTTTATTAATCATTTGTTCATTCCTATTATATATATATATATATATATATATATATATATATATATATATATATATATATATATATACACGTTTTATTTTTTATTACCGTTTTTTTTTTTCTGTTCAGTTACATTTTTATTTCAGCTACGCGACCGTTATCTAACCTCCTCAGACTTTACAGAAAAGTTCGTTTATGGTGGAATGAAGGAATGAATGATGTATATAACATTTATTGGAAGTAAATTGTTATAATTAGATATTTGTTTAAAAGATATTGCAGCAGAAATCGCTTTATCTCGAAATGAAATGTGAGAGGCATCAACGTTCATTTTATTTGTATAAAGTATTTTAGTATTTAGGTAGTGAACAGTGCTGTGTTTTTTTGTTGTTTTTTTTTAGTGATTTAGAGAGGAGATCAGATCTAGGAAGGCCTCTGTCTCCAATGTCGCATTCTGAGCCCTGCATTACCCCCACAATTTTCATCTCCCGCTCCTGAGATATGTTCTTGTCGCAGTGAGTTTGATTCGCAGTTTATCCCGACTTACCCTTTCCGTATTTGCAGTGCCGTTATCATATCTCGTTGCCCTGACAACTATCCGTGCCTGAAACTGTCAAGCGTTTTTCAAAACGCACAACCATTGATTATCCTTGCCTCTCTCGCTTTAGATTTACAACGTATGTGTGTGTGTGTGGGGGTGGGGTGGGGGTCAGTTAAATTGGTTTCTCCCATCGAAGAAACGAATTTTATTTTTCATTTTTCCTAATATTTTATATTACCATAGGAACGCTTAGCCTTTTTTTTTTTAATAATATATATCTATATATAATGTGTGTGTGTGTGTGTGTGTGTGTGTAAATACTTAACTAGCTAAAGATCAAGAGTGGAATTATTTGTTGACTAGAAGAAGCCTGTGGAAATTCCACGGATGTTTATCTATCGTCTTCTCGCTCTTCTTAGCATGAACAGACTTGTCAGTTAATTTGCTTTTAATTATTTTAAATTAAACAAAAAGAAATCATCAAAAATTAGAGTTTTGTTGATTTCATTTAGATCACCAAACCGGTATATCTTTTATTTTGGGTGATGTCTTACTGTGTTAATTGCTTTTATGCTTTTGACTTTTTCATGGACACACACACACACACACACACACACACACACACAGAGCTTTGATGTAAAAACTTGTATTGTACTGTATGCTTTGTCTTGTGGCAGTCATCTGCACCGACAAGGATTAGCAGTAATAGCAAAAAGTGTGGTTGGTTCTATACAAAGCCTTCACCACTATAATCAAATCATCTGTGTGGATTTTAAGTCCATCATATATATATATATATATATATATATATATATATATATATATATATATATATATATATATATATATCTATATATATATATATATATATATGACAGGCCCTTTAAGAAATTCGTTTCTTATCGTTGAGCACTTTCAGTTGAATTAAAGTCGGTCAATTTAGCTCTTATGCATAGATCATCGTATAACGATTAGATCACTCTCTGACTGACGTAAATGAACATTTAAATCAAAATGTTTAAATTCGACGTTATTTCACGCGGTTAATGGTAGCTGAATTGATTAGATCTTCGCTAATCGAGCCAGATATGTCTCGTGATGCGGGGTTCGAATCGTTCGACTGGTATTAATCGTGACACCCTGCACTGAAGATTCCCGAAAGGATGAAACACTAGTGTCTGTAGATATTTAATTATTATAGTAAAAAAATTATATATATATATATATATATATATATATATATATATATATATATATATATATATATATAAGAGCAAATAGTTAATAAAACATGTTAAAAAAAAAACACTTTGAAAAAGAGTTAAAAACATATTTAATCTGAAAAGGAAACACATAATAAGTGGATAGTCCTATTATATATATATATATATATATATATATATATATATATATATATATATATATATATATATATATGCTTCAGAGACTGAGGTTGTGCTCATTTATTTTCATTTATTTTTTTTAGCAATTCAGAGAGGGGATAACATCTAAAAACTCTTCTCTCTGGTTCTACCAGATCAGGCTGCCTGAAAATACTGGCTTAATATCAAAAATGCACCAAACATAATAATATTGTTTTTATTCGTATTATTTGGATTTATCGGACTACTGTTCCCATCTTGAGTGTGATTTTCACAACATTTCGGTCGATGTAACCTCCGACCTTCTTTAAGTGTATCCTGCCGAACTCAGGAATTTGGATGAAATTTCGAGCAGAACCCTTTATTTACTTTATTTATTTACTAGTGTGCTCTTGTTCCGACAGCCATGACTGGATAGAGATATGTCGCCCACACTGAGAATTGAACCTTCAACCTTCAGGAGAATATCACTTTTTACAATTGATTTTTCCAAGTACTCTAACCACTGCGCCACCGAGGTTACATTAACTGAAACGTCGTGAAAATCACACTCAAGATGAGAACAGTGGTCCAATGAATCCAAATAATCCAAATGACCAATCCTCATCTCAAAAATTCAGAAACGTCATTGGGTTTATTTTCTTTTGCAAAAACTCAATCATGTGTTGCAAAGTCAAAAACAGAAAAACAATTTTTTTCTACAAAACAATCAAACCAAACACCATGGATAAATATTTGAAGATATAAAGAATTTGAAGGATAAGCGCGTTTATCAAATGATCATATTCGGCATTGAATAAACTGAAAAGGGTTGATATACCAGAAAAAAAAAACTATTATGGTGCCCAACTTTGCAGATAATAACGAACTCTTTCACTCACTATAAAGAACGGGAAAATATGTTTCTCGACGATTATGGTCGAGATTTTCACTTATGGCAGTCGGACTGACATACGCGAACATTCTTCATTTTGTTAGATATTTGTAGGGCAATACCAAAGGTATTGCTAGCCGACAATTGTTACGATCGTCATAATATTTGTAAAAAATAAAATGTTATCATAGCAAAATAAATATTTACAGAGAAAATTATTTATTTTTAGATATTTTAATAGAAAAGAATGTTAGAACACAAACGATAATTTTAAAATAGATTGACCTCTAGAGTCTGACGTAGCAGTAGAGGTCACTTAAAGTGACGTGAACCTAAGAAAGAAAGGTTTGAAAGATATGTATGATTTTTTTTTTTTTTAGACAATCAGGAAGGAGAGAGGGTAGATGCAGTCGGGGTCGAGAAAGGGAAAATGCGGTCAACAGACGGTGATGGCTTCCAGTAGAGGGGATCAAGTAGAGTTTGACAAAGACTCTTATCATTAATAACATGGGTAGGAGTGTTAGATATCAGCAGGCAACCCCGGGAAGAAAAACTATTCGATGAGTTGCACACATGCAAATGTGTAAAGAATACGGGATTTTCCACCATTGCATAACAGAATGCATAATTTGATTCAGAAATATGTGAGAGAATATCGGGCAAAGATTGAAACAAGATACAAAAGAAATATTAAACATTCCAATAGTAAAAGAATGTTTTGATAAATAAAATCGTCACAAAGAAAAGTTAGTCGGTCAGAGAGCCAGGCTCGTCACCATTTCTCCACCACCCGATAACCGTCTAACCATGCACCACCCCACGCACCTTTCTGAAACGTCAAAACACTACTGATAATTTATAATCAAAAGTTGTTTTGTCGGTGTAAAATAAAAGCAATATATTTTTTATAGATCAACTGTGTTGTGATTTTACTCACTATCAGTGTATATATTGCACTAGCGACAAAAGTAGATGTTAAAAATTATATAGACTGAACAAATGCATTTTGAACAACCGGCCATAGCGAATACATAACAATTTATTGTATGTGCTTTTCTGTTCAATATAGAAAACTTTGTAGAAGGTTCTAGATTTGATTGTGTCTTGGCACACATGCATTTAGTTTGTCGGTCTGCACGTCTGTTGGTGAAGTCATAAGTTATATTCGATTTTCCATCTACTGAGCACAACTCGGCTAGGTTGTTATTCCATTTAGAAAACAAGTGAATATCGACAACTATGACAAAAGCCACCTGAAGAAGGTCAAATAGTACAATAGTCAAAACGTTGTTTAAAAATAACAACAATTAAAGCACAAAAGTTTACAAATGTGAATAACAAAATTCTTGTCAAAGAACTATTGTCAACGTTCAATTCATCTTTTTCTTTCCCAACTGATGCTTTTATATACAATTAGATAGAAGGTTCTAGATTAAACCTCTTGGGTGGATAAGTTTTTCTTTTTACTAATTACAGGGTGGTGTCTTTCTTCCAGATCCTGACGGGACCAAAACACAAACCAAATCTATTCATTTTTATTTATTACGGACTATTATCCTCATCTTTTTTCCTAGTTATTTCATGATGTTTCAGCCAACTATTCCTCTGGCCTTCGTCAGGTGGTAATCGCGACGGATAGGAACTTTGAATCTTCTAACTGCATTCTCTGCAATTACTGCCTTCTGGAGTTGTTGTCGTCTCACCACGTTTTGGCCAAGTAAGCCTCTGGCCGGCTTTGGGTAGACTTGAAACCGCTATCTTCAGACAATTCTCACCTGGAACCATAGAGATTCAACGTCTCTATCAACTGCACCACGGGCCTCGAAGGATGAGGATAATAGTCCGCAATAAATAAAAATGAATAAATAATACTCATCTCAATGAATTCCAATTAAAATAATACAAACCAAATCGTATGTTTTAATTTAAAATGAGTTATTCATTCGGTGATTTTTATAATGTAACGTTGTTATTACTTTTAAAATGAACCAAACGTTGTGTTTAGAGAATCGCAAAAAAAAAAAAAAAAAAAAAAAAAAACTTGGACACGAATTTTTAGGTGAAAGAAAAGGTTATTTGCATTACTTGTTTCGATCGCACTATTGTTCTCATCTTGTGTGTTATTTGTGCAACGTTACAGTCAGTGTAGCCTCCGACCATCGTCAAGCATGCTGGTCGCCATCTTGGAAAAGAAAAGAGAAAAGTTACTGGCTCTGTAGATGGTTTCGTATTCTTGCAGTTTTTTTTTGTTGTTGTTGTTTTGTTTTGTTTTTCACCATGTGAAAAAAAATTGGTTGCCAAGGGGAGGTAATTTAAACACAGTTTTACGGGATTGTTTCTCGTTTACTGTTGAAATTTTAAGGAGGGGTTGTATAATTTTTTGTTCAAAACAAGAAATACAAACAATCAGCCCTCATCTCAAAAATTCAGAACTGTAAAAGTTATTTATTTTCTCGTTTTCGCACACGTCGCCGACATGTATTTACAACACAAGTATGTTTTCTGTCTTTCTTTATTTCTTTCTCGTCAGATAGCAGTCGTGTGTTTTCAGCTACAACGAGTTGAGGTGTTCCCGTAATTCTTTCTAGAACTCATGGGTCAGCCAACTCGCTATTGAAGGGATGGTAGGAGAGAGAAGACTCACATGCTTGTTGAGCGTACCTTTAATCGCCACGCGTCTTTTCCCCTTTCTTCTCTTCCTTCCGATTTTAATACCTATATATGTATTTTATTCCATGACGTCACGCCCACGCCTTAAAATGCCGACGCAACATTAACTCGGCACGTGAGTCGTCAATATCCGTATATGTCCTGACTTGGTGGGATCAGCGACTGCATTTCAAAAATGTTTGATGTTTGTGAATCTGTGTTACCGTACTTAATTTTAAATAGTATTTTCAAGTTAAATTCAATTGTTACGATATTTTCGTTTAATAAATTGTTAAGTGAAATTACGGGATAGTTACAAAATACCATCCCCTCCCCTTTTATATATATATATATATATATATATATATATATATATATATATATACTAGCAAAAGTACCAATCGTTGACTAGGTTCAAAAACAGCCTACAGAAAATAGACTCTGATTTATGAAAGTATGATAGGTTATGAAAAGGAATGGTTGTAAAGAGATAGCTTGGAATTTGGGGGTATCAAAACCAAAGCAAAATATGATGAAAGTAAAAATAAAATAGATAAACCCCATAATTTATTATACCATACCTGTTCATACTGAAACACTTATCACAATATTCTGTGGATCTATATTAAAAAACCTTGTTAAACCTTATGACATATTTCCATTCTATGTCAAGCGCGAACGAACACCCCATAATTTTATTATACCATATTTCTTCAAACTGAAACATAATTATCAAAGTATACTTACGCAGATAGATATGAGAAGTAATTATTAAAGTTTGTGCCTATTTCCATTCTATGGAGGCCAGGCGCAAACGCAGACCCCACAATTTTATTATACCATCTCTATTTAAGTTAAAACATTCTTATCAAAGTATTATTATGTACATCTATATCAAAAACACTTGCATGCGTTTTTTAATAAATTTTTAAATTTTTAATTTCCTTACTTTGTGGACCAAGCGCGAACGCAGACCCCACAATTTAAATGAATCATCATTATGCCAGATCAAACATACTCATTCCTGTGTCTCGATATATCTTCTATCATTATATGTGATCAGTTTTCTATAATAGTCAACCATATAGGAGCCTATTCGTGACCAGACACACATACAGGCGTTCAGCTTTATATATATATATATATATATATATATATATATATATATATATATATATATATATATTGGGTTTGTATAAGGGATTTTTCCTGTTATATGGTTTTCTTGAAGTGGTTCTTTTGCTGCTTCAACCACTTTTTCATTCATGTTGATGCCAATGTGGTTTGGAATCTAGCAGATTATGTATTTATATGAAAAGAAAATGACATAAACATTGAACTCATGCACAGAGAATAAACTATTCAAAGTAACTTTAAACATAAAATTATCAAAAATATTATACCATCCTAGATAGTTTTATCAATATTTAACAGTAAGTGCCTGATATTTCCCGTGAAAGGGGTATGTATCATTTGAAGCAGTTAAATGAGTCTAACTATAGTTCGAGTAATAATCTGGAAAGTCGGCATACAAAACGAGTGTTCAGGGTCGAAGCTCATATTCCTAGCATATGACTTGCGTGTCTTTCAATATCTAGTGGCTCTACCTGTCGGTACTTATGGTTCAAATCATTTTATAAAAAGAATATGGCTAGAATATTGGAACTGATGCACAGAGAATAAACTATTGAAAGTAACTTTAAACATCGAAATGAAAGATAGAAAAAAGATGTCAAGAAAAGAAGAGGTAGTAATGACTAGACTAAAAATAGTTCACACTCATGTCACTCACTCACATCTACTAAAAGGAGAAGAGGTGCCTATTTGCATAACATGTCAGGAGCCCTACACAATACATCATATACTGACGGGCTGTGTGGACTTTGAACGGACCCAAATGAAGCATTACCAGGAGAATCGACTCAGAAAAAAATTGAATTCCTGAAAGAGATTAAAACATACAACAAAATATAACACAAAATTCTACAAAAAAACCCAATAATAACTAACCAACATCTAACACATTATGGTCGTCTTCAAGTCCAACATAAACAAGTTCTTAATGAGCCGTTCCCCTTAAGTAATCCAATTTACCAAATTTCTACTACTAACAATTACTATGATATTGCTTCATTGACTACTGTACACTCATTATCCTTTATCCTCGAGTGGCCTCCGGGCCTTGATAAGTGCAGACTCCTTTGTAAATGACGCATTACCAGGAGAATAGTCTAAAGGAGATATTTAACAAAATCGACCCGAAAAAAGTTATTAAATTCCTGAAAAAGATTAAAATATACAACAGAACATAACAAAAAGATTTTACAAGAAAAACCAAAAACAACCAACATCTAACACATTACAATTAATGTTTCGGTATTATATGACCCAAAAGTGGTTGATATGCCGTAAAATAAAGCAAACAAACAAAACCCTCGTCTCCCCATGTTAATAATGGGTTTCTAAATAATAACGTTATTATTTCAAGCATGGTAACATAGAGGCACAAGTACCAGATGTTTTATATTAGTAGTTGTCTGGGTTAAACTAAGTTACTTCTATAATTTAAATCTCACCTGTCTGTTTAAATGTATGTATGTATGTATGTATGTATGTATGTATGTATGTCTGCCTAAAATTTTCGACAGAGGCGACGGATTTTCATAGGATCGGTTTTGAAGCTCGACCTTTCAAATATCGAAAAATTGGCTAAAAACGTTAGTTTCTTCACCCTCAACTGGGCACTTTTCTACAAGGAGGGGTCGTTTTTTTCGCCGATATTTTCGAAAGTCATCCCCTCTTTTCGATTGACTAGCCTTCCGGTTTGGCGATGGACGCAACGGCAAAGGCCTCGGGTTTTTTTTTTTTTTCCATGGTCTTTTCCTCCTTTGTGGTACGGGTTCGAGCCTGCCTGCCTACTACCACTTCCCTTTTTCTTTTTTTTTTCTTTTTTGCTCAACACACACTTCCAAACACCCGGGCAACGCCGGGCACCCAGGTTAGTTTTAAATAAACGTGTCAGGCGCCTTACACATTAGTCTAAAATATATCAAACCAAATATATAGAAAACGATTCCTTTCATTATATTTTTAATTTGATTTTGTCTAAAACATAATCTTTCACAGCTTGTAGTAATAATAAAATAATAAATAATTATTGATTTTAAACTTCCAGTAAAACTAAAATCTGTAGAGTGTTTTTTTTTTTTTTACGTTTGAAAAATATTTTATTTCGTTTTGTCTAATGTAATTCAGGCTCCTTGAGATTTACATTTTGAATGGCCAGACTCCAGACGCCATGGATAAAGTCATTAAGGAACTCAATGATCCCAAAAGGAAATCTCCAAACGACTTGGACAATGCAATGGTGTCTCTGATCCGTCAGGTTTTGCGAGTGAAGGACGACCCACACGTCGATGTCGCTTGCAACGTCTTCAAAAACAACTGAGGTAAGTCTCTTTTTCGTGATTGTCTTTTAGGGTTTGTATTACTGTACACATAGATTCGAAAAAGTTGTCAAAAAACAAATATATAACAAATAAATGTTATCAAAGGCAAGATAAGTTACTTTTCTACCAAACTGGATATAATTTTCGTGTTTTTATTCAATGTAACATGTTTATTCAGCTCGAAAAGCATACAGTGTTAACCGATGTATTGGAAAATTCAAAATGGCGGCCGACTCTCTCTTTAACACGATAAGTTCGGAAAAAGATGTTATAATTAATAAACTAGACAAAATACTGTTAGAAACTCGTTCAATATATGTTACCGTGACATAACTTGACATATATTCGGTGGTTTTTTAATAGTATTTTTGTCTAGTTTATTATTTATAACACCTTTTCCCGAACTTATCGTGTTAAAGAGAGAGTCGGCCGCCATTTTGAATTTTCCAATACATCGGTAAACACTGTATGCTTTTCGAGCTGAATAAACATGTTAAATTGAATAAAAACACGAAAATTATATCCAGTTTGGTAGAAAAGTAATTTATCTTGACTTTGATAACATTTATTTGTTATATATTTGTTTTTTGACAACTTTTTCGAATCTATGTGTACAGTAATACAAACCCGTCTTTTATTGTTTTATATTATATATAGATACATGAGTAGATTCAATCAACTTGGAATGAGGGACAAGGTCATTACTAATAACGGTAGATTCAAGTAACTAATATACTCAACTCACAAAGTCCAGTTCTTCTAAGCATCATACTCTTAAGATGCAAAGTTATATATATTTGTGGTCCTGGATATGACCTTAAACTATATCCGACGGTGAGGCCCCATCTTGCAGACTTTGGGGAGTGTGGAGCCACCCTTTAATTGCCATTGCTCCCAAGTCCACTCTGACCCGGAGTGGTAATACCTGTTAGGGTCCCAACTATAGGTTAAAGAAATCGATTTAAAAAAAATATATATATTCTATCAAAAAAGTTTTCTTCGAAATCACTGGATTCCGCATTAAATAACCTGAAAAGGGTTGAGATGCCATAAAACAAAACCAACCAACCAAATATATATATATTTGTGCATATATCATACTACCTAACGATGCAGAGTTCTATATATCTAATATATAAAAGGTTATATGTTTGTCTGTCTGTCCGTTTGTCTCCATATTTTCAAACTCTATCTCTCCTGAAACTAAAAGTCGCAGAGCGGCGTTAGGAGCCTCAAATGATTGAATTTTTTATGGACTGTTCTTTTATGGGTCTTTAGCTGGTTAAAATAGTTTTTAAAAGGGTCAAAATTGAGTCAACATTGGAAAAATCGTTATATATTTTGTACATTCATCTTAGTTTATTTAAAATTTTTAATCAGTTCATATGCATGTCACGTTGGTACTGTGGTAACGTCACCAGCTTTGAATGTTGCTGTTTTGCTTTCAGTTTCGATTCTAGCTGATGGCAACCAAATACTTTCTTTTTTACTTTTGAAATCACGATTCTATAATAATATATACTATACGAAATCTGGACAAATTGAAATATCATATTTAAGCATATTTTATGACCGGACAAAGCCGGACGCCCTCCAGTGTGTGTGTGTGTGTGTGTGTGTGTATATATATATATAGAGAGAGAGAGAGAGACAAATTTATTGCATAATATAGTTTTCGATTCATGTGCTAACCAGCAAAATATCATTTTGCTAACTAATTTCCTCTGAAGTTAAGACCCATTCTCTGAAACTCCATGGAATAACGAAACTTTTTAAATTTTACTATTCTTTGCTGAATTGTTGTAATTTCTAAGTTACAGAGTTTATACTGAATTCCTTATATCACTGCTCTCTCTCAAATATTGAGCTTTTTCCTCTAGTTAGGATTATCATGAATATTAAGTTATACTTGCTTTATATATATATATATATATATATATATATATATATATATATATATATATATATATATATATATATAGAGAGAGAGAGAGAGGAAGAGGCAGAATTCTTTCCTTTAAGCCTGTTTCAGTAAATAATACAGATAACTCCTGTTTACATATTTTGGTTCTGATCTTTTCTAGTTTTCTTATTAGTTATCTTGTTTCTGTCAAGAACTGGCTGATATAATTGTCATAGTCACTTATGACCTTAGTACTTTCAGATCTACCTGAATCTATCATCAGGGATAATTACCAGTAAAGATTTTAGGTTATTTGTAGAAGTGTGTTTTTGGGGGAGGTTTTGTTTTTGTTTTTGTTTTTTACCACTCTAATAAATCATGTATTAAAAACACTAATAATTAAAACAAAGAAACCAAATATTAACAAAATAAATTTCAAGAAGAGTGATAATATTCTTAAATACCTCTAAAGGTAACATAGAATAATTAATGTTTCCTTGGCAATAAAACAAAGACTGTTGGCATTTATGATTAAAACTTGATGGGCAAGTCAGATAAAACTAAAGTTTATTTCTGTAAATGAGTGTTTAAATACGTCTCTTTATGAAATGGGTATTCGTGTGATCGTCTATTCATGAATGTCTTTAAAATCAATATTCATTCCAATTGTTGCCATGTAAAAACATCTAATCGTTTTTCCCTAGAATCGTTAGACTTTGGAATTCCCTCCCAGGCCCTTGCTTCTATGACTGTCCTGACATGCAGATGTTCAAGTGTAATGTGAACAGACATCTCGCTGCTCAACTCCCTACATAGCATCCCTGTAGATTTTGATCTCAAATAGAGGCGCCTTGCATTCAAGTGGCAGTGTGCCTTGTTTGGGATGAAATTTAAAAAAAAAAAAAAGGGTGAAGATAAAATTGAGGCAACGTGTCTTTGGCACAATCGATAAAGTTTATGTATTTTTACTAAGGCATTTTTACCATCGGCCAACTTTCCGTAAGCCATCTGATTGGTAGTGTTATTGTCCGCCACAACGGTTCTTACGTATATAAACTTCTGTGCTGAGTGTATCAATAACGTGTGTGAAAAATCTGCAATCCAATTAATGCCGAAGATCGGACAGCACAGGTGAAAATTAATCAGAGAAGTAAGTTTCCGTTAATTAACGGAGATCCGCTTTTTTTTTATATAAAATTGAATAGTGGATCTCCCCCAACACGGCCGACTACGATTTAGCTGATTTTTTTTTCTCCCCTCCTCCTCTCTCGCTTTTCGCCATACAATTTTTGCACCAATTGTAACCCCTAACAATTGCAGAGATAGGTTGGTTTGGAAGTCAATTTGTAAAAGCTGTACAACACATGTCAGCATGTAAACCAGACGTGAAACCGAATATGGTGATCGAAGAATGGATGAGAGTGTTTGGGTAGTAGATGTAGAACAGTTGAGGTAGCAGGGTCAGTTCACAAAGGAAGACTTTATATTTGGGTTTTAGCCGGGGAAAATCGGTACCAAATTGTGAAACTTTAAAAAAAATGGAATTTGCCAGGTGAAGGTCGAACGACGGCATTATGAATATGCATGCGTAATGTAATAGCTATTTATTTATGTTTTAAGTTTTAGCCTTGGAGCAAACATGTCTTCATCGCTCAGGTATTAACCTCAAAGGAAAAAGTAAATCGTAAGCTAAACTTTTGGTTTCGATTCTCGGTGGTGGCACACAAGTCATTTTTTTTTTTTTTTTTTACTTTTTAAATCATTACTATAGACAAGTTGGATGCTATTGGCTAAAATGAATAACAAGAACTAATGGAGAGCGATCATCAAATTAAGTGATAATTTCGCATGTCTTATCTAGCAGTGATAAAATAAGACTGTTGGATTTTCATGACTGAAACCTAGTGGACACGTCAGAGTTTATTTGTATCAAATATCGTTGGATTATGAAAAGGATTATGAATTTTATTAACGATTCTATGAGGTACTTTTTTTTTGGGGGGGGGGACGGTGTAATAAAAAAAATACTTTATTGAAAGACGCGTACGCACATCATTTGCGCATACATTATCCTGAATAAAAACAAAGAGTTATATTTCGGACTAATCAGATAACGTTTTGAATTTATTGGAAATGGTCTTTCTGTGAGCCATTTCGATCTCTTAAAAAAAGCCAGAATTTTCTTCAATAAACTAGTTGAGCCGAAATCCATGGACTGGCGTCCACAGCGCCTCTCTGCGCCTACTGGCACGTCAATTCTCGCATGCTCGCACTTACAAAGCATGAGACAGACAAACAGACACAGACACACACACACACACACACACACACACGCACACAGCTTGAATCCGTTCATTGTCGTCTGCTCATTTAAAACAACTTAAATATTCCCAATTTTACTTACTGAACTAACTTTCTTATATAAAACACCAATGAACAGTGAATTTAACATATTTTAATGAAATACAATTTATATAATAGAGGGGGGAAGTTTTGGTTACGATTTCCTGGCCCCTGTAACGCACGGCTCTTAATTAATCGATTCATAATTCTTCTAATGTCTCAATTAATGAATTCCCCTGTGTTTTTACAAATACTCTAAAAAATATTCACGAACATTGTATGTTTTTTCCATGGCTGTAAACTTCCATTTTAAACATGTACAAAATATTGCTTTTGTGAATATATGCCTTCTGGGCTCATTATTTTGTTTTTGTGTATTTTTTTTTTGTTTTTTTTTTTTATTCAATTTTCACCCCAAACAAGGCACAGTGCCACTTTGAAGCAGGGGGCTACTATTAGGGAATTAATTAGCGGGGTCATTATGAAGGGAGAAGAGTAGAAAGATGTTTGTTAACATTACACTTGAACTTCTGCATATCATTGCAGTTGGGAAAGCAGAATCCCGGAAGGGAGTTCCAAAGACCCGCAGTTCTGGGGAAGAAACTATTGGAGTAAAAGGCTTTCTTGCACCTAGGGATCTCCACTGTAAAGGGATGAGACTTAGTATCTTGTCGGGTTTGTCAGGGGTAGTTACGTCGGGGAGGTACAAGTGTTTGCAGTTCGTCAGAGCATTCACCATTAAAGTATTTGTAGAACAGGCAGAGGGATGCAACATCTCGTCGATCGGACAGAGGTTGAAGCCTAGATGACAGTTCAGGACCTATCAGGTTGGCGACTCTTTTTTGAACCCTGTCCAGGAGCGAGAGACAAGCAGCAGATGCACCAGCCCAGATGTGACAACAGTACTCCATACATGGGCGAATGGTTGCCTTATAGAGGTATAGGATACTGGCAGGCGTAAGTAGTTTTCTAGCACGGTAGAGGGAGCCAACCTTCCTTGCAGCAGCCCTGGCAATGCTCTCAATGTATCTATTCCAGTTCATATTCCCTGTAAACGTTAGGGCGAGGAGTTTAAAAGAAGTACTTTCAGGCAATGTGCTCTTGGCCATTGCTGTGTATATGTTACGTACGTGTGTCTAGTGTAACGTCTAGTAACGAATAAAACTTACGACAACAGATACATTTTTACAACAGACATGTAACAAAAGGGTTGGTGGGTTGTTTTTGTTTTACGGCATTTCAACCCTTTTCGGGCTATTTAATGCCGAATCCAAAGATTTTGAAGAAAACTTTTTTAATAGAATATATTTGTTGTTTTGAAGTCGGTTTCTATTTAACCCATAGTTGGAACCCTAACACGTACTACCACTCCGGGTCAGAGTGAATCTGGGAGCAATGGTAATTAAAGGGTGGCTCCACACTCCTCAAAGCCGGCAAGCTGGGGCCTCACCACTGGATATAGTTCAAGGTCATATCCAGGACCGTAACAAAAGGGACAAATAACAATTCACTGGGGTTCTAACATCGAGCCAATCGAAGAAACATATCTGATCTGTCTCTGATCTTGTTTGACGGATCCTCGGGAACACAGCTACAAAGAAGACTCATCTCAATGACTCAGCAAATATCGAGCTCTCTCTTCAGCAACCTTTATTTCCGATTTTTCCCCATTGGAAAGCTGCCGCTGCTCCTAGACTAAAGCATTCTGATCCCCCTCTACTGGGAGTCATCACCGTCCATAGACAGTATTTTTCCCTTTCTCGACTGACTGCATCTATTCGCCCTTGCTCCCGAGAGACTAAAAAAAAATCATACGTCTTTCTTTCTCAAGTCCACGTCACTTTAATCAGGCCAATCAGAGAAACATACCTAGTCTGTCCCTGATCTTGTTTGGCGGATCCTCGGGGACAGCTGTGAACAAGACTCATCTCAATGACTCAACAAATCTCGAACTGTCTCTTCAGAAACCTTTATTTCCGATTTTCCCCCATTGGAAAGCTGCCGCTGGTCCTAGACTAACGCATTCTGATCTCCTCTATTGAGAGCCATCACCGTCTGACTTGATCCGCTCTCTCTCTCTCTCTCTCTCTCTCCCGATTCTTAACTGCATCTGCTCTCTCTCTCTCTCTCTCTCTCTCTCTCTCTCTCTCTGTTTCTCTCTCTCTCTCTCTCTCTCTGTTTCTCTCTCTCTCTGTTTCTCTCTCTCTCTCTCTCTTGCTTCCAATCTCTGACTCAAATCATCGTATCTTTTTCCAAAATTGCATTTCACTTTACAATGACCTCTACATAAGAGTCGTCAGACTCTAGTTGTCGATCTATTTTAAATTATTGTTTCTGTTCTACATTCTTTAATTTATTAAAACATCTTAACACAAAATAATTTTATCTGTAAAGATTTATTCTGCTATAGTATTCTATTTTTATAAATATTACAACGATGATAACAACTAGCAATACCTTCTGGCATTGCCCTACTATGTCTAACATAAGATGTCGTTCGTTTTCCCACGTTTAAATATAAAAATAAAAACTTTTTTTCTATGAAAATATTTCTGTGTAACTAGTCCATTCTAAAAATATCTCGCCCAAATCAAAACACCTAAAGAAATCTAAGAAAGAAATCTCTAAAACTGAATGCCCCCCCCCCAAAGCGACCAGAACAGACAAGCTGAATGATATTGGCTGAAATGAACAAGAATTACCAGATGAATTTAATAAGATGAGGATGTTTTATGGGCGATAAGAATTAATTCTTACTTTCCAAAGTCTATCTGTGAAAGAAAGACCCAAAATACACGAGCAGATAAATGAGTGAACAAATCGAAGATTCCAGAGATTTTGAGAATGAGTGAAGTAGATATATTGCCTCGGGCTATAAAGTAAAGTGAAAAAAAAAACAAAAAAAACCCAGAAATAGCAAATGAATAAAATCTACAACTGGGATCATCCAAATACTTAAATGTTCATTGATTATCTCCCTTATAAAATATTCCGAATCGGAAACAAAGGAAATAAGCTGTTCCAACCTTCAAAGCATCGATGATATTGGTTTATGCATCGGAAGTATTCTAATCCCTGCAGACCATTTGGGCACTTTCAATGACCCGATGCTGTTCACTCAGATGTGGGACTATCTTATATATAAACATTTCAAATGAACTACGAAAATGCTATTTTTACATCTCCAACACATTTTAAATAATTTCTGAAGAGGACGCTTCACAGAACGTCTGAAACGCGTTACAAATGATTTCAATGATTTAAAAACATTATTACAATGATCTAAACAATTCTTAATGAAAAACCAAGACACGGAATAATAAAATGTTAAAAAATACACATTGTTGGTGACTACCCCTTTTTATATATATATATATATATATATATATATATATATATATATATATATATATATATAAAATAAAAATTACAATTAAATTTACCAAAATGATCTAAGATGGTAAAATTAAAGTATATTATAAATATTAAAGAATTAATATTTATAAAGTTATCTCAGCCAGATGTAAAAGCTCGATAAAACCAAATAGGAAATAGAGCTTATAATACGAGCAAACAGTTGATAAAACATGTTAAAAAACACTTTGAAATGAGTTAAAAACATATTTAATTGGAAATGGAAACACTAGATAAGTGGATAGTCCTGAATCCGCGGAGTTTCGAAGAAATACTTTCCTTCTCATCAGAGGGTAGGAATTAGCAAAATCCGATCCCGCATTTTGCTAATTCCTACCCTCTGATGAGAAGGAAAGTGTTTCCTTTTCAGATTAAATGTTTTTAACTCATTTCAAAGTGTTTTTTAACATGTTTTATTAACTGTTTGCTCGTATGTGTATATGTATATATATATATATATATATATATATATATATATAAACTTTGTGAGGAGATTTATCAGGATAATACAAAGCTCAACAAATTGCTTTGGATCTTATATAGAAGTTAATAAAAGCAGAAAAAATTAAGTTATAAAGACTATATACTGAGAGAGAGAGAGAGAGAGAGAGAGAGAATTATTCCTTTACTTAATAAGAGTGTTCATACATTTGATTGGGGAAATACCTTCGTATAAAGTTCCTTTATCCCTCAACTGAATGTATGTATACTAGGCACCGCCAAAACTGGGGGGGGGGGCAGGTTAGTACTTTTTGACGGACCGTCTTTTTAAAAATCTACCAAAAATCAGGTAATTATCCGATCAATACGAAATTTTCAGCGATTATTAGGAGAAGAATGAACTTTATAACAGTGTACTTATTTTTCATAAACGATATTTATATATATATATTTTTTTTTACTTAACCCCCCCCTTGTTTTGAAGTGGGAACAAATATGCTTAAAATAATCAGCTGAAACTGAACAAAACATATTGTGTTGTGGTAAGGGACAGAATTATAGATTTAAAAAAAAAAAATTGTTTGCATACCTTATTTTGACGTCTGAATATCAGAACTTCGATTGTGTTTAATTATCCCGCTTTTGAGTTTTGAAGTGTGAAATTCGGTAAATATGTTAAGTAAAATAATTAATTTAAGTTAAGCAAAACAAAAAAAAACATTTTTAATATTTATACGAAAAAAGTCATTTTAAAATTTTTGATAAATAAATTAACAATTTTTTTTTAGCGAGCCGAATAATGCATGACCATTATTAAACAGGGCATGCTTTGAATAATCGATACAAAAAAAAATTCGATAAATATTGTGCCCTTTGTGTAAAAATAGCATCATTTTTTTCGATCCCGTTTGAAAACGTTTGCCGCCTTTCGACTACGGTGGACCAAACGCGCTGAAATAATTTTTTTTTATTCTGCTTTAAATTGCCCCCCCCCCATTTTGGGGAGCCTGGCCCCCACACACATGCACATTAAAAACCAAACTCATACAAATTGTCACCCATCTGGTACTGGCCAGCCTCAGCTTAATAATACACTGAAATTTTCGTCACTGAAAAATAAGTTTTTTTGGCCTGTTTAGTGTTCCATAGTTTTCTTCTTATAAAACGCAAACGTAAACAGAGTCGATCTAGACTCTACATCGTCGCGAATATCTGGTTAGCTATATGAATAAGTGGAATTATTTGAAATTCAGGTACTTATATTATAATATTTTTGCATATTCTCTTAGAAAATAATCCTAAATCTTAGTTAGACAATAAATGAATAAATAAATTATTTCAAAAACCTTTTTTTTTTTTTTTAAATATTTAAGTACGTTTTTTGTGCAAGACAAAAAATGTCAATTGTTTACTTTTTGGGAAAATTTAACATTTAAAATTGAATTAAAAATAGTAGAAAAAGTTTTACATTATTCTGTTTTCTATATGATAAAATTCAGGGTTTTATCTTTCTGGAAAAAAAAAAGTTACTCAGAAATAATGGATTTTAATAAATGTGATTTAGTTTTAAAAAACAACAACAACTTGATTTTGCGGCCATTTTTGGCGGTGCCTAATGTATACTCTTATTAAATAAATGACTCATTCTATATTTATCAGTATATAGTTTTTGTTACTTCATTTTCTGCTTTTATTGACATATATATATATATATATATATATATATATATATATATATATATATATATATATATATATATATATATATACCATTTAACATATATAACATTTCGCAGGCAAGTGACCTGTTGGAAAAGACCAATGTAGTTTACAAATTCAGTTGCCCAATAGGAGAGTGTATCTCCAATACTAGTAGCTACATTGGTTCAACAACTAACACATTGACGCGAAGATTGACTCTCCACCTCTCTGACTCTAGCTCCATATCACATTTGAAGGGACATGGCTGCCATCATTCGGAATTTCGAAGAATTATGGTAGAAAATACAAGAGTATTACAGTGAGAGAAATGTAAATAGGCTAAGAATACTCGAAGCATTGTACATTAAAACAAAGAAGCCCCAGATAAATAATATTAATTATGAGTGCAGCCGAAACGTTTTGAAATGTTTGGGATAAATTTTGAATATATATGTGTGTGTGTATATGTATATAAATATATTTAATATATATATATATAAAAAATCTGCTTACCTAATTTGTAACAAGCTACCACGTGACTATGAAAAAATGTATATATATGTAATTAAAAAAAAAACAAAACAATTTCTACATTTATTCCTACAATATGCCTGAGGATGATAGCACTTCTGTCAAAAGCGCTCGCGATTATGGATCCAACTTATACAATTTAGAGAACACAAAAAGAACTATTCGGAGATTGGAGAAGATAAAACGGAAAATTGTAAAACAGAATAACTCCGTGCTATTCAATAATATTTGTGTGTATACATATATATATATAATCCCTGGATACGGTGGCCCTAGGATGTTTCAGGTTACAATGTCAAATACGATGTTTTCCCCGACCCTAGTCACGGTATTGGCTCCATCTTACGGTGTTATTTATAATGTTATTTGATTATATATATATGAGTGTATTATATACTGTATTGTATCGTGTTACTAATTTTTTTATGCCGTATCCCGGGATTCTACTATATATATATATATATATATATATATATATATATATATATATATAAAGTGAATATACCTATTGAGCTTATTATATATCTACAGTACTGTGGGAAGTGTTCTTTTAAAAGTATTAATACATTTATTAATAGATTAAAATACTATATATATATATATATATATATATATATATATATATATATATATATATATAATATCAAAGTTTGATTCATGTCCAGGTAACCTATATCTAAAATTTCAAGTGTTTAGACCCAAAATTGGCAGAGAAGTTTGGTAGTCTGCAAAGGTCAACTCTTTCAACTTTGACCTCTTGGCAGCCCAATTTTCGCCCAAAAACTGATTAAAAGGCTTGCTGCATGTCTAAATACCTTTTTATGTAAAATTTCAAATGTTTAGACCAAAAATTGGCTGAGTAATTTGGTAGAGACCGCAGAGTTCAAATTTTAAAAAAACTTTGACTCCAATTTTGACCCCTTAACATTTATTGTTTTCAGCTCAAATCAAATTAAAACGTTTGCTCCATGTCCAAGTAACCTACATCTAAAATTTCAAGTGTTTGGACCCAAAATTAGCGGAGGAGTTTGGTAGAGTTTTCAAAGGTGAAGTCGTGGAACTTTGACCCTTCGACAGCCAAATTTCTGGCCGAAACACGATTAAAAAGATTTGCCCAAATCTCAACACCCGTTATGTCAAATCTCGAGTCTTTAGACTGAAAATTTGAGGAGTAGTTTGGTAGGAAAAGGTACACACAATGGGGGTCCTGGATATGACCTTGAACTATATCCAGTGGTGAGGCCCCAGCTTGTGGGCTTTGGGGAGTGTTGAGTCACCCTTTAATTACCATTGCTCCCAGGTCCACTCTGACCCGGAGTGGTAGTACCTGTTAGGGTTCCAACTATGGGTTAAATCGAAACCGACTTCAAAACAACCAATATATTCTATTAAAAAATGTTTCTTCAAAATCTTTGGATTCGGCATTAAATAACCCGAAAAGGGTTGATATGCCGTAAAACAAAAACAACCAACCAACCCTTCCTAAAATTCAATCCATCGATTCTTATTGCACAATTGGGAAATCATATTCAGTGTCCTTTTATTTTTTGTTGGCAAATGTATTCACTGGATTAGACATCATTTTTGGGATACATTTCAACAGCAAACCCTTTACACAAAACTTTGTTTTATCTTTCGTTTCATTTTAAGCTTATTCAATATTTTTTCACATTAGTTTTCATACGATGTTTTTTTTCTTCTTTTTTTTATGAATAAATAAGTTTTCTTTCATGAATAACAGAAATAGGTTACTTGAAATGTAATTCGTTTAATTAGAATAAATATTTAAATTATCAATTGATATAATCATCTACTTGCAACTAAATAAAAAAAAAATATGACGTGTAGGAAAAGGATAATGTTGACAACCATGCTTATAGGAACACTCTGAGTAGGAAGTTGAGCAGCAAGTTGTCTGTCTGGTCACATTGCACTTAAATTTCTACATATTAGTAGAGTCGAAGAAGCAGGAAATAGGGAGGGGATTCCAAAGTCTAGCAGTTCAAGGGAAGAAACCTTCATGCTAGAAGGCCCTTTAATATTGGGGGACCTCTACTGCTTCTCGAGGTATTTACGTCAAGGCTGGGGGTAGGGTTACAAGATCATCAAAGCACATTCTATTAAAAGATTTGCAAAACAAGCACGGATGCAATATTGCGGTGATGGGACAAGGGTTGAAATTTGGTTGACTGTGCGCGGGACCTATTAGAAATTCTTTTTTAGACCTTGTCCAATAAAGAGAGACTACTGCCTGATTCTAGAGAGAGCTTGTTAAACTAATTAACTCGTTAGATCACTAAAGTTAAGCAACATTATGACTGGTCAGTACCAGATGGGTGACAAAGACTAAAATCATCAGAATCATTTTCCCTCGTCTAGAATGTACACGGGGAGTGCTTGCTAATTTAATATCCTCTAGAAATTTTGTCATTTTCAAAGAAGGGGTTAAAAGATAAGCCGTTTCAACCCGTCCAGAGTGAATATCGCACAAATAAAATAAGGGAAATCATTATGAAAAACAGAATCGAACTGATCAAAAAGTTTACAATACCAATTCTTATATAATCATGTTTTATTTTTAACTGTGGCAGAAATCCATGGTCGATGTAGTTTGAAGGAAAAAAAAAATATAAATCAACAGGAGTGTATCAATGACTAGCAGGGATATCTGACGTTGCCAGGGATTGAATGATGATCAACAAATGTTCCACCTTCCCATATTTATATTGTCATCAAAATTGGTGAAGTCGCTCATTTTTTAATCAAATCGATTGATGGCCTACTCTGGTTGGGTAGGAAGCTTCATATGCCTTCCCGCAATGACAGTCCACAATACATTGTAGTCTATATTGCACTGTAGAAAATCCACTGTTGATTTCATATAATTATCTGTAAATAATGGCTTCACTTAAATTTTAAAATGCAAAACTCAAGTATCACAGTTCAATTGTGCTCTAAAGAGAAACTTCATCTTGAACGCACCCTTGCCTTATCAAAGAACAAAATGTTGATTTTTATGAAATTATTTTTACATTAATTAAAGTTAAATGTATAAAAGTATAAAAGTCGAGTATCATGGTTCAGTTGTGCTCCAAAAAGAAACATTCATTTTGAACGCGCCTCTATCTTATAAAATAATGTACAGTTGATTTTATAAACTTCATTTGTAATGTTAGGTTGTATAAATGTGTTAACTTTGATCAAAATTGAAATTCCTTTTTTAATCGGATTTTTCGATCTCCGATTCTTATCGGAAGCATTCTAATAGAAACCCTACGTAAGAACACTCCCATACACATCAAGTACCTTCGTGTGATAAAAAAAAATATCGGCCCAGCCATTTCCGAGTCTCTAGGGAACAAACTCAGAATAGATATAAGTAATTGGTGAAGGGCTTTTCTCTATCCACTGCAGCTCCTTTTCCTCTCCTGTTTGTTATTTCTTCTGCTTCTACATCTGCTTCTTTTTTTTCGTCTGCTTATTCTTTTTTTGTTGTTTTTTTTTTCTTCTTTCTGGTGCTACTAGATCAGGCTGTCTGAAGATATCGGTTTATTGACCTAAAATGCACTAAACATTGATGTTACAGTTTTTTTTTTTTTTCCTTTCTCGTTGCGAAACTCAGTCATGTTTTGCAAAGTTAAATGTTAGGATGGAGTACTGTTGCCACATTTGGACAGGAGCTGCTAGAAAGAACCTATCCTGCCTTGACAGAGTTCAAAATAGACTTCGTAGCTTTGTGGTGGATGCCCTTTTCTCTTCCCTGCAACCTCTTTCCCACAGAAGAGACGTTGCGAACTTGTCTCTGCTTTATTGTTATTTTCACGGCAAGTACTCGTCTGAGCTCTAATCTATGGTTCCCCTTCATCAAACTTTCACAAAAAAAAACACTCGTCCAGCTGAAAAAAAAACATCAATAATTTCCCCCCCCCTCTTTATCTGTGCTTAAGCCTAAATGTAGATTCCATGAACAAAGTTTCTTTCTTAGACCAAATTTCCACTACTAACAATTGCTACGATATTATCCCATTGACTATTGTACACTCATTAATCTTTATCCTCAAGTAGCCTCCGGGCTTTGTAAGTGGTGACTCATATGTAAAAAAAAACAAAAAAAAAACAGCAATTTTTCTCTACAAAACAACCAAACCAAACACCAGCATTCAAATAATCTGGTTGATACACCATAAAACACCCAAGCCTCCTTCTACTTCTACTGCTCCTACTGTTGTTGTTGAGCATTACTCATTCATTTCGTATGGATCAGATGATTCTATTGTTGGCATTGGTTTCCCGGATATCTTTCTAGTTAGAATTCTTTCTAGAAAGACATCGACTACTTACAAGAGGGACCATGTGAAGGTTGCCAACATGGATAACCTAAAAATGTTTCTGTGGAACGAACTGGATTCGAACTTGGCAGAGCAAGGTTGTCAAACTGTGTCATTAATCACTTAGCCATCGTCACCTGTCTCCTCCTTCTTTTTCTGTTTCATTTCCTTCTTCTTCTGCTGTTGATGCTGATGATGAATATCATTGTTGATGATGATTTTTGTTGGCATTCCTTTCTCTTAAAATTCTTTCTAGAAGAATATTGAGCACTTAAGGGAAGGGCCACATGAAACTTGCCAACATTCTTAAGTGACAGTGTTTCTGTGGAACGAACTGAGTTCGAACTTGGCACAAGTTGTTAGTCTTAGTCTTTAACCACTGGACCACCGTCACCTCGCCCCCCCCTCTGCTTTTGCTTCCTCTTCTTCTTCTCAGCTGCCATTTGTTATTTAACAAACTTTTTCTTTGTCTTTCCTTTTCTTGGATTGCTTACCCTCTCTCCTTCCCATAATTCATCTCGTCCCCAATCTACTTCCGCCCATCTTAATGTTGCCTCCATAAAAAATATACCTGTCAGCACTTTCTCTTCTTTCCACTAGTTAAGTGATATCCCATGTTTCTTTTTATCCCTCATTTATTTCAGCCACCAATGAGCTTCTGACACGAACACTTAACACTGTAAAATAGGGGCCATTTTTCACCCCGAGGTTACTAGCCTATCTCATCCCCCCTCCCCCAAAAGAAGCAAAAACAAGTAGGTAACGGCGTAGTAAAACATGAATAGCTAGAAGTTGAATGTAACATAAACCTTAAAAGAAATATTATTTGTAGAAATAATACTACATGGACAATTTGAATTTGGGGAGTTTAAGACTTACCTACATGTGTAGTATTACTACTATTATATAGTAATTTACTTGGCCTTTTGGTCAAGATCAAAGTGTAGTATCTATTCTTCAGATGCTGCACTTCCATTTCATGTTCTCTTTCGGTGGAGGAGAAATCCTTCACGACTGAGACAATTTTTATTTTTGTACCTTTTCTCCACGTTAAAAAACGACCCTGGTGTCTAACTCTGTCCCGTGGGGAGGCATAGTAAATAGGTACTATTATATAGTAATAAAACTAGCGGGGGTAGGGGTGGGGGCGCCCGGCTTTGCCCGGGTGTAAAGTTTCTTTCTTAGAACTGCAGACCTGTGGAACTCTCTTCGTTTTTGCCTGCTTTCCAGCTGACGATAATACGGTTGTCTTCAAGTCCAACATAAACAAGTTCTTGATGAGCCGTTTCCCTTAAGTAATCCAATTTACCAAATTTCCACTACTAACGATTATTACGACACTGTCCAATTGACCACTGTACGCTTATTAACCCTTATCCTCGAGTGACCTCCGGGCCTTGATAAGTGGTGGCTCCTTTGTAGAAAAAAAAAAAAAAATTTAATTTGTCCAGATTTCGCATATATTATTATAGAGTTATGATTTCAAAAGTAAAAAAAAAAAGTATTTGGGTGCCTCCAGCTAGAATCGAAATCAAAACTGTAGCATTCAAAACTGGTGACGTTACCACTGTACTAACGTGACCCGTATATGGATTGAAATTAAAAATAAACTAAAATGAATGTATAATATGTATAACGATTTTTATTTTTTCAATTTTGACCCCTTAAAAATTATTTTAACTGGTTAAAGATCCATAAAAGAACGGTCCGTAAAAATATCCAATCATTTGAGGCCCCTAGTGCCCCTCTGCGAATTTTAGTTTTGGAGAAGATAGTTTGAAAATATGGAGACGGACAGACAGGCATATAGCCTTTTATATATTAGATTAAGCTGTAAAGTAAATTTTCAATGATAAGGCAAACCTATCTAGATAAAAAAATGTTTTACTCTGTTAAGAGAATGAAAGAAAAGAAAAGATATTTATATATTTCATAGTTTTTATTGTTTTTGTTTTTTTTCTAGCTCCTCACTCTTTTATCCTTATATTATCTCTCCTCCAAATAATTTTTTCCGATTGTAATCTCAAAAATGTTTCCATTTCTAATCTAAATGTTTTAAAGTCGGTGTTGACTCTTTACTTTTATAGTTGTTCTAGCCTGGGTGCCCGGCGTTGCCCGGGTGTGTCGAGGTGTGTGTAAAAGGGTTGGTTGAGCAACCAAAGCCCTAAAAAATAAAAAAAATAAAAAAATAAAATAAAACAACTCAAAATAGCAACGAGTACCCGTGCGAGCAAAAAAAAAAAAAAAAAAAAAAAAAAAAAATCAGTAGTAGTCGGCAGGCTCGAACCAGCAACATGCAAGAGGAAAAAGAGGTGGAAAAAGGCAAACGGTTTTATCAACGCGCCCATCATGAACGTGACGTCACGAGCGTTCGAAATAACCTGTTTTATGCGACGTTGTTCACACGTGGCTTGAATGACTTGCAAAAATGTCGATGGTAAAACCGAGCCCTCCTTGTAAAAAACGGTTCAGTTGACGGTCAAAGACGTAATCTTTTTGGACAATTTTCCGATACTTGTTGCCCGAGATATCGATCTTTGAAACGATATGAATTTTGTCACGTTTCGACGCGTCTGTCAGAAGTTTTGGGGACACACACACACACACACACATTTTGCCTTTTATATATAGAGAGATAGAAGAAGATAGATAAAAGAAGATAATGCCGACATTAATTCCTCTTCCTCTTCTGATGATTTAGCTTCGAACATGGACGAAAAAGGTTTCTCCTTTATTCTCCTTTTCTGTATGCCTTATTAACTTGATAATGTAAATAAGTTCCCATGTAACTTTACTTTTTACTTTTTTAACTTATATATACTAGTGGTCCTGCATATGACCTTAAACTATATCCGATGGTGAGGCCCTAGCTTGCGGGCTTTGGGGAGTGTGGAGCCACCCTTTTCATTGCCATTGCTCCTAAGTCCACTCTGACCACGAGTGGTAGTACCTGTTTGGGTCCCAACTATGGGTTAAATAGAAACCAACTTGAAAAAAAAACAAATATATTCTATTAAAATATTGTTCTTCAATATCACTAGATTCAGCATTAAATAACCTGAAAAGGGTTGATATGCCGTAAAACAAAAACCAATCAATCAACATGTATATACTAGCAAGTAGTCTGGTGTTGCCCGGCAGTAAAATATGCTTAAATATGATATTTAAAATTTTTATTTAGTATAGAGCAAAGGCTCTATTGATTATTATATTGTAGCCAATATATAAACAGTGGCCACCCAGCACGGCCCGGTCATAAAATAAACTTAAATATAATATTTTAATTCATGCAGATATTATATTTATTGTTATAGACCAAGTATTCTATTGGTTATTATATTGTACCCAATATATAGTAGTGATTTCAAAATGAAAAAAAAAACATGACAGCTGCCTTTAGCTCTCTAGCCTTATTTGTTACCGTCCGATCTAAATCCATATGCATATAAAAAACTTAAAAAAAAAAAAAAGCGTTGTCATAGATATAAATGTATATTTGTGCATGCATAGAGATGACACATTTAGTCGACTTATGCTTTTTCAATTTTGACCCCTCAGCAGATATTTTTACCACAGGTTCAAATCCCCTATATAAAGGTTTCAAGTTTGACAGAGTAGTTTGATAGAGACCGTTCCTCACACAGACAGAAAGAGACAGACACACACACACACACACACATATATATGTGTGTATATATACATATATTTCTTTGGTTATACGAAAATAAATATTTTCAAGGTTATCCGTTATAATATTAGTCAAATTGTCTCAAATAACAAGCTCAATGAAGATATGTATCCGGCTTCAGAGCATGTATACTGACTTGTTGAATTCAATTGACCAGAGGAAAAAAATCAGTTCACATTTATAATTATTTTAATTTTATTCCACCAAGTGCTCACATTTTTATCCTTGCATTGTTTATTCAACACAGGCTTAAACTTAAAAAGATAAACATATCGGCATGTGCTGAAAAAAAATTAATAAAATCATCAGTGCGAACTGATTTTTTTCTCAGGTCAATGGAATGCAACTAACCAATAATATATATATATATATATATATATATATAAATATATATATATATATATATATATATATATATATATATATATATATATATATATATGATTACTTAATCACATAAATTAATATACGAAAGTATAAATTTATGCATAGACTTTACGTATTTACTTCAACAGTGCTCAATACGTAGGTAGTAAGTTATAAATACTTGCAATATCTATTTTATAACTTATATATATGTGGATTACAAAATTCAAATTTAACGGTTCAGAGACCAAAACTAGTGCAGACATTTTTTTTTTTAATAAATAAATATATTTATTTATTTAAACAAATTTCGAATTATAAGAAATTCTTGACTAGGATAATGCAGTTTTTTCTATTTTTTTTTTTTTTTACATCACAAAGCGGTGGTAATGCTTGGGACGTCTTCAGATGTTGTTGAATGTTTAATTGTTCAATACAGTGTGAGCATTGGTTGACGCACATGTCATATAATATAGGAATTCGTTGTTTTAAGCAATATTGATATATGAATATAAAATTCAAACTTTAACGGATTTAAGACCAAAACAAGTGTATACATGTTTTTTTTTTTTTTTAATAAATAAATGCATTTATTTATTTAAGCAAATTCAATATTTCGAATTATAACAAATTCTTCATCAGGAAAATCCAATTAAAATTTGTTTTTATATTTCAATCACGTCTCTGACAGCATAGATGTAGCACTCCCTAAACACCTGCGTCCAAATATATGTATTTGATGACTTTAATGTCAGTCACAGTAATTGGCTTGGCTTCCCTAACTACACTGACACAGCTGGTACTATCACATATAACTTTTCTATATTCCATTCCTTGACGCAGTAAATAACGTTCTCGACCCAGATCATCATGATCAACACACCTTACTTCTGAACTTATTTCTAACTACAGTTCCTGAGGATTGTGTAGCAAATGCTCATTGACCTCTCAAGAATGCTGATCACGCTGTGATATTATAGACTTCACCCTAAACTCTTGACCCAAAGTTGAAGAGCCACTTCTAAAAACGATAAGGTACTTCAATAAGACTGACTGGAATACCATTAAGGATCACATCAGAGATGGTCCAATGGGGAAATATCTTTTCTTTTCCTACTGAACAGTCCGCAAATGAGACCACTGAATGGTTCAAAGCAGCAATTGAAGCACATGTTCCCACACATAAGTTCTATAGCAGGAAGCGGCAACCTTTTGGAGAGTGAGTGCCAAACAATTATGTAGAGTAATGGAGGAGGGCCAAACAGTTATGTAGAGTAATGGAGGAGGGCCAAACATTTATGTAGAGTCATGGAGGAGGGCCAAACAGTTATGACTTTTAGTAAATTTCATTTTGGAAAAAAGTTCTTCACAAACATATGTACTTCCAAATAATGACATCATTAGTTATGTTTTTTAATATTTTCTGCTTGGCAATATACATATTTCTTGTAGAACTCGGCACTTGATTCAAAAGTGAAATTTCGATTTCAAAGATTCGTTGCAATGCAAGTCAATTAACTGCAACTGACATTCTTCTGCCATGTGCTCTACATCTGTTTCGTAAGGAATACCAAATAACACAAACAGAATTCTATATTTCCGGAAGTCGGCAAAACGAGAGGAAAACTCGCTTCTTAGATTCCTAATAGAGCTCACAAAGATGTCTGGTATTATGTCTCTCTTGTGATTTTGGAGATTTGAGAAATGACAGTAGTTTTCTTTTTTGAAGCTGTGATTCCAACAGTCTAAGCTTTCTCTCAAAAGCAGTAATTTGACCAAACATCTCAAATACAACCTTTTTCTTTCCTTGAAGCGCAAGATTCGGAGTGTTTATGTGGATCGTGATATCCACAACCCACTGTAAATCTTGAACGTAAGAATTATCCTGTTCTTTGCTCTCTCAATGCATATACTCATTCTAGCATTTTTCCACGAGTAAGCCATCGAACATTTGAAAAATATGTAAGGTTGCCATGCTCCGATTTGTTTCAAAAATTCTGAAAACTGGCAGTGATTTATTCCTCCTTTTGACAATATAAAACTCACTATTTTCACGGCTACTGCCATGATGTCCTTAAAATTCAGTAATTTTGCACACAAAGATTTTTATGAATAATGCAATGAAGTTTGACTATTATCTTATCAATGCCTACATAGTTTTGGAGCAATGCAACAAAGCGCTTTTCCTCCCCAACCATTGCTGGTGCTCCATCTGTGATTAATCCAGATTCATTTCTGTAATCATTTTTATCATGCTTTGCAAAATATCTGCTCCTGTGCTAGTGTCTTTCATAGGAATCAATTTCACAAATTCCTCCTCAATTATTAAATGTTGGTGTTACACCTTTCACTAACACTGCAAGTTGACAAGTATCCTTCATATCTGTTGTTTCATCGATAGCAATGGAATAATACTCCAGATTGTTTAAAATGCTCTCCAAATCACTTCTGACATTTGCTGCCAACTCTTCAATACACCTTGTTACTGTTCATCCTGACAAGCTGATCGCAGAAAATAATTTCCTTTTTTCTGGACAAACATCTGCTTTAACCTCTATCAATAATTCTTTGAAGAACTCTCCATCAGTAAAAGTGTTCATCCTTTATGCAATTAGTTTTGACACCTCGTAGCTAGTGCGAGTGTTTCGGTCATTTTCTTCAATTTTTCTGGTAAAAAAAGGATGATTGCTTTGTTAAATTATTTCTTAACCGTGCAACTTCTTGTTCTCGTGCAACTTGTTGTTCTCGTGCTTTTCTGGTAAAATTGTTGTAATGATCATGACAAGTTTCATAATGCCGTTTAGTATTGTGAGACTAACCGTAGCCCTCGGCGCAAGAGGGTCCGTGTGTGCCTGGCGTGTGGGGTGGTGGCTGATCCTGTGGTCGGGGCAGCGGAAGAAAGAGTTTCAAGATGGCGCCTGCCTGCTTTTATTAGAGACGGAATCTCGCAGGATCGTGCGAGATCTCGCGGGGATGCAAATTAGCTAGGCCATCTTGAGTAATAAAAATCGGTCCATTGGAGGTGCGAGGCAGTCGGGTTCTGACGTTCGTGGCGATCAGTACAGTGACCGTTGGGTTCCGTTTCTATTCGTGCAGTCAGCTGAGCTTTGTTAGTTGCCTTCGCGCCGTGGCTGTCATTGTTTGTTGGTTTGCTGTGTGTTGCCGTGGTTCTTCAGTGAAACGCTTCGTCGCCCACGACGAGTCTCACCGTCTCCTACACAAGATACTCTTACAAGCTATTTCGGCCTCCCCACTCCGAACTTGGTTTTCTTTTCTTCAATGGCGGATAGGTTCGATCTAAAGTTGATACCAGAATTCGACGGATCCGACCCGGTACTCAGCTGGGTTGAGAAGGTCGAGTTACATTGTCAGTTGTCCGGCGTGAAAAATGTCGAGCGCGTGATTCCTCTGCGGCTGACCGGCAGGGCCTTCGCTGTATATCAGCAACTCAGCGCTGAGGAGAAGTGTGACTACTCGAGTATCAAGGCGGCGTTGTACAGGGCGTTCGCCACTGACCCCGCCACTGCATGGGAGCAGTTTGAGACGAGGTCTATACGCTTGGGCGAAACTGTGGACGTGTATCTCGCCGAACTTAAGAAGCTGACGGTGTTGTTCGGCGGTCTTCCCGAGAGGGCCCTAGCCTACAAATTCCTGTCAGGACTCCCCGCTGGAGCAAAGCAGCTCCTGCGAGCAACCTCTACCATGTCCTCACTACCGCTGAGTGACCTAGTGGACAGAGCCAGGACAATAATGAAGGATGACTCGACGGTGCAGGAACCGGTAGTCGCCGTCGCACAGGCCCCACCAAGTGGCGAAGGACCGTCTCAGGGACCCAGCCCGCAAGGTGATGTCATCTGCTACAGATGCAACGGGCGGGGCCACATGGCAAGAAATTGTAGAAGGCAGTCGACGGCTGTTCGCTGCTACCGCTGTAACAAGACTGGGCACATGGCCCGAGACTGTGCGGGAAACGGGGACGGGGACAAGGTGCCAGTGCCGACCTCTTCCCCGAACAGAAAATAAACAAGGCGCTCCCTGTCATTCAGGTCCGAGTTAATGACACGTTATGTTCAGCCCTCCTTGATTCCGGTTGCTCCCGCACCATAGTGTGTGCGGACTTCTGTCGGGCGTGGAAAAAGAAGAACGTCAGGATAACTACCATCACTGGAAAAATACGAATGTGTTGCGGCGTGGGTGTGGTACACATTCGCACAAGAACTGGGAACTCGGCCAACGTCGAAGCGCTGGTGACACGCGAAAAGCCGCTGAGTTTCGACCTGTTGCTAGGCTACGATGCCATCAAAGCCCTGGGCGGCGTGCGCATAACGCGCGCTGGCGTTGTAGAGTTTCAGGATAGGCCCCCGGTGTGCGCAGCACTAAGAGTCGACCAGCCGGACTTCAGTGCGGAATTCGACGACCAAAAGAAGGCGTGGACCGCCACTTGGAGGTGGTCAGAAGACAAGGAACCGGCCAAACTACAAAACAAAGTGGCAGAGTACCGTATGCCCGACCAGATAAGGCCTGCATACGAAAGCGAGCTCCGTGAATGGATTAAGAACGGTTGGCTGATTCCATACCCCTACGACAAACTTGGACCCCCCAAGGGCCTGATACCGCTGATGGCAGTTGCCCAACCTAACAAGTCAAAGGTGAGGCCGGTAATGGACTACCGTGAGTTGAATGCGCACGTTGATGCGTTCACAGCGGACGCCGACGTCTGTGCCAGCAAGCTGCGAGAGTGGCGCCGGCAGGGGTCCAATGTGTCCCTACTGGACTTGAGAAAAGCATACTTGCAGGTCCGGATCGGCGAGGCGATGTGGCCTTTCCAGACAGTGATGTTTTCCGGGAAGAGATACTGTCTTACGCGACTCGGATTTGGGCTAAACGTAGCACCCCAGATAATGGAGGCTATCGTCAATGCCGTGTTGTCACAAGAAGAATGGATCAGAAAGGGAACATCGGCGTATATTGACGATATATACGTGAACGAAGATATCGTGTCCTCTTCGCGCGTAAGATCCAAACTTGCCGAGTTTGGTCTAAACTGCAAGGACTCTGAGCGGCTTGAGGATGGTGCCCGCGTATTGGGCTTGAGCGTTCAAGAGGAGCGAGGGATCCTGAAGTGGAGGCGTGGAACCGCAGTTCCCGACGTACCCGACGTTTACACAAGACGTGCCATGTTCTCCCTGTGCGGGAAACTTGTGGGGCACCTTCCAGTATGCGGATGGGTTCGTGCAGCGACAGGCGTCATAAAAAGGAGGGCAAATGCGGTCAGCAAAGGCTGGGACGATGAGATAACCGACGAACTATTGGTTCGAATGTTAAAGGAGACCGTCGCTAGTGTGAAAAAGAATGACCCCGCCACAGGGGACTGGTGCGTGCAGGGAGACGAACTGAGCGTGTGGGTGGACGCAAGTTCTCTAGCGATCGGTGTAGTTTTGGAGAAAGATGGGGCCGTAGTTGAGGATGCCTGCTGGCTGCGACCGGCAAATGATGCTGCCCATATCAACCTGGCAGAACTCGACGCTGTAATAAAGGGCATTAACCTGGCACTTCAATGGGAAGTGAAGAAACTGCGTGTGCACACTGACTCACTTTGCGTGCACCACTGGGTGTCGGACACACTCACGAGCAAGGCCAGGGCACGCACCAAGGCAGCCAGCGAAATGCTGATAAGACGGAGGCTCGAGACTGTGAAAAAACTGGTGACGGAGTACAACCTGTCCGTAGACGTAGTGCTCGTCACCTCGGACTACAACCTCGCCGACAAGCTCACTCGGGTACCACGGAGATGGTATGAGGCTATGAAGAAAGAAGCTAAGCCATTGCCTCTGTGTGCTGCCTCCGTCGAGGAGGACGAAATCAGGAAGATACATCACGACAGTGGGCACCCCGGAGTGCAACGGACCTACTACTTTGTGAAGTTGGCTAGACCATCAATACCAAAAAGCGCAGTAAGAGCAGTGGTCAGGGAGTGCCAAACGTGCCAGTCCATCGACCCCGCCCCAGCCAGATGGCGGAAAGGACAGCTGGGAGTGGACGCGACTTGGAGTCGGTTGGGTATGGATATAACCCACTATGGCAGCCAACACTTCCTCACGCTGATAGACTGCGGGCCAACGAGGTTCGCGATTTGGCGCCAATTGGCAAGGCAGGATTCCACCAGTGTCATCCACGAATTGGAATCCATATTCTACGAAAGGGGGCTGCCTGAGGAGATCCTCACGGATAACGACACGGCGTTCTGCAGCAGGGAATTTAGGCATTTTATGGACAACTGGGGGATCCGCCTTCGACACCGATGCGCGTATGTGCCGAGCGGCAACGGCATAGCGGAGCGATGCCACCGAACCGTGAAGAGGATCGCGGCCAGGAAGAAGTGTACGATCGCGGAGGCGGTTTACAGATACAACACAACGCCTAAGGACACCGTGACTGGCGGCAGTGCGCCCGCTGATGCGATTCATCACTACCACGTGCGCGTCAAGGACGTTGAAGTGTGTCTACCTGACCAACGAGAACCCCAGGGGACGTACCAAGTGGGAGACACCGTCTGGGTGAAGCCACCCGGCGGCCGGTGCACCAGCAGCTTTTGGAGGGGGCGGGTCACCGGCGTCATCAGTGAACAGGCCATACTAGTCGATGATACTCCGCGCCACGTAAGGGATGTCCGGCCCGCTCTAAGCGCTGACCAATCGGCAAGCAGTGGAAGTAGCGAGTCATCCGACGATGAGCGATGGATCCAACCCGTGCCCCACGAACCTGGTGACTCAACTGCGAGCAGTGGAAGGAGCGAGTCATCCGACGATGAGCGATGGATCCAACCTGTGCCCCATGGACCTGATGACTCAACTGCGAGCTCTAATGCTGATGCTGATGCTTCCAATGCCACTTCTGAGAGCTCCGATGAGGAAGTCCCGGCAATACCCCTCCGCAGGAGTGCTCGAATCAAACGGCCACGTCCGCCATGTCACATATGTGATCTGGAGACCAGGGGGGAGTGTGAGACTAACCGTAGCCCTCGGCGCAAGAGGGTCCGTGTGTGCCTGGCGTGTGGGGTGGTGGCTGATCCTGTGGTCGGGGCAGCGGAAGAAAGAGTTTCAAGATGGCGCCTGCCTGCTTTTATTAGAGACGGAATCTCGCAGGATCGTGCGAGATCTCGCGGGGATGCAAATTAGCTAGGCCATCTTGAGTAATAAAAATCGGTCCATTGGAGGTGCGAGGCAGTCGGGTTCTGACGTTCGTGGCGATCAGTACAGTGACCGTTGGGTTCCGTTTCTATTCGTGCAGTCAGCTGAGCTTTGTTAGTTGCCTTCGCGCCGTGGCTGTCATTGTTTGTTGGTTTGCTGTGTGTTGCCGTGGTTCTTCAGTGAAACGCTTCGTCGCCCACGACGAGTCTCACCGTCTCCTACACAAGATACTCTTACAAGTATTTAAAAATTTCTTCACGGCAATGGTTTCTTGACAAATTAAGCAAACACATTTTGCGAAATGCTGAAGGAAAAAATAGTTATTTGTCCAGGCATCGTTAAAAGTTCGGCACTCCAAATCCACTTTTCTTCTCTTAACTTCCATAGGCTTGTTTTCAGACAAAAAAGATTTCTGGAAGAGAAAAAGAACTAAAGTATGATAATCTCCAGGTAAAAAGAATGATTTTTTTTTTAAATTATATATTCAGGTCCCCAGCTGTCATTTTGGTTTGATTTTTCTATATTTTAGATCATATCCAGAGTAAAAATTCACTTGGGGACTGAATGTGCTCAACTCCTGTTCTATAGCAAACCCCACTCTCCCCAATGGTTTACTTCTACTTGCGCAGTTGCCATTGCTCAAAGGCAGCATGCATACTGCAGATGTATCCAACATAAATCCAGAACAAATAGACAAAAGTTTATGGAAGCTAGAAGTAATTGTGAGAAGGAAATAGCCACAGCCAAGATAGAATATACCGAAACCAATCTTAAAGTTGTCTGCACAGCAACTGAGAAGGCTAATCTGCTTACCTCTCGATTTGCCTCCAACTTTACTTTGAACCCGGCAAACCACTCCCTTCCAGATTTTTCTCTGCGGACAGAAACCACACTAGATGATCTGAAAATCACTCCTTCTCAAGTACATGATATCATAAAAAACCTAGACACCTCAAAATCATGTGAACCATGTGTCATCCCGGCTGTACTATTAAAAAATGCTCTGCACTGGATAAAGCAGGGGAGGCTAGGGTAGTAGCCCTAGATATATCTAAGGTCTTTGACAGGTTATGGCACCAGTGTCTTCTCATGAAAATCAGATTCTATGGATTTACTGGACGAATACTTAACATAATTAAATCTTTATTCAATAAAAAAAAAATCCAGATCGTCCTCACTGGTCATGCATCAAAACAAAAGGATATAAATGTGGATACACCTTAGGGGTCAATTCTTGGACCTTTATTATTCATTATATTCGTAAATGACCTCTCTGATAAAATTGTCTATGAGATGGGTATATTTCCTGATGACACCACGCTCTACAACAGACATGAGGAGAAAACGAATGAACATGTATCCAAGGCAATAGCGGAAACCCTAGAGGAAGATCTCCAATCTTTAGTAGAATGGGGACAAAAATGGATGGTAATTTTCAATGCTGCCAAGACTAAGCTTATTTCCTTTAATAACTACAAGAAACCTGCTTAACCACTTAATGGCTAATATTACATTACCTGAAAGCATTTCATTCAAACTCCTCGGTTTAATGTTCACGAGGAACATGAGTTGAAACATTGAAAACATTGCCAAGGCTGCTGCAAAGAAGGTGGGCTCTCCCTACCATGCCAGAAAGTTATTTACGCCTGAGAGTAATCTGTACCGCTACAAGGCCACCATTCGCCCATGTATGGAGTATTGTTGTCACATTTGGGCCAGTGCATCTGCTACTAGTCTCTCCCTCTTAGACAGGGTTCAAAAGAGAGTCACCAACCTAATAGATCCTGCACTATTAGCTAGGCTTCAACGCTCTCCCATCGACGAAATGTTGCATTCTTCTACTTGTTTTACAAGTATTTTAATGGTAGATTCTCCGACAAACTATTGTCCTCCCTCGATGTAAATATCCTCAACAAGCAGCAAAATTCCACCTCTACACAGTAGAAATCTTTAGCTGTAAGAAAGTCTTCTACTCTAATAGTTTCTACCCTAGGACTGCTAGACTTTGGAATTCTCCTTCCAGGTTCCTGCTTCTCTGATTGTACTGACATGCAGAAGTGCAAGTATAATGCTGCTCGATGTTTTAATATTTCTTTCTGATGAAACTGCTCAATGTTTTAATATTTTTTTCTAATGAGACAGCGGTTGAAGTCTAGCTAATAGTGCAGGATTTATTAGGCTCAACTCCCTACATAGTACCCCTGTAAATTATGTCCCAGATAGTCCCCCTACATCAAACTGAAAATACAAAAAATAAAATAAAATTTTGACAACTTTCATTCATTCATTTTAAATAATAAAGTTTAATTATATTTATATTTTATTAGGTACAAAAATTTCAGAATTTAGGTTACGAAAAAAAATTTTTTTTAACTCTATTTGTGTTAAAAAAAAAAAAAGTATTTTGTGTCGTAATTCTCTTATATTTATTTTTACTTAAATAGATGTGTAACAAAAACTTTCTAAAAAAAACGAAAAACAAAAAAACATTGTTGTGAGATTTCCGATTTGGCCCTGAAATTGCATTTGTCTGCCCCTGCTATGCCCTCTCCAAATGTCCAAACTGAAAAAAAAAAAAAACGTGTTTACTTTGTACAGAAGTGCCAAAAATGTATATTTTCTCCAGATATCATGATAGTTAAAACTCCGCGACACCAAATGATAATCATGTAAGATGTTTGAAAATATCTATGAAATGGGAAGAAAAAAAAGGTGAAGCGTGCCGTTTTTTGACTATATACATTTCTGGATTCGTAGACAATCGTTCATTAAGAGGAAGCAGCCAACCATTTGATTAGAAGACTGAATGGCGCTTGAGAATCGTGTTTGGGAAAGGGGAAGAAGGGTTGTAAACTCTGAATGATATTTTAATCTTCAGTTGGAAGGGAAGAAAAAAAAGGAAAGGGAGAAGGTTAGTTAGAAAGAAATATTAAAAACATTTAAATGTTTTTAATATAATCTTCAGCTTGCGTTCGTGGCTAGAAAGAGTGTGAGTTTAGAAAAGAAAGAAAGCGATTCGAGAAAAACAATTCGAAACATTGATTGACATTTAGAAATTAAAAGACGGGGAGAAAGGGGATGATGAAAGAAAGAAAGGACGACGAAAAGACAGAAACCTTTGAGATGGTGATACATGAAAGAAAAAAAAAAGGAAATTAAGAAGGAAAGAGGGGAGATAAAACGTTCAGAAAAGGAAAGAAAGAAGGAAAATGAGAAGAAAAGAGAGAACGCTTTGTTATTCGTATTATTTGAATGGTTGGTTGGTTTTTGTTTTACGGCATATCAACCCTTTTCAGGTTATTTAATGCCGAATCCAGTGATTTTGAATTAAAAATTTTAATAGAGTATATTTGTTTGTTTTTTTTTTAAGTCGGTTTCTATTTAACCCATAGTTGGGACCCTAACAAGTACTACCAGTCCGGGTCAGAGTAGACCTTGAAGCAATGGCAATGAAAGGAAAAAGAGAAAAAGAAAGAAACTTCTGTGCCTAAATCCAAACGTAGATTCCATGAGCAAAGTTTCTTTCTTAGAACTGCACGCCAGTGGAACTCTCTGCCGCTTGCCTGTTTCCCCATCTGACTACAACTTGGACGTCTTCAAGTCCAACATGAACAAACTCCTGACAAGCAGCCCCTTTGGGTAAGACACTCTATCAAAACCCCCAATACTAATGATTACTACAATACTATCTCATTGATTACTGTACACGCAATAACCCTTATCCCTGAGTGGCCTTCGGGCCTTGATAAGTGGTGACCCCCCCCCCTCCCATGTAAAAAAAAAAAAAAAAAAAAAAAAGCCCGCAAGCTGGGGCCTCACCATCGGATAAAGTTTAAGGTCATATCCGGAGCCGTATTATTTGGACTCACCGGACTACTGCTCTCATCTTGAGTGTCATTTTCACAACGTTTCGGTGTAACCTCCAACTTTCTTCAGGTGTATCTTGTCGAACTCGGGAATTTCGACGGAATTTCCGCGAGGACCCGTCGTGCAGTGGTTAGAGTACTTGGAAAAATTAATTGTAAAAGTGATATTCACCTGAAGGTTGGAGGTTCAATTCTCACTGTCGGCGACCGAAAAATACAATTGTAAATTAGTTAGGACCTCTATCCAGTCATGGCTGACAGAACAAGAGCATGCTACCCCCGTGAAATAAATAAAAGGTTCTGCTTAAAATTCCGTTCAAATTCCTGAGTTCGACAGAAACATTCCCGAATTCGACAAGATACACCTGAAGAAGGTCGGAGGTTATATCGACCGAAACGTTGTGAAAATAACACTCAAGATAAGAACAACAGTCCGATAAATCCAAATAATACGAATAAATAATCCTCATTTCAAAAATTTAGAACCCTTTTGTGATTGTTCATGAAAAGAAATAAAGAGAAGAAAAGAAAGAAGGTAGGCACCTTTGAGATTGTGTTTGCGAAAGAATGAAAGAGAGAAGAAAAGAGAAACTTTTTAGATTATTCATGAAAGAAACAAGAAGGAAAAAGAGTAAACGAAGAAACTTGAAAGCTTTTGAGATTTATGAAAGGAAAGAAAGGAGGAAAGAGAAGAAAAGCAAGAAACCTTTGAGCTGGTGTTCGGGGAAAGAAGAAGGAAATAAAAATAAAAGGAAAGAGAAATTGAAAGGTTATTATGGAGAACAAAATCTGATTGTTGTTGATTAGATGCCGAGAGTTTGGATATACGCTGCTGGTCAGTTGGCAATCTGTCTTGCTGGTCAATTATCTTCTGGACCGGCCCGTTTCCTTCCTGTACGTCCTCGCGACTTGGCAACTTGCTGCTCGATCCTGATTGACTGCAAACGTTTGTCATTTGATTCCAAATCTCTTTAAAACACACACACAATACACATACATTGAAATAGATAAGTGTCCAGGCACAAAGCGCATATTACACTCATGCCATATATATATATATATATATATATATATATATATATATATATATATATATATATATATTATGTATGGATTTTTAATATTTACTTCAACAGTGTTCAATACATGACTAGTGCTAGATAATAAAGTAGGAAATATATATTTATGGCAATTAAGCTACATAGAGGCATTCACATTTCATCCCTGTAGGGAATTGTCAGACTAAATAATGGTTTCCTATGGGGATGAAACGCGGATGTCTCTGTGTATGAAAAGTGTCATAAACATATTTTCACGCTTATGTGTGTGTGTGTATATATATATATATATATATATATGAGAGAGAGATAATTATTTCATATATCCACATAAAATTTTCTAAGGATATATATTTTATGAATTGATTTTCAGTATTCACTTCACCAGTACATGAGTAGAGCTAGGTTGTAAGTTATGGAAATTAAGCTATACAGAATTTTTGGTGTTTCATCCTCCTGAGTACTCGTCAAGATAATGCATTGAATTGATGTAAGAAAACATATATAAGCACACCCAGATTAAAAAAGGGTCACATTCTAATACACAAAAAAAGAATAATTCACTCCTCTTTAAAAATAAACAAAGAGAGAGGTGAATTACAAGCTAACTGCACCTTTGTCTGAGAAAAGCACGACCATTGGCTGTTGAAAACGGGAACGGAAATATCAAAGAATCTGATTGGATAACTAGCAAAGTTAATATATATATATATATATAATTATTATTATAATATAATAAAATGTCGATTTTTTTTTACCGTGAAATATCAGTCACTATAGAACGGTAACACTAAGCAATCAGCCAACGTCTTCAATCAAATCATCCTTATACCACATTTATCATATTTAATCCGTACTTTCTTACTCTCCCAAATAAACCTGTCAAAGAAAAGTTAGTATCAGCTTTCTACTCAAACTGACACCAGAAACACTGTGTGCTCATTTTCTAACAGTTCAAAAGCACACTAACACCGATTTTTATCCAGGATAATTACCAAACGCATAAAAATATTCACTCGACAAAACAATAACTGTTCAATACGACTACAGATTTCGACGCCATTAAACTTTTCCACTTTAAACTTAATTCTTATTTCATCACGAACACTCACTACCGAAAAACTTTACACTTTAGCTCGAAATGAAGAAATATTAAAATAAATTTCATCTATTCTAAACCGGCATTATAGGCTATGGGCCAGAGGCTAAAAAAGGGCTTAGTTTTTGAGTTGGTGGACATTTTATTCATATGAGAAAATTTCAAGTGTTTTGAGGAGTATATTTCGTGCTGATTTCCAGCTTCAAGTAGAATATCAGAATCTTCAAATCGCCTTCCAATAACACTGAGAAATGACATGCAGGTGTGGAACTCACTAGGTCTGACAACTTTTCTTTGTATATACGTGGGATCATTATCATAAAATGCAAGATCAAATGTCAATACAATGCATTCAGTTTCAAGTTCATCAGCAATTGCAAGACTTTTCAAAAATACTGCATTCACAGTACTTAGTTGAGTTGGTTACCATTGCTCACAGGCAAATATCCAATATTGTACTTTGGTGGTATTTCGTCTTGTAATAAAAGAATATTGAAACCTGTTCAGCCTGGAATCGGAGTAGTGTTTTAGTTGTCACTCTCACGGTAAATATTGATCATGGTCATAGCCAATAATTTTTTCCCATATAGGTTGTACGTCGACGGAATGACATGAAAATCAGGGCTGGCCCATCGTCTATTAGCAGTGACAATGCTTGAATACTTGGATCAAACACAGCCATTTTAAAGTAGGTTGAAATGAATAAAATTTGCCCTCACCGATCGATGAGATAAATAAATAAATAGGTTTATAATTCACTGAGTCGGTTATTGATTCTGAAGGTTGACGGTTAAATTTTCATGCGGGCGACCGAGAAATTCAATTGCAAATTGCTTAGGACCTCTTCCCAGTCATGGCTGATGGAATATAAGCATTCTACCTTCTTGAAGTAAATAAAGGGTTCCGTTCGAAGTTCCATCCAAATTCCCGAGTTTGACAAGATACATCTGAAGAAGGCTCAAGGTTACATTAACCGAAACGTGAAAATCCCACTCAAGATGAGAACAGTAGTCCGATGAATCCAAATAATATGAATATTATCCTGCCTTGATAGAGTTCAAAATAGACTTCGTAGCCTGTGGGGGATGCCCTTTTCTCTTCCTTGCAACCTCTTTCTCGTAGAAGAGATGTTGCGAGTTTGCCTCTGCTTTATCGTTATTTTCATGGCATGTGCTCGGCTGAGCTCCAATCTATGGTCCCCCCCTCGCCAGACTTTCACAAGAAACACCTGTCTAACAGAAAACACTGTCACTAATTCCCCCCCCACACTCTGTATCTGTGCCTAAACCTAAACGTAGATTCCATGAACAAAGCTTCTTTCTTATAACTGCACGCCTGTGGAATTATCTTCCGTTTTCCTGCTTTCCAGCTGACTACAATATGGTTGTCTTCAAGTCTAATGTTAACAAATTTACCGAATTTCCATTACTAACGATTACTATATTGTCCAATTTCTGCTGTACACTCTTTAACCTTTACCCTCGAGTGGCCTCTTGTCCTTGATAAGTGGTGATTCCTATGTAAAAAAAAAAATATGATGGTGCTAATGTGATGTTGTGGGCATAACGTGAGGAAGGATGTAAATCTTGTATCTATTTATGGGTTTCTATCATCGTCTAGTGTTTGCAAGTGTATGAAAGATTAAATTTGATTTATTTTCGTTTATTGGAAAAAATCAACTTTGGCTCCGGAATTGGCTTTATAAATGTTTTATAATGTTTTAAACTGTAGAAATGTTGATCTATTATAACTAAAACACGAATCTACACTTGCAATAGATATTAACACAATCTCTATTTAACAGCAAGAGAAATTATTGTCGTCTGTCGTCAGAATTTGTCATTACTGATGAGCAATGAGAAAAAGGAAAAAAAAAATTCTATAATTCACTGAAGATGAACGGGTATCGTCTGGATTTCTGATTTACTTTTTATTTATTGAAAAAAAAAAATCTTTGGTACCGAAATTGGTTGTACAATTAGTAATAATTATGTTTTCCCCTTTAAGACATCGGTTCTTTGTTTTTTGTTTTTTTTGTTTTGTTTTTTTTACAAAGGCATCACCACATTATCAAGGCCCAGAGGCCACTCAAGGATAAGGGTTAAAGAGTGTACAGTAGAAATTGGTCAATATAGTAATCATTAGTAATGAAAATTTGGTAAATTTAATAACTTATATGGAACGGCTCATCAAGAACTTATTTACTTTAGACTTGAACACAACCATATTGTAGTCAGCCGGAAAGCAGGAAAACGGAAGACAATTCCACAGGCGTGCAGTTCTAAGAAAGAAGCTTTGTTCATGGAATCTACGTTTAGGTTTAGGCACAGATAAAGAGTGGGGGAAATTATTGATAGTGTTTACAGCTAGACGAGTGTTTCTTGTGAAAGTTTGGCGAGGGGGGACCATAGATTGAAGCTCAGTTGAACACTTTCCATGAAAATAACGATACATCAGAGACAAACTCGCAACATCTCTTCTGTGAGATAGAGGTTGCAAGGAGGAGAAAAGGACATCTCCTACGAGGCTACGAAGTCTATTTTGAACTCTATCAAGGCAGGACAAGTCCTTTCTAGCAGCTCCTGCCCAGATGTGGCAACAGTATTCCATCCTTGGACGTACCTGGCTCTTATATAGATAGAGAATAGCATCAGCAGTGAGATATCTACTGGATCGATAGAAAGATCCCACCATTTTTCCAGCGGCCTTGGCAATTCATCGGACCACTATTCTCATCTTGAGTGTGATTTTCACAACGTTTCGGTCGATGTAACCTTCGACCTTTTAAGGTGTATCTTATCGAACTCAGGAATTTGAACGGAATTTCGAGGGGAACCTTTTATTTACGTCCCGTGGGTAGCGTGCTCTTGTTCCGTCAACCGAGTTCGACATGATATACCTGAAGAAGGTCGGAGGTTATATCGACCGAAACGTTGTGAAAATCACACTCAAGATGAGAACAGAGGTCCGATGAATAATAATACAAATACAGTCTATTACGATCGTTGCCGATTAAAAAAAATATTATGGTTAACTATATTTTACCTTTTATCTTTTTTTACTCTCTTATAATAAAACTATATATATATATATATATATACGTAAACTTTCTGTATCAATTGATTTTTCGTTTTTAATCGCATAGAAATATCAAACAATTTGACAAAATAAACATAATGATTTGAAAAAGATACGCGACTAAAAAACACAAAATCAATTAAGAATGTTTACTTATTTTTATATATTTTTATTATAAGCGTGGTAAAAAGTAAACGTGAAATAAAGTTAACTATAAACATATGTTTTGTTTTTTTTAAATCGCCGACGATCGTAATAAACTGTGCAGGTTTACATAAAGTATATGTAAATAAAGTACGTTAAAAAAAAATGTAACAATATTAAAAAAAAAACAACAACGTAACTATGTTATAAAAATATATATTAGCAAAAATATTTTGGCCAAAAGTAATCAGTTTTGAAGACTAACGGAAGTATTGTATCCTTTTTTTGCTTCCATAACTCAATTAACAGACCAGCCGCAATGTTTGAAACTTGGGGTCTGGTTTTCTGCACCATTACCATAATTGTTAAGCAAACAAAACTATCAAGCAGTATACGGTTAAGTGGAGTAATTAATATAAGAAATAAAAAGTGAGGATTCAAAGTTAAATTAAACTTTATTATATCATCAGATCAAAAAGATTGTTGGCGTTTTGAAGCTAAATGCTTCTCATCAAAAGAGAATATATATATATATATATATATATATATATATATATATATAAATGAAACAAAGGGATGTAGTGTTTACCTGATGTAGGCAATAGTAAACTTCAAACTAATATAAATAACAGTATTTATATATAGAAAATGTAATCCCAACCGAATTAAAAAAGCTCAATGCGCAATAGAGAGTAGAGCTTATTATTTTTTTATTTATTTATTCCCCCCCCCCCACGCTTGAAATCACTTTTTCTTTTTAAGCCGAGGATGAAGGTTCTCATTTTGGATTTCTCTCTTCTTACTATTAGGTCCCATTTGACTAGGGACAGACTTCTCTTTGGACTACTGCACTGCCCCAAAAAAAACAAAAAACAATTTTCATTATTTCAGGTGTTTTGTAAATTTTCCCTACGGATTTTTGAAAACTTTCCAATCGGATTATATGCATTGTCACGCTGGGCTTATTTTGGAATACATTCTATCTAAAGAACTATTTTGCATTTTGGATCAACTTGAGAGGAGTTTCATTCAAGCTGAAATATTATGCGCGGTTTGTTTTTATATTAGTTTTTTACATACCCAATATTTTTTCATTTTTTTATTTGGCAATTTATAACTACAATAAATTGCGGTTTCACTTAATGCCTTAACTAGCAAATTCTAGCATTGCTACAAATATAATTTGCTGATTTCTTTATGTCCTCTGATGAAAAGAATAATAAAAATAGCATTCTTTGAAACTCCGCGGAATAAAGACTTTGTAAATTGTTTTTTGGAGTATTCAGTCGAACAATAAATTTTGATTGTAAAGTTCAACTTACAGTTTTAATTTTCTTTCCCTTATATAATATTATTTACATTAAATTTCATGTTAAAATATTTATCTTCTTGGTCACCATTGTATGAACAGATTTCAAATGTCCAATCAGAAAAGCGATCAAATCTTGTAGCTGGGCCAAATTTATTAAAGATTCAATCATCCATTTTCTTGCATGGACATAAATAAAGAGCACTGACCCCTTATTTTATGTCCAAGCTATGTTAACGTGAGAGAATCTGGCATGATTACCGGACATATTTATTGCCACTTGGTGCCTGTCACCATCCTCCATGTCACGGACGGGAAATTGCGCGTGCCAACTGGGTAATTTCCTTGTATTCATTATTTTCCTGCTGTGAATAGTGTATCGAATGTTCCAATAATACTTGACTGGAGCGAATCGTTTATAAAGGCACTACAGATATGAGATAAGGTATGGAAAGTAAGGAGCTAGGTTCTTTGCTTTGCTTAAGTAAGTAAGTCTGGCACAGCACCTCTACTTTTGAGTACTTTTTTGATAATTGAATGATAGAATGTTTTCTATAGTCAAAACTCATCTCACAAAACTTCCAACAATCAATATCTATAACAAAAACAACAATAAAGATGTGATTAGAAGTTCAAATAACTTTCATAATGATAATAATGAAAACCCCACAAATGAAACTCAAACATTCAACTTCATAATGAAATAAAAAAAAAAATATTTATGAAATATATTTCAAGTGTGGCCATATAATCTGCCAAAAACTTACCTTTTTAATTCTTTAACCAAATCCCACAAGTCATAGTACTTACTGATTCATTCCGTCATTAAATCTCATGGCAAATTGAACCCCCATTTTCTTACCACTAGGAAAAATTTGCAAAAAGTTTAGATGCAACATGTTTCTATCAACTCTTACTACTTACATGCCAAATTATGTAGAAAAGATATTGACATAAATATTACTGATTTACAAGTCACTTTAATAAAATCAACATATCTAGATGTTTCACTGTAGTTCTATTTCTTGTAATAATCTCAAGTAGTTCTCCATATTTGTTTTTTCATTCACGGTCTGATCCGAACTAATATTCCAATGATTATTCTATTAAAGGCTAGTCTCATTTTAATTGTTTACTTATGTGATGAGACGGTGTGTGCTGATGTGAGTATTGATGTTTTCAACTCTAGTGGAATTTCCACGGATACTGCTAGAAAAGCAGGAAATTCGATGGTTGCAAATTTTATTGTTTAAATTTTATTTTATTTATTCTCTGCTTCGGTTTTGATTTCCTCAGTATGGAACAGGCAGAAGAAAACAACGTTAAAACTTTAAAAAAGCAGTCGATTATTTGAGGGTCCTTGCAAAAGTAAAGCCTTCATTTTTTTTAACTCCAAAAGTTAAAGAGCTACAAGAAATGATATGAGAATGGTACGATGGATGTGTAAAATGGGTCTTAGGTAGAGTCTAAAGTAGAGGCTTGGTTCTGATAATCTCAATAGAAGATTAAATCTGGACAGTATAGAGGGATATGTGAAGAAGAAGAGACTTCAGTAGTATGGTCATGTTGAAAGAATGGCTGAGAATTCTTGGGTTAGTGGATGTAGAACAGTTAAGGTAGCACGTTCAGTTCACAGGTTAAGGTCAAGGAAAACACGGAAAAGATGATAGAAATAGACCTGAGGGATAAATTATGACATGGCTAGAGATAGATCTCCATCTGATAGTGAGTTAAAAAAGTTAATATATAAGTGTGATTGGGATAGCAACTTATTTTTACTGATAAATTCAGAATCCTTTAGAAAAAAAACCCAACAAAATGTTGTTTTTATGGTAATATACACACAGTTCACCCATCAGAACGACAAAAGTCATCTGGCTATTCTAAGGATGAGGAATGACACCCGTTGGAAAGGTTGTTTAAAGTGAAGCTGATTTGTCAAACATCCAACCTAACTCTCTTGTTGCAACTGACCTGATCCAGTGGCAGGACAGGATCAAGACAGCTGGAGGCCAGATGGGATGTAGAAACTGCTGAAAGTGTCCACGTCCTCTTACATAGAGCGCCAAGTGATTACTCATCTGATACTGACCCAGCTCAACGTTGCTTAACTTCAGTGATCTAATGAGAACAGATGTGCCATATATATTGATGGTAGTATAGAAACAATATGATGGTGTGACGTTTCGGAATTTTTGAGATGAGGATTATTTATTTGTATTATTTGGATTCATCGGACTACTGTTCTCATCTTGACTGTGATTTTCGCAACGTTTCGGTCGATGTAACCTCTGACCTTCTTCAGGTGTATCTCGGAAATGTTTCTGTCACTATGGAGCTCATATTAGTGATGTTCTCGACTTATGACCAAATGAAGTAGTTTAACGGGTTAGTCGGGGAGGAGGGTGCCAGTGAGAGAAGGGTATAAAGTTATAGCACTCCTTGTGAAGCCTAGCCTGGGTCTCTTTGGACTTGTGGACTGGCTCTGAGTCCGCTGCCACACCCAAGGTCAGGAATTTAGATGGAATTTCGAAGGCAATGACCCATGGTGCAGTGGTTAGAGTACTTGGAAAAATCGATTGTCAAAGTGATATTCTCCTGAAGGTTGAAGGTTCAATCTTCAGTGTGGGCAACCAAAAACTTTAATTGCAAATTACTTTAGGAGCTCTATCCAGTCATGGCTGATAGAACAAAAGCATTCTATTCTCATGAAGTAAATAAATAAATTCCGTTCGAAATTTCATCCAAATTCCCGAATTTGACAAGATACATCTGAAGAAAGTTCAAGATTACATCAACCGAAACATTGTGAAGATGAGGACAGTAGTCCAATGAATCCAAATAATATGAATATGATGTTGCTAATATGATGTTGCTAATATGATGTTGCTAATGTGATGTTGCTAATGTGATGTTGCTAAATGTGATGGTGCTAATGTGATGGTGCTAAATGTGATGTTGCTAATGTGATGTTGCTAAATGTGATGTTGCTAATGTGATGTTGTGCGTATAACGTGAGGAAGGATGTAAATCCTGTATCTATTCATGAGTTTCTATTATTATCTAGTATTTGCAAGTGTATATACGTGTGATCGTTTAATCTAGAGTTCGTTGTGTGTATGACGGAACAATAATATACATAAAATACCTTAACAACATAAAGAACGAATAACAGTCTGGTCCATCTTGGGTCTTGTCTTGACAGAAAGCTGTAATGAAAATTCTCCCCAAGAACGACCAAGCCTCGGGTCTTATTTTCATAAACTTTTTATTCCAGAATGTTTTTCCCCCTCTTGGAAAGTTGCAAACTGACTCTGACTATTGCTATTTCTAACATCCTCTACTCGGAGCCATCATAATCTGCCGACCATCTCCTTTTCTGTCTTGAATCCGATCGACTGTTTTTTCTAACTCATTTCCATGTATCTCAAAAAGACCACCGCCCCCTCTAAATGACGTCATTAGTATACGTTACTAAGATAATCACCTGATGTTTTTACATGTCATTATTCTAAGTTATCAACTAAATTGTTATGATAACATTTTAAAGTTGGCATTCCTAAATTAATGTAAAAAAATATTTATTGTAAATATTTTTTTATTTGTCTACATATTTTAATTGACAAAACATTTTGGCTTTAATAATCAAATAATTTTGGTGTTGCCCAGTCAATATCTAACACTAATAATTCCAAATGGTCAGAATAATTTTTCTCTCAGAAATGAAGAACTCTTGAATTCACTCTGGTTTGCCCATGCATAAACTAAGAACCTGGAGCCTTTAATTCTCCTTCTTTGGACTCCCCAAAATCAATAGGTGCAGGTTTGTTGACACGATTATACATCTTTTAAATCCTTATAAGCAGATTGATTTGCTTAAGTGGCAGGCGGCCTCCAATGGTAAGCAAGATTTCGGCCACTCCCAATACAAACCGAAATGTACCGATCAGGATTAAATGGGGATGTTATTGAACTGGAATGGACACTGTCCCCCATTTTATGTTTTCTTTCTTATTTCCATACCTTGGCGCTTTCAGACATTCTGTAATAGACAACAGTAAGTATATATATATATATATATATAGAGAGAGAGAGAGAGATAAAGAGATGGATCGACCATTGATGTCGGTTATGTGAAGGACGCATTCGGTCAATTGCAGACATTGTAAAGAAAGACTGACCATTGGGATGACGTGATGTGCATGCGATATGGACAGAACTCAAGTGTTATACGACAAAGAAAGGGAAGTTGAATACATAGAACACTCCGAATAAGCTTGTTGGATATTTTTGGTTGTGATGTGTGTGTCTATATGAAAGGATAAAGGTGTTGAAGAATGAATGTACGCACACACGTCTATATTATACTAGCTGAACACCCAGCGTTGTCCGATCATACAATATGCTTAAACATGATATTTTAATTTATGCTAATTGCATATGTATTATTATAAAATCAATCCTCTATTGATTATTATATATTACGAGGAATAATTTGGCCGGTGGACTAATTCATAAAAAAATAGAAAAATAATAATTATAATGTCTTCTTTTTTTTTTTTTTTTTTTACATAGGAGTCATCACATATCAAGGCCCAGAGGCCACTCGAGGATAAGGATTAAAGAGTGTACAGTAGTCAATGAGACAATATCGTAGTAATTGTTAGTATTGGAAATTCGGTAAATTGGATTACTTAAAATTAAAAACTTGTTTACGTTGGACTTGAAGACGACCATATTGTAGTCAGCTAGAAAGCAGGCAAACGGAAGAGAGTTCCACAGGCGTGCAGTTCTAAGAAAGAAGCTTTATTCATGGAAAGTCACCTCTGATTAATGTTTGCATTTAAAATATGCAAACGAAGAAATAATTTGTGGCGATGTTAAATAGTAACTTTTCTTTTATCGTAAATAAAACTCATTAATTAGAAAAAATTAAAATAAAATCGTGAGTAAGACCCGGTCTTGAATACGGAATCATTCGATCTGTAGTTTAATGCTATACCTTCAGATGTCAATAATTCTGTTTTATCAGAAATACCAGAAATTTCTCAAAAAGAAAATAACGGTATAATAGCAACCCATTGGAAATTGTACAATGCGAGTTGTTTTGGTTCTTTCTAAATTTTACCTATTACATCGTTATGCATTTTTCTCTTTGATATGATAGAGAGTGGAAAGAGAAACAGAGAATTAGAACAAATATGTTGAGGACATTGCCAAGGCTGCTGCAAAGAAGGTGCGGATCCTCTACTGTATCTTGTATTGTTACAAAGTCACCATTCGCCCATCCATGGAGTATTGTTGCCACATCTGGATTGGTGCATCTACCACTAGTCTCTCACGTAAACAGGGTCCAAAAAAAAAAAAAAATCAATATATCTAATAGGTACCGCAATGTGAACCAACCTCCAACCCCTGTCCCATCAACAAAATGCTTTCAGGGAATGTTTTCTGATGAAATCATTGCACTTGATATGCATATACCTGACAAACCAGTCTAGCTACAAAATGTCAATGTTTTATTGTTGAGGTTTCTATATGTACTCTAATAGTTTCTTCCTTCGGACTATTCGACTTTGGATCCGTCCCTCCTCCTTGTCTCCTGTTTTTCTTGACTGTAATGACATATAGAAGTTTTAATGTAATGTAAACAGACATCTCACTGCTTAACTCCCTAGACAAAATCTCAAATAGTAACCGCTAACATTTTAAGTGACAATATGCCTTGTTTGGGGTAAATAAAAAAAATATATAAATTGCGTGATATTTATTTATTTATTTGCGGACTGTTATCCTCATAGTTGTTTTACCGCATTTCGGCCAACTCATCCTCTGACCTGCTTTGGGCAAAATTTCATCCTTTCATTGTAGAGGTCCTAAGATGCCAGAAAGTGTTCTCTAATAGTTTATTCCTAAACTTTGGCTCGGCCTCTCTCCTCTCTCTCTCTATTGTTTTTCCTAACTATAATAACATGCAGAAGTTTTAATGCAATGTGAATAGACATCTCGCTGCTCAACTCCCCGCAGTCCCCCGTTAGACACGATCCCAAATAGTAACCTCCCACGGTTTAAGTGAGAATATACCTTGCTTGGGGTAAAAAAATAAATAAATTGCGTCATATTTATTTATTTACGGAGTGTTATCCTTATCTTCATAGTTGTTTTACCACATTTCGGTCAACTCATCCTCTGGGATTCTTCAGGTGATTAACCGTGATGGGATAGAAATGCTAAGTCTCTTCACAGTATCCTCAGCAATTACTGCCTTCCATAGTTGTTGTTGTCTGTCTCGCCACGTTTTGGCCAACTAATCCTTTGGTCTGCTTTGGGCAGGATTGCAACAACTATCTTCAGACAATGCTCACTAGGAACTGTAGAGATTCAACACCTTTATCCACTGCGCCATGGGATTCAGCGTTCCTATGCCATCACGGTTAATCACCTGAAGGAGGCCAGAAAATGAGTTTGCCGAAACATGGTGAAACAACAACAACTATGAGGATAAGAGTCCGCAAATAAATCAATAAATACACAAATGACTCACCTCAAAGGATTCCAATAAAAAAATAGATATAATATATAAGTTGCGTCATATTGATCCTTTGTTTAATACTAAACTGCAATAAAATGTTTTGTCAATTATCATCCATTTTGGAGATTTTTTTTTATGCTGAGCTACAATGAAATAATTGCCTTATCCGTTGCGGCCTTCAATCAAGACAATTATAATTATAGTATAATTAATAAAAAGTGTATTAACAGAAGTATGTTACGACAGCATGCATCATGATTCTGGGACCATAACTGCCATGTTAATTGCAGTATTTACTTCCTTCCAACAGCAAGAAAATGTGACACAAGACCAGGAAAGTGCAGAATGTCAAACCAGCGTCCTTAAAGAAAGACCGCTCTTGGCTTTTTTGCTTGGTTAGCTCTGTCGACATTTCCCAGGCAGGGCACTTCAGACAGTAAGCAATAAATTTACTCCACTTGGCCTGTGGGGGTGGACCTTCTAGGACTACCCTGAATGATACTTCAACCTACTAAATAAAAGACCACCAAAATTTCTACCAAACTGATTGTTAGGATCAGAACTTCAACCGACATGCCATTATGATTGTCAAGTCAGCATCCTTAAAGGAGGAGCACTCTGGCCTTTTTGCCTGTCAAGCCCCATCTGTCAGGGTATTTCAGGCAGTACCAGTTTACAAGAATTCTGGTGAAAAAACTGACCCATTAAATTATCGCCCCATTAGCCTCCTCTCTCTTTTTGCCTAAATATTTGAGTCCGTAATTAATCAAGCTCTAGGCCACCACCTTACAGTTGCTAAACTTCTGCCCAACCATCAATATAGATTTAGGCAAGCCCGTTCTACTGTAGATATTCTAACTGTAATCTCTCAATGTATATACGATGCACTGGATAAGGTAGGGAAGAGGAGTGCAGTAGCCCTAGATAAATCTAAGACTTTTGACAGGGCATGACACGATGGCCTTCTCAAGAAAATCAGATCATATGGTATTACTGGACGAATACTCAACGTAATTAAATCCTTCTAAAATAAGAGAAGAATCAAGGTTGTCTTCGATGGTCGTATGTCTAAACAATATGATATAAATGCGAGTGTACCTCAGGGGTTGATCCTTGAACCTTTATTATTTCTGATATTCCTAAATGACTTCCCTGATAACATAGTCTCGGAGATGGGTATATTTGCTGACGACACCATGCTTTATAACAGACATGAGGGGAAAACGAATGAACACATATCTAAGGCAATGGTGGAAACCCTAGAGGAAGACCTCCAGTGTGTAGTGGAATGGTGTCAAAAATGGATGGTAATGTTCAATGCTGCCAAGACTAAGCTCATTTCTTTTAATAATTCCAAGAATCTTTCTCAACCACCAACAGCTATGGCTAATAATACATTACCTGAAAGTAGTTTATTTAAACTCCTCGGCTTAACGTTCACAGGGAACATGAATTGGAACAGATACATTGAGAGCATTGCTAAGGCTGCTGCAAAGAAGGTGGGCTCTCTCTACTCTGCTAGAAAGTTACTCACGCCTGAAAGTATCCTGTACTTCTACAAGGACACCATTGACCCATGTATGGAGTATTGTTGTCACATTTGGGCTAGTGCATCTGCTAGTCTCTCACACCTAGACAGGTTTCAAAAGAAAGTTGCCAACCTGATTGGTCCTGGACTGTCATTTAAGCTTCAACCTCTGTCTCATCGACGAAATCTTGCATCTCTCTGCCTGTTTTACAAGTATTTTAATGGTGGATGCTTCAACTAACTACAAGCCCTTGTACCTCCCGACGTAAATATGCCAACAAACCCTACAAACAGCAAAATCCCACCCCTACACAGTAGAGATCCCTAGATGTAAGAAAACCTTCTACTCTAATAGTTTCTTCCCCAGAACTGCTACACTTTAGAATTCCCTTCCGGGTTACTGCTTCCTCAACTGTACTGAATTGCAGAAGTTCAAGTGTAATGTAAACAAACATCTTGTTGCTCAACCCCCTACATAGTAATCCATACAAATTATGTTCCAGATAGTAGCCCCCTACATCAAAGTGGCACTGTGCCTTGTTTGGGGTGAAAATGTAAAAAAAAAAAAAAAAATGCAATAAACTTACTCCACCTGAAAGACGAGAGGGAAGGCCTAGGGGAGAGACCTCTATAGACCACCATAAACAATGCTTTGACCCACTAAATAAAAGACCCCCAAAATAACCCAACTTCTGCCGAATTGATTGTTGGGATTGAAACCTCAATCAGCATGTGCTTGTGATCTAGATCTAAAAAAAACTGAATGGCACAAATCGCAGTATTCACTTTCTTTCCCACTGGCGCAAAGTCAAGAAGTTGGGGAATATTAAGCTAGCAGCCCTAAAAGAGGAGCACTTTGGTCTATTAAAAATTGCTTGAATAGATCTATCGGCATTCCCTAGGAAGTGATCTCTGGCAATAAGCTATGAACTTACTTTACTCGAAAGAGGCAATATTTTTGCTATAATGAAATTACAGAAAATTGGAAGGTTTTATTTATAAATAGGGGTGATAAGAACTGGCCAATTAGATGGAACCACACTGTTCTGCTACAAACCAATAAGAAACTAGAATCACCCCATAAAATATACAGAATCTCTTTAGAATGTCTGCACATAAAGTTTTTTCTCCACATAGAAAGGAACTTTTTACAATTCCAGACTTCTACGGATTGATCATCTATTCTTCATTTTCCAGATTTTCTCTAGACTGATACTGCCATTTTGTTTGGAACAACATTTCTCTTCTCTTCTAAAACTAAAATGGCTGGACCTCCTAGGACTACCAGAACGATGCCTCAGCCTGCCAGATAAAAGGCCACCGAAATGACCCAGACTGATTGAGATTTGGAATCTCGACTCGATGTAAAATGAATGGCAAATGTTGACATGTAACTTTATTTATTGTCTCTGGATGAGTCCATTATTCTTGAATAGGGTAGATCAGATTGCTCCATGAGATCTGTTGAGCGGCATATCAAATCTTTCTGCATTATAAAATGTTGAAGTACAAAAAAAAACAAAAAAAAACAATTCTAATTTCCGTTTTTTGATTCTTCACTCGTTGATATTTGAACTCTTCTGGCTTTTTTTTCTATCCAACTGCGAAGTACAGTCGACAGCTGATATTTTTGTCCTTAACAGGTTCAGGGAAGGCAAAGACGATAGATGACAGTCGCTTTGGATGAAGTATTCAGCACACAATAGGCATTTGAAAAGATTTCCGTTCTTCAACTCCGCTGCAGCCATTCACAGTTGATAGAGTGGTTTTTAGAACTTAACAATTTAGAAGTCGCTATGAATGGTGTGTCTCAAGGAGATGAAAACGAGAAAGGAAAAATGTTTCTGTACTTTTGAGATGAGGATTTGTATCTTGAATTATTGTGCTCAACTTGAGTGTTATTCGCAGAACATTTTACTCGATGTAACCTCTGACCTACTTATTGAATTTGTGAATCTGCACAGACTTTCAATTGGAGCCCTTTAATTCACAATAAGGGAGGAGATAGTATGATCTCAGTCATGACCGAGTAGAAGTCTTAAGTAATTCACAATTATATTCCTAGCATCGCCCGCACTGGAGATTGAACCTTCAACCTCCAGAAGAGTGGCACTTACGACTAAATTTCATCCATTACGCCACTTGATCTTGTCTGAACTTTGGGAACCTTGAATCTATTCTTGTATTTAGATGTACAATCTTACTACTGATTACTATATATATAAATATATATATACTAGTAAAAGTACCCGTCGTTGACTGGGTTCAAAAACAGCCTACAGAAAATGGACTTTGATTTATGAAAGTATGATAGGTTATGGAAAGAAAGGGTTGTAAATTTGGGTTGAGTTTGGGGGTATCAAAACCAAACCAAAATATGATGAAAGTAAAAATAAAATAGATAAACGCCATAATTTATTATACCATACCTGTTCACGCTGAAACACTTATCACAATATTCTGTGGATCTATATTAAAAAAACCTTGTTAAACTTTGTGACATATTTCCATTCTATGGAGGTCAGGTGCGAACGAACACCCCATAATTTTATTATACCATATTTCTTCAAACTGAAACATAATTATCAAAGTATACTTACGCAGATAGATATAAAAAGTCTTTATTAAAGTCTGTACCTATTTCCATTCTATGGAGGCCAGGTGCGAAAGTAGACCCCACAATTTTATTATATCATCCCTATTTAAGTTAAAGCATACTTATCAAAGTATTCTTATGTACATCTATATCAAAAACACTTGTAAACGTTTTCAGACCCCACAATTTTAATGAACCACCGTTCTGCCAGATCAAACATACCCATTCCTGTGTCTCGATACATCTATCATTATATGTAATCAGTTTTTTAAAATAGTCAACCATATAGGAGCCTATTCGTGACCAGACACACACATACACATACAGACATTCAGCTTTATATTATAGATATATATATATTACGGCATAATCGCGTTGACACACCGGTTCTCATCAGATCACCGAAGTTAAGCAATGTTGAGCCTGGTTAGTACCAGATGGGTGATCATTTGGGAATTCTAGGCGCTGTATGTGCTCTCCGCTTATCTCAGCATTTGTTTCCAGTCATCTTGTACACACTTCACTTGCCACTGGTATTTAACAATGTCAAGTCAGGAGAGGTGTGGTTGGAGATTGTGCACCTCCTGCCACAAAAATTTCACGCACAGACACCCCTTCGTGGGTATCCATAGTCAGTCAAACACTGAAGGAGCCCTTTATATGTATATATATATAATAGCATAATCATGTTGACAGACCGGTTCTTGCCAGATCACCGAAGTTAAGCAACATTGAGCCTGGCCAGTACCAGATGGGTGACCATTTGGGAAGTCTAGGCACTGTATGTACCACGACGAGTCATAGAAATTTCCAAGTTCGTATTGTGGGGGCGCATTAATTCACTGGGAGAGATGCACCCCTAGTCTTCGTTAAGACATGTATCTAGGAGAAGGAAATTCTGATATAAGAACCTGCAGTCTACTGCATACTCTGTCCTGTGGCAGTCGTCTGCACCGACAAAGGTTAGCAGTCATATGAAGTGTGAATGGTTCTACACAAAGCCTTCACCACTATAAACAAATCAGCTGTGTGGATTTCTGAACAACTTGTTGTGGTGAAAGCTCATACGTTGAAATAGATGGGTGAGTCCATCATATATATATATATATATATATATATATATATATATATATATATAAATACTAGCAAGGGGGCGCCCGGTTTTGCCTGGTTGTAAAATATGCTTAAATATGATGTTTTAATTTGCCTAGATTTCGTATATATTATTATAAAGTCATGATTTCAAACGTTAAAAAAAAAAAAGTATTTGGTGCCATCAGCTAGAATCGAAACCAACAGCGAAACTGTAGCATTTAAGGCTGGTGATGTTACCACTGTACCAACATGACATGAATATGAACTGATTAAAATATAAATGTACAAAATGTATAAAGATATTTTCCATTTTTACCCTTTTTGACCCCTTCAAAACTGTTTAACTGGCTAAAGATCCATAAAAGAACAGTCCAAAAAAAATCAATCATTTGAGGCCCCTTTGCACCGCTCTGCGACTTTTTGTTTTGGAAGAGATAGAGTTTGAAAATATGGAGACAGACAGACAGACATAAAATAGTACCTTTTATATATTAGATATAATAAACTCAACATCTGTGTGTCTATACATGAATAGGCTCCTATACAGTTTATTATTATGTTGCCAAGGTCGCTGGAAAGATGGTGTGATCCTTCTACTGCTCCAGAAGATATCTCACTACTGATGCAATTCTCTATCTATATAAAAGCCAAGTACGTCCAAGGATGGAATACTGCTGCCATATCTGGGCAGGAGCTGCTAAAAACAGCCTATCCTGCCTTGACAGAGTACAAAATAGACTTCGTGGCTTAGTGGGGGATGCCCTTTTCTCTACCCTGCAACCTCTCTCCCACAGAAGAGACGTTGTGAACCTATCCTTGTTTTATCGTTATTTCCATGGCAGGTGCTCATCTGAACTCCAATCTCTGGTCCCCCCTCGCCAATCTTTCACGAAAAACACCCGTCTAGCTGAATCCACTGTGAAAAATTTTCCCCACTCTTTATCTGTGCCTAAATCAAAATGTATATTCCATGAACAAAGCTTCTTTTTTAGAACTGCACGCCTGTGGAATTCTGCTCCGTCTGCCTGCTTCCCACCTGACTACAACTTGGATGTCTTCAATTCCAATGTTAACAAATTCCTAATGAACCGCCCCCCTTAAGTAAACACTTCATCAAATCTCCACACTAACGTACTGTACTTGCAATAACCCTTATCCCTGAGTGGCTTCCGGGCCTTGATAAGTGGTGATCACTGTGTAAAAAAAAAATAATAATAATAAACTAGCCACATACAATCGTAAAAAAAACTATCAAGGATATGAAATGGGTAGGATAAAGTGGAGCTCTAGGGGGGGGTCACTTTTAACTGGAAATCATGAGGGTCACTTATAATGGGGAACCCTAATTAGTGTTCATACGATTGTGTCAATAAATATTCTCACTACCGCCCCCTCATGTTCATTTGAGCAATTACTCTCCCCCAACCACACAAAGATGATCCAAGCAATGCCGGGTCTGTGTGTGTGTCTGCACATCTATAGTGCGATGTAATAAAGCTCAACATCTGTATGTCTGTCTGTACATCTATAAGACCAAAGGGAATATGGGATACAAAAGGTATCATATGTAGAAAATAAACATTATTTAAGTTATTTATATGTTATAGAAATTAGAGTCCATTTTTTAGGCTCTTTTTTAACCCAGTCAACGGAGGGTACTTCTACTAGTATATATATATATATATATATATATATATATAGGTTCAATCCACGGCTGGGGAAAGGTGTTTGTCTAGCCACACTGATGAATTGTGATACAACGAAACAGTACTGTATGTGGATGACAATTAAAGCCGCCCCCCTCTTTGGGTTGAGCACTTTGTAAATATATTTTCACCCGACGCGTATTTAAAAGCGATTAAGCGAAGCCCACTATTAATTTGTTTGTAAACAAGCTGATGGTTCGAGCACTGTGCGACGGGAGGGTGTGAATTTAATACACACTCTATGAGAAATATTTACGGCACTGATTCGTAGCCGAATGGTGAGAGCTGCCGACTGTCAATGCGACGGTTGTAGGTTCAATCCATGGCTGGGGAAAGGTGTTTGTCTAGCCGCACTGATGAGTTGTGATACAACGAAACAGTACTTTATGTGGATGACAATATATATATATATATATATATAGTCATCCACAGAGAGATTGTTTTCGCTGTATCACAACTCATTCGTGCAGCTAGACTAGCATCCATCTCAAACCAGGAATCGAACCTTTAACGATCTAGTTGAAAGGCGGCAGTTTTACCCACAAGCCATCGAATCAGTGCTTGTAAATCGGATCTTCAGTGTCTTCATGTAAACCTTATTTGTAATTAATGGTTCTCATATTGTATCGAATGCTTTAGAAGAGAGAAGGAACGAAATAAAGAAATATACATGCTCCGACGAATTTACTGCACTTGCAGCCCATCACTATAAATACCGCCAATCAACCTGACAAGCAACAAATTCCCACCACTTCACTGTAGAGGACCCTACATGTCGGAAAACTTTCTACTTTTCTTAAACCGCTTGTCTTTGGAATTTCTTCCCTGCTCCCTATTTCCTTGACTGTGCCAACATGCAGAAAATCAAATGTAATGTGAACAAATATCGCTCTTCACAACTCCATAGAGTGCCTCTATAAATATGACCCTATAATTCATAGTAATCAGATAAGAGTTGATATGCCGTAAAATAAAATAAAAACCTTTGACTGGTTATGAACATACAGAGGGAGGAGCGAGGGAGAGAGAGAGACACAGACAGACAGACAGACAGACAGACAGACAGACAATGAAAACTTTCTTAATGAAAGGTCTTAAGTCCAAAACAAGTGGTCCTGGATATGACCTTAAACTATATCCAGTGGTGAGGCCCCAGCTTGTGGCTTTGGGGAGTGTGGAGTCACCCTTTAATTACCATTGCTCCCAGGTCCACTCTGACCCGGAGTAGTTGTACCTGTTAGGGTCCCAACTATGGGTTAAATAGAAACCGACTTGAAAACAACAAATATATTCTATTTAAAAAATTTTCTTCAAAATCTTTGGATTCGACATTAAATAATCTGAAAAGGGTTGATATGCCGTAAAACAAAAACAACCAACCAACCAAAACAAGTGTTCAATGAGAAAGAGTTCACGCAAGGTCAAAGAAATTAAACATTTGACAAAAAAAAAAAAAAAAAAAAAAATTCGACCATTGTAAAAGTTCGACTTTTTATTAATCATTTTTATCTGAAAACTAAAATACATCTTTTACAAAAATGAGCAGACAAAAAAAAAAAAATTGGTTGGTAGATTTTTATTTATTTATTATTTTTTTTTATCTAACAATGATTTTTTTTTTTTTTTTTCGACTCTACACGTGAAATACAAAGAGTTATCAATACCGCCGTTTCATTCTGTTGGCATGATCGATCACACAGCTTTAAAAAAAAAATATCGATACTAACAATTTCTCCAGTACGAGAGGGCATGTAATCGGACGCTAGTAGCAATTTCCAATTGGATCAGTTTCGCAGCCACAAAAGCTGCTTACTAAGCTTTGCATCGATGACTATCGATGCGCTATCTACTGCATCTGTTTATAGCGAGAATATCTATATATTCATAAAGTTTGACCATTTGTCGCATTGATAGAATCGAGAGCTCAATTCGTAGGCATAATAGAACAGGTTTCTAATATTTTGTTTTTGAACTTTTGAGATAAGGATTGATTAATCGTATCTTTTGGATTCTTCGGACTACTATTCTCATCTTTAGTGTTATTTTCACAACGTTTCGGTTGATGTAATCTCCGACCTTCTTCAGGTGTATTTTGTCAGACTCGGGACTCTTTCTATCAAAGTCAGGAATTTGCACTGAATTTCATACTAGAATTGTCTACAAGGACCCATTATGTAGTGAAATAAGTAGTTGGTAAAACTTCAGTTGTAAAGTTACACTCTTCTGGAGGTTGAAGGTTCAATCCTCAGTGTGGGCGATACTCCAAATATAATTGTGACTTGCTTAGAACTTCTACTCAGTCATGGTTGAGGGAACAAGAACCTGCTACCCCCTCGATGAAATAAAGGGTTTTGTTTGAAATCTCATGCAGATTGGAGAGTCTGACAAAGATTCCCAAGTCGGGGGTTACATCAACGAAAACGTTGTGATAATGACACTCAAGATGAAAGCCGCAGTCCAATGAATTCAAAATAATACATGGTTATTAATATATTGGCATTATTTTAATTGTTCATTTTGAATGTTATTTTTACAACGTTTTGGCCGATGCAACCTCTAATCTTCTTCAGCTGTGTTTTGTGAAACCTTTGGAATTTAAAATAGAAACCGAAACTAAAAACGTTTTATTTAATCCATCAGGGTAAATTGTTTTCGCTGTGAATTTCATGACGTTTCTGAATTTTTGAGATGAGGATTGGTCATTTCTATTATTTTGGTTCATTGGACTACTGTTCTCATCTTGAGTGTGATTTTTGCAACGTTTCGGTCGATGTAACCTTCAACCCCCGTCAAGTTTATCTTGTCAAACTCTTTTTCTTTTTTTTTTTACACAGTGATCACCACTTATCAAGGCCCGGAAGCCATTTAGGGATAAGGGTTATTGCAAGTACATTACGTTAGTGTGGAGATTTAATGAAGTGTTTACTTAAGGGGGCGGTTCATTAGGAATTTGTTAACATTGGACTTGAAGACATCCAAGTTGTAGTCCGGTGGGAAGCAGGCAGACGGAACAGAGTTCCACAGGCGTGCAGTTCTAAGAAAGAAGCTTTGTTCATGGAATCCGCGTTTTGATTCAGGCACAGATATAGAGTGGGGGAAATTTTTCCCAGTGGATTCAGCTAGACGGGTGTTTTTCGTGAAAGATTGGCGAGGGGGGACCAGAGATTGGAGTTCAGATGAGCACCTGCCATGGAAATAACGATAAAACAATGATAGGCTCGCAACGTCTCTTTTGTGGGAGAGAGGTTGCAGGGTAGAGAAAAGGGCATCCCCCACTAAGCCACAAAGTCTATTTTGTACTCTGTCAAGGCAGGATAGGCTGTTTTTAGCAGCTCCTGCCCAGATATGGCAACAGTATTCCATCCTTGGACGTACTTAGCTTTTATATAGATAGAGAATTGCATCAGTAGTGAGATATCTTCTGGAGCGGTAGAAGGATCCCACCATCTTTCCAGCGACCTTGGCAACAGACTTGATGTACGTGTTCCATTTCAGATCAGGAGTAATGGTCAAACCCAGAAGCTTGTCAAAACACGGGGCCTCACCCAGACGAGAGCCATCCATCACAATTGATGCCAAATGGGGATCAGAGCGTTGATGATGTAAGGATAGGAGTTTGGTTTTGGATGCATTAACTTGAAAATGTTTCTGTCAAACTCGGGAATCTGGATGGAATTTTGAACGGAAGCCTTTATTTACTGTTATTAATCATTTTATTGTATTTTTTCGGTCGCCCACACTGAGGATTGATACTTCAACATTCAGAAGAATATCACTTTACAATTGATTTTTTTTTTTTTCTCAAGTACTCTAATCACTGCGGCACGGGTCCTAAGGATCCAAATATTATGACGTGAATTTTATTTTCACAGCATTTTCACCAATATAATCTCCGACATTCTTCAGGTGTGTCTCTCCAAACTCAGGAATCTTTATCTTGGACTTGTGAATTTGTATAAAAACCCATTTAATGATTTATCTCCCTTGTTCTCCCTTTTAAAGATGTAAAATGTATCTGTGCCAATTGAGAATCGGAGATTTATGATAAAACTGATTTATAGTATTACATTCAAAATCTACTCGATAATTTTCCATAATTTTCGGTGTGGATATGCATTTTTACTTGATACATAAGTATATTAAAGAGTTTCCTTGTTAATTTATTTTTAACTGTTATATTTCACCTGTGTATTTTTAACCACAAGCACCAACCTAACCATTCTAACCTACATTTTTGTTCTTTTTCTAACAAAGTTGAGGAAGTTTGCGCACCATTTAAAAATACCTGGCGTAATGATGACGAGAAACAAGGAAGACGCTATAGATCAACCACAGCTGGTATCGGTGGGGCGCTGCAAACCGGTCCCGGCTTGTCTGGTGTTGCTAGTATAGTTAACAGAAAGTGTATTAACAAAAATATGTTGCAAAAGTATATGTCATGATTCTGAGGCCATAACTGCCACTAATCACAGTCTTTACTTCCTTTCTGCGATGGTACATTATATCTTGCATTGGCTAAGCTCTTTGATGTGTATTGATTTGAATGTTATGAGTCGTGTTTAACCAGAGATCAATAAGTAATAATAATAATAAGTTTAACCAGAGATCAATAAGTAATAATAATAATAAGTTTAACCAGAAATCAATAAGTAATAATAATAATAATAAGTTTAACCAGAGATCAATAAGTAATAATAATAATAAGTTTAACCAGAGATCAATAAGTAATAATAATAATAAGTTTAACCAGAAATCAATAAGTAATAATAATAATAATAAGTTTAACCAGAAATAAATAAGTAATAATAATAATAAGTTTAACCAGAGATCAATAAGTAATAATAATAATAAGTTTAACCAGAGATCAATAAGTAATAATAATAATAAGTTTAACCAGAGATCAATAAGTAATAATAATAATAAGTTTAACCAGAGATCAATAAGTAATAATAATAATAATAAGTTTAACCAGAGATCAATAAGTAATAATAATAATAAGTTTAACCAGAGATCAATAAGTAATAATAATAATAAGTTTAACCAGAAATCAATAAGTAATAATAATAATAAGTTTAACTAGAGATCAATAAGTAATAATGATAATAAGTTTAACCAGAAATCAATAAGTAATAATAATAATAAGTTTAACCAGAGATCAATAAGTAATAATGATAATAAGTTTAACCAGAAATCAATAAGTAATAATAATAATAAGTTTAACTAGAGATCAATAAGTAATAATGATAATAAGTTTAACCAGAAATCAATAAATAATAATAATAATAAGTTTAACCAGAGATCAATAAGTAATAATAATAATAAGTTTAACCAGAGATCAATAAGTAATAATAATAATAAGTTTAACCAGAGATCAATAAGTAATAATAATAATAAGTTTAACCAGAGATCAATAAGTAATAATAATAATAAGTTTAACCAGAGATCAATAAGTAATAATAATAATAAGTTTAACCAGAGATCAATAAGTAATAATGATAATAAGTTTAACCAGAAATCAATAAGTAATAATAATAATAAGTTTAACCAGAGATCAATAAGTAATAATAATAATAAGTTTAACCAGAGATCAATAAGTAATAATAATAATAAGTTTAACCAGAGATCAATAAGTAATAATGATAATAAGTTTAACCAGAAATCAATAAATAAAAATAATAATAAGTTTAACCAGAGATCAATAAGTAATAATAATAATAAGTTTAACCAGAGATCAATAAGTAATAATAATAATAAGTTTAACCAGAGATCAATAAGTAATAATAATAATAATAAGTTTAACCAGAGATCAATAAGTAATAATAATAATAAGTTTAACCAGAGATCAATAAGTAATAATAATAATAAGTTTAACCAGAAATCAATAAGTAATAATAATAATAAGTTTAACTAGAGATCAATAAGTAATAATGATAATAAGTTTAACCAGAAATCAATAAGTAATAATAATAATAAGTTTAACCAGAGATCAATAAGTAATAATGATAATAAGTTTAACCAGAAATCAATAAGTAATAATAATAATAAGTTTAACTAGAGATCAATAAGTAATAATGATAATAAGTTTAACCAGAAATTAATAAATAATAATAATAATAAGTTTAACCAGAGATCAATAAGTAATAATAATAATAAGTTTAACCAGAGATCAATAAGTAATAATAATAATAAGTTTAACCAGAGATCAATAAGTAATAATAATAAGTTTAACCAGAGATCAATAAGTAATAATAATAATAAGTTTAACCAGAGTCAATAAGTAATAATAATAATAATAAGTTTAACCAGAGATCAATAAGTAATAATAATAATAAGTTTAACCAGAGATCAATAAGTAATAATAATAATAAGTTTAACCAGAAATCAATAAGTAATAATAATAATAAGTTTAACCAGAGATCAATAAGTAATAATAATAATAATAAGTTTAACCAGAGATCAATAAGTAATAATAATAATAAGTTTAACCAGAGATCAATAAGTAATAATAATAATAAGTTTAACCAGAGATCAATAAGTAATAATAATAATAAGTTTAACCAGAGATCAATAAGTAATAATAATAATAAGTTTAACCAGAGATCAATAAGTAATAATAATAATAAGTTTAACCAGAGATCAATAAGTAATAATAATAATAAGTTTAACCAGAGATCAATAAGTAATAATAATAATAAGTTTAACCAGAGATCAATAAGTAATAATAATAATAAGTTTAACCAGAGATCAATAAGTAATAATAATAAGTTTAACCAGAGATCAATAAGTAATAATAATAATAAGTTTAACCAGAGATCAATAAGTAATAATAATAATAAGTTTAACCAGAGATCAATAAGTAATAATAATAATAAGTTTAACCAGAGATCAATAAGTAATAATAATAATAAGTTTAACCAGAGATCAATAAGTAATAATAATAATAAGTTTAACCAGAGATCAATAAGTAATAATAATAATAAGTTTAACCAGAGATCAATAAGTAATAATAATAATAATAATAAGTTTAACCAGAGATCAATAAGTAATAATAATAATAAGTTTAACCAGAGATCAATAAGTAATAATAATAATAAGTTTAACCAGAGATCAATAAGTAATAATAATAATAAGTTTAACCAGAGATCAATAAGTAATAATAATAATAAGTTTAACCAGAGATCAATAAGTAATAATAATAATAATAATAAGTTTAACCAGAGATCAATAAGTAATAATAATAAGTTTAACAAGCTAAACTCATTAAATCGGTTCTAAATTAATCTCGGTGAAGACTTTTTGAATCGGCACACATTATAAACTCTAATATAATTAAACAAAGTAACATCTTCTACAATTTATCTTTTAATAAAAAAAAACTTACAGAAACTGTTTATTTAAGAGGGCGGTTCAAACAGGAAGTTGTTCACGTTAGACTTGAAAACCGGGCATGTTATAATCAGCTGGGAATCAGCCCAACAGTGTTGTCTCACAGACGGGCAGTCCTAGGAAATAAACTTTTCTCATGGAATTTACGTTTAGATTTAGGCACAGTTAGGTGAGGGAAAATGTTAGCAGCTGTTGTAAATAGATGAGTGTCTACTCAGACTGTTTTATGGGAACGACCATAGACAGAAGCTCAGTTGAGCACTTGCCATGAAAATAACTATAGAACAAAGATAGTCATTATGTATCTCCTGTGAGAAAGTAGGGTGAGGAAGGCTTCATTCACTAGATTTCGAAGCCCATTTAGAACCTTGTCAAGGCAGGAAAAGGTGCTCTTAGCAACTCCTTCCCAGTGGCAACAGTACTCCATCTTTAGACGTATTTGGCTCGTATATAGATAGAACACTGTGTTAGGAGTGAGATACATTCTGGAGCGATAGAATGATCCAACCATTTTACTAGCAACGTTGGCAACGGATCTGATGTAAGTCTTCTATTTCAGATTAGAAGTGAAGCTCAGAGCCAGAAGCTTGTCAAGGTAGGGTGCTTCTTCGAGATGAGAGCCGTTCATTTCGATTGGAGTCAAGTGGGGATCAGAGAGCTGGTGATGAAAAGATAGAAGCTTGGTTTTGGATACATAAAGGTGACCAGCCCTCTTTTTCTCCTGATTGTACCACGCGCTCAAGGTCGGAAGAGAGAGAGAGAGAGAGAGAGAGAGAGAGAGAGAGAGAGAGAGAGAGAGAATAAAAAAAAGATCTTGGTCTTTAAAGTGTTGCCATAGATGGTAGTGTCGTTTGCATAAAGTCTATGAATGATCTTAGAATAGTTTTTTTTTGTTTGCTTGTTTTAGTTTTTTATATAAATTTTTCTAGTTTTCTGATTTTCTTTTTCAGAAACTTTGCAATGAAATATTTGTACATGTATCTAATTTACCGAATTATTGTTGTAATGTCTCCATTTCGAGCTCTTTAGTTTTATATCTTTTTTTAATTATTAATATTATTATTATTGTTGTTGTTGTTGTGAAAGATTTAAAAATTAATTAAATTGATTCTTATTCAGAGAAATATTAAAAAAAAAAAAAAAAGCGAGAATATTTTCAAGATTATTGCGTTTACTTGAAACGATGGCTCCTTCAAAAGATAGTAATAGATTTGATTGGAAAGCTTTAATTCGGAGAGACAGCAATAACAACAAAAAAAAGCAAAACATTAATAATTTCAAATTTATAGAAATAGCTAAGCAGAAATAATCATTATAATTAATGGTTGATCGATAATTTCCTATCCTTAAGTAGTTGCTGCTGCTATTACTACTACTACTACTACTACTACTACTACTACTGCTACTACGCATCTTTTTCTAAATTTTTCTTTCGTTTTATGACTCTCTTTTTTTATTACACTCTGTCTAAAATGCTGGCTATCTGTCTGTCTATCTATCCCGGTCTCTATCTATTTGTTCCCCTCTCATTTTCTCCCTCTTTTTATCTCTCTATCACCTCTTTTTTAATTTCGGTTTTCTTTTATATTTTTCGGGCTTTTTCTCTCTCTCTCTCTCTCTCTCTCTCTCTCTCTCTCTCTCTCTCTCTCTCTGTTTGTTGTCTCATTTTCCGTTTCTATCCATCTCTTTATCTTTTTCGTTTTATCTTTCTTGTTTCGCTGTCTCCCTCCTTTCTGCCTTTTTGTCTCCTTCTTTTCGATTACTTTCTTCCTATGTATCTCTCCCTTTAAAATGGTTTCTATTGACTCTCTCTCTCTCTCTCTCTCTCTCTCTCTCTCTCTATATATATATATATATATATATATATATATATATATATATATATATAATGTTTATTTTATCTCTCTATCCTCTTCCTTTCTATCTCTTTTCTAAGTATTTCCCTCTCCCCTCCACTATATATTATTCCTCGCACTATTTTTTTACCCTCTTCTTTTTCTTTCTCCTTTCTATTTTTTCATCGTTCCCTGTTTTCACTATCTCTCTCTCTCTCTCTCTCTCTCTCTATATATATATATATATATATATATATATATATATATATATATATGCCTTGACAGAGTACAAAATAGACCGTAGCCTAGTGGGGGATGCCCTTTTTTCTTCCCTGCAACCTCTCTTTCACAGAGGGGACGTTGCGAGCCTGTCTGTTTTATCGTTATTTCCATGGGAAGTGCTCGTCTAAGCTCCAATCTCTGGTCCCCCTTCGCCAATCTTTCACGAAAAACACTTGTCAAGCTGAAACCACTGTCAGTAATTTTCCCCACTCTTTATCTGTGTCTAAATCAAAACGAAGATTCCATGAACAAAGCTTCTTTCTTATAACTGCACGCCTGTGGAACTCTCTTCCGTTTGCTTGTTTCCCACCTGACTACTATTTGGATGTCTTCAAGTCCAACATAAACAAATTCCTGATGAACCGCCCCCTTAAGTAAGACACTTTATCAGATCTCCATTACTAACGATTACTACGATATTATCCCATTGATTACTGTATATGCAATAACCCTTATCCCCGAGTGGCCTCCGGGCCTTGATAAGTAGTGACTTCCCTTGTAAATATATATATATATATATATATATATATATATATATATATATATATAAATCCGACGGTATGAATAAAAAGTTGAAAGGGAAAGCCACATTACTCAATGTTTCGCTCTCTGTTTCGTGAGTTTTTTCAAGAATGAAGAAAATGAAAAAAAAAAAAGATGGAACTCATTTATTTTCGCTTGAAAAAGAAAACACGAAACAGTGGACAAAACGTTGAGTAATTTGGTCTTGCTATTCCATTTTTATAATTTTCATTACGGACTAAGCTTTTGTATAAGAATTATCGCCTGAATAGGTCTCTAATTATTACTACTAACTGGCTGACCGAAACGTGCTCATGAATGTGTACGACATATTAATGCTCATGTAAAACAAATAAAAAATATATACACATATTTTCAGAGTGTGAGAGATTATATAATTAATTCGACAGCCAAACAACGTCACAGCTCACAAGAGCCATGATAGGCAGCAATTTTCAAGTCCAAGACTCGAGTTTCTCCCTCATTTGGGCTCATCAGTTAGGCATATCCGAACTCAGGATTCGAAACCCGAGTTTCTTGAGTACTCGCCTTGCACGCAAGAGGCTCGGGTTTCAAATCCCGAGTTCTAGATATGTTTAATTGATGAGCCCAAATGAAGGCGAAACTAGAGTCTTGGACTTCCGGTTTGTTAGTTGTCATGGCTCTTGTGAGCTGCGACGTTTTTGGGGCTGTGGAATTATATATATATCAAGGAGATCCAACATTGTCTAGGATTGAATGAGGTTCAACAAATGTTCCACACGTCCAATATTTTATTGTCATCAAAATCTGTGAAATCACCCAGTATTCAATTAAATCAATTGCCTCCTCTAATTGGGGACCCAACGTGGTGCATCGGGATGAGGCTTCACATACCTCACTGCACTGACTTAGTCCATTCCGTTGATTATATGAAATTATTTTTATATATGTTGGATGTACGTGGATCTAGGTCGTCCTCTGCTTGCGCGTCTGTGTCGTGGAGTCCATAGCAATACATCACTCACCAATTCATGCTTGCTCCTCAGACAATGACCGGCAAATCGTAGGCATCTTTTTCTGATGGTATTAGATATGGCAGGTAGATTGCCATAAAGTTGCTGCTTCATGGGACGATTTTGCCAAGATATATTTAATATTGTTCTTAGCATACGGGTGTATGTGCCGTCTAGTTTTCTTTCCAATCTTTTGGTGTGTGTCCAGGTTGTAGCACCGTAAACAAGGACAGACTCTACCACTGCCCTGAAGAACTGCCTTTTCAGTTTGTCAGCCAGTCTCGAAGTCCATACTGAATGTAGCCCATCCAATGCGGTCCATGGTTTTGAGATGCGAATTCCGATATCTCTCTCTGTGGAAACTATGTTGCTGCCCAGATACGTAAACTCAGCGACTTCTTTCAGTGTTGATCCAACCAAAGCCCTGATCTCTCCTTTCACATTGAAAGTCATAAACTTTGTCTTATCCGCATTTATGTGGAGACCAATGTCATTTGCAGACTTTTCTAACTTACGTAACAGTGTTTGCGCATCAGCAGTGTTGTTCGCGAACAAAGCAATATCGTCTGCGTAATCTGCATTAGTTATGTGTGCTGATTGATGACGTCTGCTTCTGGATTCATTTAGGGTGAAGCCTAGCATGTTGTGTATATCAACAAAGGTGCGAAGTACAAAGTCAAGACAGACAATGAAAAGAAAAGGGACAAGAGTATCTCTTTGTAGAACCTCAGTGCGGATGTCGAAAATTCAGTGTCCCCATCTGGCGACCTGACCATTGCTCGAGTGTGCTTATATAGCATCATTTGACTTCATTTGGAATGCCATATGCTTTTAATATGCTGGCCATTTTTCCTCTATGTACAGAGTCGAATGCTTTGGAGAAATCTACAAAGATCATGACTGCCTCAATGTTTTTTTGCTTTGACTCCTTCAATCAGTCTCCTAACAGTAAGTATTTGACTAGTAGTAGAGCGATTCTTTCTAAATCCATTTTGGTTTTTCCTGAGCACTTCTTCGATCTTTGGTTAGATACGGTTGAGAAGCACGGCATTGTAGATTTTTGCTGCAATTGGAGTGAGTGTTATTCCTCTGGAGTCGCTTGGTATGCTTAGGTCACCCTTCTTGGGGAAGAGAAGTATGCATCCTTCCCTCCATATATTAATAATTTTTTGATTATATACAGAATTGCATGAATTAAGAAGTATGTCATTGAATCCACCTGTCGTCCATACTTCAGGACGTATGTTATCTAAGCCTGCAGCTTTACGATTCTTGATCTTCTTTAGTACATTTAGAAGTTCCTCCATTGTAAAATCACCCTTCTCAATATCGAGTTCCTGTACAACAATCGGCTGAATTGGTTAGTCTGTTACTTCTCGTTTGTTTTCGAGTAGCTTTTCAAAATGTGCTTTCCATTTCAAACATGCATTTTCCGGAGGCATTTTCCTTTAACTTAGCTTTGGCAGTTCGTTTGCGCCCAGATATCTCATTTACTACTTGCCAAGCCAGATAGGATTGTTTGTTACCTGCTGCATTCTGGATTCGATCTATTTGTTCTTAAACATACTTCTGTTGTTCTGATAGGTATATCATACTAAGCTCTTGAAGCGCCTACTTCCTTAATTTTGTATTCTGTCGAGTGTAGTATTTATGTTGCTTTTTGATTGTTTTTTTGTTTTTTTTAATTTTTCTCGTTTTAATATTATTTTATCATTTTTCCACGGTACTTTTCGCTTTACCTTGGGCTTCAGATGTATACACTTCTTTGCTGCTTCTTGGTGCGATCTAACGAAGTTTTCATAGGTGGTATTAGCAGTTGGTTCCTGCTCTTGTGCTTGTAAAGCATCAAATCTGTTTTGCAGTTCGAAGATGAATCTCTGTTTGATCTGATTGTCGTGTGACAACGTTGACCAGTTGTAGGGCTGTCTAGATGATTTTTTAGGTTTGTTCGCTCGTAGGCTTAACTTCAACTTAGAGGTTACAATCCTATGAGCAGTAGACACACCATAGAAACTGCTATAAGCTTCACAATTATGACAGCTATTGATCCACTTCTTATTCATAAAAAGATAGTCCAGTTGTGCCTTGTCTCCATTTAGGGATTGATGGGTCCAGAGCTTACCGGGTCTTTTCTGAAAACGGGCATGTAGGTTGTTTTCAAGGAGAAAAGTTAATAGATACTATCCATTTCGGTTTGTTCCATCATGGAAAGAGAACTTATGTTTGTTGTCTTCTCGTCGTACGACCTAGATCCACGTACATTCAACAAATAGCACACGACGCCAACTGTGGGCCTGAAGATCTGAAGCAACTGATGGAAGACAGGAAAACTCTGGAGAGGAAGAGTCATATTGGTCCGGGCAAGGAGCCCGTCATGATGATAATGATGATTTTTATATAATTGCTTGAAATTAAGTTTAAAATATAAAAAGTCAAGTATCATGGTTCAGTTGTGTTCTAAACAGAAACATTCATTTAGAAAGCGCCCCTGTCCTATCAAAGGACCTAATCTTGCATCTCGCCCTGAACCCCTTATTAACATTCGTGGCTTTTTTGTGAATTGTATGTAGCGAAATTCAGTGAACTTCTAAGTTATAATGACATTAAATAATGTTCAAGGTTATAAGAACAAAAATTAAAAAATAAATAAATAAAAATCCCCATTTAAATTATTCCCAATGCATACAGCCATTTTGAATTTGTTAAAATGCTGAAAATGTCAAGAATAAAAGAAAGAGTTATCTAACCAATTTTAACTCATTAATGCTAAAAAAAAAGAACAAAAAACAAAATATTAAATGTCAAAACACCCTAACCAATTCAAGTCGGAGATTTATTGATTTGCTTTGTTTGTTTTTTTTTTCAATTTTTTTTTTTTTTTTTTTTTTCTTTGCGCATCAAATTTTATATTCTTTAAAGGGATAAGCTAGGGAAAAATTAAAAATAATAACCATTAGAATTTACTTTAGAGTAATATAGAGGGAGAATATATGGGGAAGAAAGCGATATTAAGAGTGGGAGATTAAGAGGAGGAAGCGATAGAAATATTTATATAAAAGAAAGTACAGTAGAACCCCAGGATGCGTTTTTTTTTTTTTCAAGATACGATGTGGAATACGATGTTTTTTTCCGGTGACGATATTTTCCCCGGCTTACGGTGTTATTTATAATGTTATTTGATTATATACATGTGTATTATATGCTGTACTGTGTTTTGTTACTAATTTTTAATGCCGTATCCCGGGGTTCTACTGTAACAGAAAGAAAGAGATGAAGGATACAGATAGCTATAAAGTCAGATGAATAGTGAAAGAGAAAAGTAGAGTTATATATATATATATAACTACTTCATTTACTCACGTAAAATTAATATACGAAAGTATGAATTCATGCATGAACTTTAAGTATTTACTTTAACAGTGCTCAATACCTAGGTAGAGCTAGTTAGTATGTTATAAAATGTATATGGCGATTAAGCTACACTGAATATTCCGCGTTTCATCCACTCTAGGATTCTTCAGGGTTATGCATAAGCCTGAAGAATCCTAGAGTGGATGAATATTCAGTGTAGCTTAATCGCCATATACATTTTATAACTTACTATATATATATATATATATATATATATATATATATATACGCACGCACACATGCACATACACACGCATATATATGCACACACTTTATTTGTTTCTACATAAGCAATAATATGTTGCTACACATATATAAATCCGGCCCAGTGGACCCTCAAAGAATGAATATTATTATTTTTTTTTAATTTAGCAATTAGCTCTCTTTTCGATTAGTTAAATTTAAATTACGTCGTAAGATCAAACGTTTATTCATATTTTCTGGTGATAGAAGCCTGTTGAGGTTTTACAGGGAGGTGCTTTTACGAAAAGGTGCCTTTATGAAAACATCTGCCAGATATGGATATTTCATTCCATACGGAATAACAAAGAAGCAAAGAATGTTTTCACATTGTTGAAGGTTTTGGTTTTCTAAGTTTTTTATACTATTTTTTTTTTGGGGGGGGGGCACTCCTCTTCTGAAAATTCCGAAACATAATAAGTCGATATGCCTATATTATTCGTGTAGTAGTAGTAGTAGTAGTAGTAGTAGTGTTATAATTTATTTATTTATTTATCATTATACTTAAATTATAATTTCTTTTTCAAATATTCAAATTTTAACAAATAATAATGTACGGTTTGAAGATAAATATATACTCTTTCTTCTCTTTTACTCAACTGAAAAAGAAGAAGGAAGCCTAACAAGTGAGTAGGGAAGGAAGAGAGGAGAAACGAGAGAAACTGTCCAACTCTTTTATCAGAAAAAGAATACTAGAACGCATTTTGTGAAGTTGCGCCCATTTAATCTGCGCGTTTAACAACGGAAATGCTATTCCAAACTTTAGTTCGACAGACTAAGGAAAGTGTTATTTTTAACTTTTGACAGACCAACCAAAATGCTATTTCAAACTTACGCGTCATAAACCAACGAAAATGTTATTTTAAACATTAAACTAAGGCATAACAGACAAACGGAAATGCTATTTTAAACTTGAGTATGACGGATACACGGAAATACTATTTTAAACTTGAGCATGACCGACAAACGGAAATACTATTTTAAACTTGAGCATGACAGACAAACAAAAATGTTATTTTAAACATGAGGATGATAGACAAACGAAATGCTACTTTAAACTTGAGGATGACAGACCAACGAAAATACTATTTTAAACGTGAGCATGACAGAAAACGGAAATGCTATTTTTAACTTGAGTATGATAAACAAACGGAAAGACTATTTTAAACTTGAGGATGATAGACAAACGAAAATGCTATTTTAAACTTAAGCATGACAGAAAACGGAAATGCTATTTTTCATTTAAGGATGACAGAAAACGGAAATACTATTTTAAACGAGTATGATAAACAAACGGAAATGTTATTTTAAACTTGAGGATGATAGACCAAAGGAAATATCATTTTAAACTTGAGCATGACCAAGAAACGGAAATACTATTTTAAACTTGAGCATGACAGACAAACGGAAATACTATTTTAAACTTGAGCATAACAGACAGACGGAAATGTTATTTTATACTTAAGCGTGACATACCAACGAGAATGTTATTTTAAACTTGAGCATGACAGACAAACGAAAATGTTATTTTAGCCTCAAACGTGACAGACCAACTTCAAAACTGTTGAATCAATCGAACGCAAACTTCAGACATATAATCACGATCATTTTTACAATCAACACAACAATTGTCATAAAGCTTGATCATGTTGTAGTGTTTAAGCTTTTTGAAAAATAAGCATATCAGGTGACAGAAAGAAAACTTTTTGTTGAAATTCAAGAACGCCCCCTCCCCCCCCCTCATCTAAAAAGAAAGAGAAAAAAAAACAAGAAAAGGGGGTGGTTAATATATCGCATTTCATTTAAAAAATAATGAAATAATCGGCAGATGTTTTTTTTTTGTTTGCTTTTTTTTTTAATACAAAAAGATTTTTTTTTTTTTTTAATTTTAAACCTGGAAGCTTTCGACACTTCTAAACCTGCTTTTAACCGTACAAACCATCTGCAAAAATAAAAAATAAATAAAAAATAAATAAAACTTTAAAAATGAAAAACATTTTTTTTTCAAAGTGATTTACTTTAATTGTGTATTTTTTTTTTAATGTTGCTAGTTGAAGTCTTCGTTTTTTTTTAATTCAATTCCTTAGTTTTTGTATTTGTTTTGGATATACAATAGAACAGGGAGATAAACATGCGTGAAGGAGGAGGAGAAACAGACATTTTTGTTTTTAATTTCGTTATGAATCAGATAAATCTTTTATTGGCATTGGTTTCCACCGAAAACGGTTGATATGTCGTAAAAAAAAAAAAAAAAAATACAACTCAATACACTTCGAATAAATATTTGAAAATATAAAGAACTTGAAGCATAAAAAATATTTTACAAAAATTACTGGATTCGACATGAAATAATTCGAAAAGGGTTGATAGGCAGTAGAATAAAGCAACCAAACCAAACGCTCTGAATAAATATTTACAGATATAAATAACTTCAAGCATAAATGCTTTATCAAAATAAGGGGACTGGTGTTAAGTAGCTCGAAAAGTGACAATGTTCAATAAGCGAGATCGGAGATTCGCCGCTGTATAAGTCCTACTTTCTACAAAGTTATGAGAACAGGACCATTGCCAGCACCCTCAAAATGCATCGCTGGATTGCCATGAATAACAGGGACGTGCCAAGGGTGATGAAAAAGTTTCCGGCTACCGTTATGGTCTTTGGTGTCGTTTCAAGTGAGGGTCACATCATGCCACCTCAAATCTTCGAAGTTAGCTTGAAAGTCAACACTAAAGTGTACTTGGATGTGTTAAAAAGTGTGGTGATCCCCTGGTACAATCAGGTGACCGCTGGCAGACGCTGGGTGTGGCAGCAGGACTCGGCGCCGGTCCACAAATCCAAAGAGACCCAGGCTTGGTTTCAGAATGATTGTTACGACTTTGTACCCTTCTCTCAATGCCTCCTCCTCCCTCGACCTGAACTCGCTGAACTTCTTCGTTTGGTCATACGTCGAACATATCACCACCATGACCTCCCACAACACCAAAGCCAGCCTAATCACCGCCATCCGCCGAATATTCACCAAGCTCCCGCCGGTCCTTGTAGAAAAGGCATGCCCCCAGTTCCAAACTTATATTGAGGCTGAAGGCGGCTATGTTGAATAGATGTCAGCTCTACTACACAATCAAGTTACCTGAATTGATTTTTCAATAAAAGTTGTTGCAGTGTTGTTTTCTTTAGAGCGACAATTTTATAGTTCCACCATGTGTTTAGATAAATATATATATATATATATATATATATATATATATATATATATATATATATATATATATATATATATATATGATCACAAAATGGTATGTTTATTTTGTTATTTATTTTGTTTTTATTTTAATAAATTCTGCCTCATTAACATGCCCAAATATGAGTTACTTCCCGTGTGTTCACCTTACATGTTGAAAACAAATATGGTTGACCCTTGTATCGTGAAATCATGAAAATGCGTGTTTTACGTAATAATGCCGTAATATTTAACTAATTGTGACATAACGATTAAGTGGATAAGATTGCTTTTACTGAAATTGACATAAAATGCAACTGAAGGCGGTCGGGGGTTATATCGGCCGAAACATTGTGAATAAAACAACCAAGATGAGAACAATAGTCCAAACAATCCAAATAATAAAATGTGAGTAGTTATTGTCTCTTTTTTTTTTTTTTTTTTTTTTTTAAATGAAATTCATTTTTTTTTTTTACTTTTGATTTTGTTCTAACGAAGAAGAATCGATACCCCACCCCCCTTTTTTTTTTCGTTGGCCTTGACAACTGCCAGTTCGAATTCATGTGATTCCATAACAATACCCTCATTTATGGATGTTAGCAACCTTCGTGAGATCTCTCCTCTGCATATTGGTTTCCTGAAATAATCTATTTTTTTTATAAAAATCGCTTAGGACAAAGCGCGAAGTCACTTGATGTAAGGTGTTAAAAAAAATGGAACAAAAAGAAAAAATTCGCCTAAAATATAATTGGGAAATTTTTTTTTTATTAACGTCGGTTTACAATTTTTGATTACAGATATGGTGGCTATGACGAAGTGTATCCTTTCTATTTTTAAAAATCTTTCTCCTTCTCTCTCACACACACACACACACATATATATATATATATATATATATATATATATATATATATATATATATATATATATGAACTTGTCTGTCTGTGTGTGGAACGGTCTCTACCAAACTACTCTGTCAGTTTTTGGTCTACAGACTTGAAACTTGATAGATAGGGAATTCGGAGCTCTGGAACAAATTCGATTTTGTTTTAGCCAATAAAAATATCTGCTAAGGGGTCAAAATTGAAAATCTGGAACTTGTCAGGCGTAAAGTGATTAAAAGTGTATCTTCTGCGCATGCGTAAATATACATTTATACGTTTAACTGTGTTAATTTTTTTTTTTTTTTTTACACAGTGATCACCTCTTATCAAGGCCCGGAAGCCACTCCGGGATAAGGGTTATTGCAAGTACATTACGTTAGTGTGGAGATTTGATGAAGTGTTTACTTAAGGGGGCGGTTCATTAGGAATTTGTTAACATTGGACTTGAAGACATCCAAGTTTGTAGTCCAGTGGGAAGCAGGCAGACGGAACAGAGTTCCACAGGCGTGCAGTTCTAAGAAAGAAGCTTTTTGTAATTTGTAAAGTTTGGATATACATAGAAACATAATGATAACATAATGAATAAAGCTGGAGAGCTATATGTTTGGGTTTCAATTCTAGCTGATGGCACCGAAATCATGTTTTTTGAAACTTTTGAAATCACTATATATTAGGTACAATATAATAATAGAGAATTGGCTCCATAATAATAAATACGAAATATGCATAAATTAAAATATCACACTTAAGAGTATTTCACGACCGGGCAATACTGGGTGGCATGCCAGTGATGATATATAAAGCAGTTATTGTCAATTTTACTGCTCTTTTCTACCGTGTAATAATCCCGACCATTATCATATTGTATGAATCCGAAGATTATGTTGGCCGATATTTTTCTAGTCAGAATCCTTTCTAGAAAGACATCGGGTACTTACGGTAGGGAATACGTTAAGGTTGCCAACATGCTTAGTGAAAGTTATTTTTGAGGATCAAACTGGATTCGAACTTGGAACGCCCAGATCGTCAGTCTTGACCACCGTCATCTCCCACATCATCCCGATAATGACTTTCTTTCTTTCGTTCTTTCTTCGGTTATTTTTTTAATTTTTATTTTATTTATTTATTTTTTTTTTAATTTGCTGATGGGCCGGATTTTGATGACCTCTGGTTATAAAAGCTTGCTTTTTTTTTCTTTTTTCTTATTTTTATTTATTTATTTATTTATTTATTTTATCTCGTAAACAATCCATTTTATCGTAATCATCGCATCTCCTAAAACTCAATTTTCTTTGCGGATGATCAATTGTAGTATAACAGCACAGAAAACAATCTATGCCCATTAACATCAACGTCTAAATTACTTTCCTGTCTAATATACATCGTGATAGCCTTCTTCTTTTTTAAAAAAAAAAAAGTAAAAAAACATTAACTCTCACTTCAAAGTCAACGAAGCCAATATATCTGTTCGATCATGCGAATATACTGATTCGATTGCCTTACTTATTGATTAATTGATCTGTGTTGTCCTTTGTTTTACTTGCTAGGAGTGGTCACTTCTCTATCGATCGGTCTCCCCTAACAATGCTTACTATATAGTAAATTGGTTCTTCCTCGTGCAAGTGTCTGGAATTAAGCTACGAGCAAAAGTCTGTGAGGCTAGTAAATACCTATCGCCATTCTTACAAGATGTTCATATATATATATATATATATATATATATATATATATTTAGTGACAGAAAATCAGATGACGTTCCTGAATTTTTTAGATGAGGATTTATTTTTTTTAATTACATTTTCACCCCAAACAAGGCACATTGTCACTTTGATGTAGGAGGCTACTATCAGGAACATAAGCTACAGGGGTACTATGTGGGGAGTTGGGCAGCAACGTTACACTTGAACTTCTGCATGTCAGTACAGTTGGGGAAGCAGGAACCCGAAAGGGAATTCCAAAGTCTAGGGATTCTGGAGAAGAAACTACTGGAGTAGAAGGCTCTCTTACATCTAGGGATCTCAACTGTGAAGGGGTGAGATTTTGCTGCTTGTCGGGTTTATCAGGGGGTTTTATGCCGAGGCGGTACAAGTGCTTGCAGTTCGTCGGAGCATTCACCGTCAAAGTGCTTGTAGAACAGGTAGAGGAATGCAACATTTCATCGATGGGACAGAGGCTGAAGTTTAGATGACAGTTCAGGACCTATCAGGTTGACGACTCTTTTTTGAACCTTGTCTAGGAGTGAGAAACTAGTAGCAGATACACCAGCCCAACTATGACAAAAATACTCTATACATGGGCGAATGGTGGCCTTATAGAGGTACAGGATACTTTCGGGTGTTAGTAGCTTTCTAGCATGGTAGAGAGAAACTACCTTTTTTGCAGCGGTCCTGGCAATGCTTTCAATGTAATTTTTCCAACTCATGTTTCCTGTGAACGTTAGGCCGAGGAGTTTAAAAGATGTACTTTCAGATAAAGAGTCTTTGGTCATTGCTATTGGTGGTAGAGAAGGTTTCTTGTAGTTATTGAAGGAAACAAGTTTGGATTCATCGGATTACTGCTCTCATCTTGAGTGTGATTTTCACAACGTTTCGGTCGATGTAACCTCTGACATTTTTCAAATATACTTTGTCGAACTTGGGAATTCGGACAGAATTTTGTGCGGAATCCTTTATTTACTTCACGGGGGTAGCGTGCTCTTGTTCCGTCGTAAGTAATTTGCAAGTGTATTTTTTGGTCGCCAACATTGAGGATCGGACCTTCTTCAAGAGAATATCACTTTTACAATTGATTTTTCCAAGTACTCTAACCACTGCGCCATGGGTCAAGTGACCTTCTCTTGAAGGTTGAAGGTTCAATCCTCAGTGTGGGCGACCGAAAAATACACTTGCAAATTACTTAGGACCTCTATCCTGTCATGGCTGACGGAACAAGAGCACGTGAGGTAAATAAAAGTTTCCGCTCGAAATTCTGTCCAAATTCCTGAGTTCGACAGAAACACACTCGAGTTCAACAAGATACATCTGAAAAAGGTTGGAGGTTACATCGACCGAAACGTTGTGAACATCACACTCCAGATGAGAACAGTAGTTTGATGAATCCAAATAATACGAATCCGATTATAGTCAAAATATTTTGTTTAAAAAAAAAAGCGATTTGATTTGGGAATCTTAAGTAAGACGACCCCTAGTGTGTTTTTGATATTATGGTGTATGAGAACTCGAGTTAGGACTGGCTTCATTTCTAAGTTTGTTGTAATTCATGTTAAATTGTATTCCTTTTGTGTTTTTACTAGCCTGGGTGCCCGACGTTGCTCGGGTGCTTGTAGAGCAAAAAAAAAAAAAAGAAAAGCTGTAGTACGCAGACAGGCTCGAACCCGTACCATGAAGGAGGAAAAGAAAGTGAAAAAAAAAAAAAAAAAAGTGATGCGTTAGCTGTTGCTCCCATCGCCAAATCGGAAGTGACGTAGGTCTAAATTAAGGCTAGACAATCGAAAATATCGGTGAAAAAAGCGACCCCCTCTCTGTAGGAAAGTGCCCAGTTGAGGGTGAAGGAATTAAAGTTTTGGACCAATTTTTCAGTATTTGTTGTCCGAAGGGTCTAGCTCCAAAAGGATACCGATCTCATGAAAATCCGTTGCCGCTGTCGAAAGTTTTTGTGAGACATACATACATACATACATACATACATACATTTAAACAGACAGGTGAGCATGCTGCCCCACTGAAAAACTCAGCATTTTGATCATAATTTTACCAAAATCTGAAAAAGAATTACAAAATGAAATCAAGTAGACAAGAACGATCTACAATTGATGTGAATTCCTATAATCAAAATTAGGTGAATATTTTTTATATAATAAATCATTTAAATAAAATATGTATAAAATACGTTTAAAGGCCAAATTACGACGCAATATTATAAAAATACACAAATATTTATTTGTTTAACATTAATATTTCGGCGATATATGCCATCCTCAGAATTTGTATACATTTTCTATTTTTTTAATTCAAACATTTCCATCACGGAAAACATAACCCTGGCTTTCACATCACATACGTTTTTTTGCTGTAATTCATGTCAATGTTTTCATTATAGTACTGTGTTTGATTTGAGTTTCAATTGAATTCTGGCGAAAGGACAGACCCATCAAATTATCGCCCCATTGGCCTCCTCCCACTTTTTGCCAAAATATTTGAGACCATAATTAACCATGCTCTAGCCCATCATCTTACAGATGCTAAACTACTGACTGACAAACAATATGGATTTAGACAAGCCCGTTCCACAGCAGACATCCTCATTGTGATCTCTGAACGTATATACCATTCACTGGACAAAGCGGGGGAGGGCAGAGCGGTAGCTCTAGATATATCTAAGGCTTTTGACAGGGTATGGCATGAGGGTCTCCTCAGTAAAATCAGATCATACGGTATCACTGGTAGAATACTTAACATAATTAAATCCTTCTTAGATAAGAGAAAAATCCAGGTTGTCCTCGACGGTCGTACATCTAAACAATATGATATAAATGCGGGGGTGCCCCAGGGTTCTATCCTTGGACCTCTATTGTTCCTGATATTCATAAATGACCTCCCCGACAACATTGCCTCTGAGATGGGTACATATGCTGATGACACTACACTCTATGGCAGACACGACAGGAAGACAAATGAACACATTTCTAAAGAAATGGCAGAAACACTAGAGGAAGACCTCCAATCTGTAGTGGAATGGGGACAAAAGTGGTTGGTCGCGTTCAATGCTGCCAAGACTAAACTAGTTTCATTCAATAATTACAAGAAACCCTCCCTACCACCCATAGCAATGGCCAACGACTCTTTATCTGAGAGTCCATCTTTCAAACTCCTTGGCCTAACGTTCACAGGAAACATGAGTTGGAACAATTACATTGAAGGCATTGCTAGGGCCGCTGCAAGAAAGGTAGGCTCTCTCTACCGTGCTAGAAAACTACTAACACCCGAAAGTATCCTGTACCTCTATAAGGCCACCATTCGCCCATGTATGGAGTATTGCTGCCACATCTGGGCTGGTGCATCTGCTACTAGTCTCTCGCTCCTTGACAAGGTTCAAAAGAGAGTCGCAAACCTGATAGGCCCTAAACTGGCATCTAAGCTTCAGCCTCTGTCCCATCGACGAAATGTTGCATCTCTCTGCCTTTTCTACAAGTATTTTAGTGGTGAATGCTCTGACGAACTGCAATCACTTGTGCCCCCACGACGTGAGCACCCTCGACAAACCCGACAGGCTGCTAAATCCCACCTCCACACTGTAGAGATCCCTAGATGTAAAAGATCTTTTTACTCCAATAGTTTCTTCCCCAGAACCGCAAGACTCTGGAATTCCATTCCAGGTCCCTGCTTCCCCAACAGTACTGACGTGCAGAAGTTCAAGTGTAACGTCAACCGACACCTTGCTGCCCAAATCCCTACATAGTACCCCAGTAGTTGCTGCCCCTTATAGTAGCCCCCTACACCAAAGTGGCAATTTGCCTTGTTTGGGGTGAAAATGTAATAAAAAAAAAATAAAAAAAATAAACTAAATATATAGGATTAGCGTAGACTAGTGTTGGGACGATTATCGGGATCAGGAATCGGAAAAATCGGTACTTTTTGGGGTATCGGAATCGGAAAAATTTTTGCCTATTTTCCGATGCCAAAAACGATTCCTTTTGTTATCTTTTTTTAATTTGTTTTTGTTTTAAAACAAAATCTTCCACTAATGATAATCTATATATATAAAAGCGAAAATGTGTGTATGTATGTTCGCTTTTTGTGTATGTCCAAGAAAGGTTTTTTTCAGAGAAGCGCTTGGTCGGCTCACAACTTAAAACTTTTTATATCACATATTAGTCATAATATCTTCAAGTTAACAACGGAGGTCGCTTGTCTATTAAATTTGCTCGACTTCGGTAAGATAAATATTCAACATTTGTCGCTCGCCGCATGTGGATTAGGCTTTTTCGTATAATAAAAGCAACACTAATTCTGGCGGTATTTTTCCGGTCCCCGGAAATGTCCGAAAGCAATCAGATTTGATCAATGTGGAAATATTTTCCTTATATCAGACAATTGCTATTCAATTTGGACAAAGGGAGCTGGGTCCCCCCCCCAACATCTTGGAAAAATAAAAATAAAGCATTCCCGCATTAAATAAAATACCACCCCGCAGTCAAAGTTGACATCATTAAGTCATTAAAACGTTCACCTGTCAATTCTAAGTAATTAAATAAATTCGAACGTGTTTCTGTTAATATGTTGCGGTGGCCCAGTATTTTTTTTTTTTTTTCACGCTTTAATTTCCAACTTTTGCCTCAAGGGCTCGGGTTCGATCCTCATACTCACCTACCAAAACTTTTTTTTTTATTTTTACCCTCCCCCCTCCCCCCAGAATTTTGATCTACCCAAAACCACACACACCTCCAAACACCCGGGCAACGCCGGGTACACCCCCGCTAGTGTAAAGATAAAATAATAAATATTCATTTATTTTCAACTACCAGTAAAGCTATAAGCTATAGATCACCTCCCACAAGTTTATTTTTACGTTTGAAAAAATATATGCACATTTAACGTGTGTTTTTAATAAGTAAAAACATAATTTTATAGCTAAATATTTAGAGATTTTTAAAGAATCAGAATTGGGAATTTAGTACAGAATCGGTCAAAATATTGGAATTATCCCATCACGTGTGTAGACCATTCAAAAGTACAATGACAAGGATGACCATAGAACCCCCTTCGCTATTTTTTGATTGGCCTTGTGCCTAATTTTGTTTTGTTGAACTTGTTTGGCAAAATAAAATATATAAATCAAAATATTTTGTAGTTTCTGAAATTTTAAGATGAGCATTGGTAATTTGTATTATTTGGACTACTGATCTTGAGAGTTATTTTCACAGCGTTTCGGCAGATGTAACCTTTGACCTTCTTCATGTAATTCGTGTAGAACTTGGGAATCATTCTGTTGAACTCGGGAACCTTCATAGAATTTTGAACTGAACCCCATATTTAATCCACGGGGGTAGTATGCTTTCATTCTCTCAACCATGACCGGTTAGAGGTCTTAAGTAATTTGCAGTTGTATTCTTAGTATCGTCTGCACTGACAGACATCAAAGTAACATTTGTTGAGATTATCAGTTTCTACATTACTTGGCCGTGTCTCGCTCATATGGCTTCCTGAGAGAAAATTGATTTGAAAACATTTTTCCTCGCTCGAAGACGCGACGCTATGCGTTATCCTCATATCGTTTGATTGTTTTGTCTACTGTGTTTGACCTCTGGCCTGTTCGCCTCGCGTCAAAATATCTGCTAAGGGGTCAAAATTGAAAATCTGGAACTCGTCAGGCGTAAAGTAATTAAAAGTGTATCTTCTGCGCATGCGTAAATATACATTTATACGTTTAACTGCGTTAATTTGTAAAGTTTGGGTATACATATAAACATAATGATAACATAAGGAATAACGCTGGAGAGCTATATGTTTGGGTTTCAATTCTAGCTGATAGCACCGAAATCATTGTTTTTGATACTTTTGAAATCACTATATATTAAGACACAATTATGTTTGCAGATCGGTCATCTTGACATGCACTAAAGGTGAACCTTATCAAACTTCACCCTAGATAATCATTTATTTACTCACTACTGACATGGGGATTCTAATATGTAACAAGTGTATGGCAATTCATTTTTTGGGGAGGGGGTGGGAGAGAAAGAGTGTAGAAAAGGGTTGACATACCGTAAAAGAGTAAAAAGATATATCTTGCGTTTACTTTCGGCAGTGGTGTAACTCTCGCTTCTCTTATTTTGTCCTTTAGTCCTCACATTCCAGAAGTGATGTTTCTGACAAATAAGAAAGAATTGCTGTTTTCTAGGTCAGAATCTATTCCATTTAACACTTATCGTTGGCAAGTTTTTGATCTTGAAGTAGTATATTTTTTCCCTTACATCAAGTGGCTTAATGCCTTGTCTGGAGCGATTTCCGTGTAAAAAAAAAAAAAAAAAAAGTAGCCAAACCAAATAAAGAAACGTGTGTAAATAGTAAAATACCAAAGGGGCATAAAATTAAATTTTCTTTTTTTTTTGGGGGGGGGGGGGTGTAAAAACATACTTTCTGTGACTTTCTCACAACAGCTGAACACGTTCTAGGTTAAGGTGGAAACGTCATCTATCGTTTATAATAGTTTGTTATTTAAACCTTGTCAGCATCATTAAAAAGATGCAGTTGTTAAGGTTTAGTCAGCTGATGGTCATGTTGTATTGTTATTGGTTAGAAGGTAATCAGTCTGTCGATTATAATTGTTTGTTATTTAAACCTTGAAACATCCGTACTTATTAATTTATTTATTGCGGACTATTATCCTCATCTTTCAAAAGACGTGACGTTATGTCATATCCTCGTCTTTCGAAAGATGAGGATAATAGCCCGGAATAAATAAATTAATAATTAATACTCATCTCAATAATGAATCCCAATTAAATAATATATAGCATCCGTACTATTTGAATTCTTCAAACTACTATTCTCATCTCGAGTGTCATTTTCACAACTTTCAGTCGATGTAACCGTCTATTTTCTTCAGGTGAATCTTGTCGAACTCGGGAATTCAGACAGAATTTTAAACGGAACTCTTTATTTATTTCACAGGGGTAGCATGCTCTTGTTCCGTCAGCCATAACTGGATAGAAGTTTTAAGTAATTCACAGTTGTATTTTTCGGTCGCCAAATTCCCGAGTTCGACAAGATACACCCGGAGAAGGCCGGAGGTTACACCAACTGAAACGTGGCGAAACTGACACTCAAGATGGGTACAGCAGTTCAAAGAATCCAAATAATATAATCCTCATCCCGAAAATCAGAAACCTTATCAGCATCATTAAAAAAGGTGCAGTTGTTAAGGTTTAGTCAGCTGCTCATCATTAGTTGTATTGTTATTGGCACTCGTAAATCAGTTTGTTAATTGTTGGTTGTTCATACTCGATAAGATTCACGTTGCGGCTACAAAGAAAGTATAACAGTTCTTATACTACATTACATATTTTATGTCGAACTCGGGAATCTTTCCAAAAGTTTGCATTAACCGAAACGTTATTACGCTCAAGATTAGAACAGTATTCTGAATAATCCAATAATAATCTTCATCTCAAAAATTCAGAAAACACAATGCATTATATTAGGACAGCATGGCTATCTGACATTGCCTGGGTGCATGGACCCCCGAAAGAATAAATATTGCAATCAAAACTGTGTCCATATTCTGTCCAAAGCAATGGTGATAAAGAATGTATCAGCTATGTGGGCGTGTCTTAAGTAGTTTTTGACTTTTAGGTGGAAACACACACACACACACACACACACACAATTGTCCTTTATATATAATCAGGGATGTGAGGAGGCAATGACAAGAAAATCTGAAATTTAGATTAATTTCCCAACCTTGGGGGTAGGGCACCCCTACCTCCATCTGAATAATCAAAATAATCCACAATGTTTTTGTCTCTTTTTCAATATTATTTCTTTCTTTCTTTACTCTTTTTTATGAAAACAAGGCATATTGCTGCTTGGACATAAAGGGCTACTGTTTCGGATCATGTCTAACAAAGGACTATGGGGAGTTGAATAGCGAGATGTTTGTTCACATTACATTTAAACTTCTGCATGTTAGTACAGTCAGGGGAACAAGAAACGGGAAGGAAATTCCAAAGTATAGCAGTCAAGGGAAGAAAATATTAGGATAGAAGACTTTTCAGTGTCCGAGGAGCTCAATAGTGAAGGAGTGGGATTTTGCTGTTGGTCGGGAGTATGTACGTCAAAGAGGCACAAGTGCTATGAATTCATCACAGCATATCACATAAGAGTACTTGTAAAACAGGTGCAGTGATGCAACATTGTGGTGATGCGACAGAGGTTGGAGCTTGGCTGATAGTGCAGGACCTATTAGATTTGAGACTCTTATTTGTGCCCTGTCTAAGAGTGAGAGACTGTTGTATAGCGGGGGGTGGGGATGATATATGGAAGAAGAATCATGCTTTATACCTTTTCTGTCCAGGGGGTCCTTTGTCTTCCTGCTGCTGGGCACTGTGATGAATGTCAACCATACTGACACAATAACACGACTGAGACAAACCTGACTTTTCTTTGTGAAACAGAGGACAACGACTTTATATTTTATAAATATAAATTTATTTCAGATATCTCAGTGTTCACCGAAGTCTGCTACGTCTACACGTTGTGTTTGTCTAGCCTCGCTTCCTGGCCTTTTTGGAGTACGTCTGCACACATTGGTGACAAAATCCAAACTCTCTGCTCTAATCCTTTTGACCTGTCAGTTCCGGTCACCAAGCCGATTAAAGGACACGTCTCCTTAACGTGACCCCCGATCACTTAGCTAAACGTGACGTTAACGATATTACTTACCAATTATTGTTTTGGATTTCAAAATTCTTATGTTTAAAACTAACTACAGCGAAATCTATAAACATATCACTTTACTATTTACATAATTAACTTTCTATGCACGTCTATTTAGCAGATTTGCATGGTGCTAAACTCAAATTTGCATATGTTAAGACCTTGGCGACTTTTGGGGCTAAATGAAAGGGGGTGCAAATGATGGACTTAGTCATTTCTTTTTTTGCATGGTGCAGAACTCAAATTTACATATGTTAAGGCCTAAAACTGCACCGTTTGTTTATTTTCACCAGGATTTGACGTCCCCTGGGGACTTTTGGGGCTAAATGGGAAGGAGGGGCAAATGCTGAGCCTAGTCATTTTTTTTATGTCTCGTTCACTGTGCACTCACGGGGCACCATGCATGCTTCACTTGTTCTATTAGGAATCTGAAATTATAACCAAAATGTTATTTTTAAGTAATCTGTTCACAAGCTTAACTATTGTTTTAGATGCTAAACATGTTAAAATAAGACATCCTTTAATAATTCGCAGGCCTTTTTTTTTTTAACCTAGGAGTCACCATTTATCAAGGCTCTGAGGCCACTCGAGGATAAGGGTTATTAAGTGTACAGTAATCAATTGTATAATATCGTATTAGTCGTTATTAATGGAAATTTGGTAGATTGGATTACTTAAGGGGGCGGTTCATCAATAATTTGTTTATGTTGGACTTGAAGACAATCAAGTTGTAATCAGCTGGGAAGCAGGCAAACGGAAGAGAGTTCCACAGGTGTGCAGTTCTAAGGAAGAAGTATTGTTCATGCAATCTATGTTTTGATTTAGGCACAGTTAAAGAGTGGGGAAAGTTATTGACAGTGGTTTCAGCTAGTCCGGTGTTTTTTCGAGAAAGATTTGCGAGGGAGGGTGGCCAGAGACTGGAGCTCAGACGAGCACTTGCCGTGGAAGTAACAATAAAACAAAGATAGGCTCGCAATGTCCCTTCTGTAGGAAAGAGGTTGCAGGGAAGAGAAAAAGGCATTCCCCACTAAGCTATGAGTCTATTTTGAACTCTGTCAAGGCAGGATAAGCTGCTTCTCGCAGCTCCTGCCCAGATATGGCAGCAATACTTCATCCCTGGACGTACTTGGCTTTTATATAGATAGAGAATTGCATCAGCAGTGAGATATCTGCTGGAGCGGTAGAAAGATCCCACCTTTCTTCCAGCGACCTTGGCAACAGATTTGATGTACGTGTTCCATTTCAGATCAGGAGTTAAGGTCAAGCCCAGAAGCTTGTCAAAACATGAAGCTTCTCTGAGACTAGAGCCCTCCATTTCAATTGATGCCAGATGGGCATCAGAGCGTTGATGATATAAAGATAGGAGCTTGGTTTTAGATGCATTAAAAGTAACCAGCCACCTCTTCCTCCATTGTACCACGTACTCAAGATCCGAGGAGAGAGAATCAGAGAGAACTTGGGCCTACTTAATAAAACAACTTCTAAGCAAAAATTCAACTTTATTCATCAACATAGTTTCCTTCTAAGATGATATACAGATGTAACAGAACAGTTGACATTGGATTAGCAACAGCAGTCATATGCAAATGACCAAGCCGGCTGTGCGATGTGACGGCAGAGATTAAAAGGACATACATGTTTAGAGAAGTAGGTATTTGAGACGCAAGAGAACAGAAATAAATATATTACAAGGGCAACAGGGAAAGATGTGTCCTGAACATGGCCGGACATAGACAGAGTAGCACGTAGCAGAGTCTTGTAAAGCACAGTGGAATACAATAAGACTTTTGAACAAGAGTCAAAGCGTTATTCTGGAAGTACCTGTAAATAAATGTCTGTTATTTCAATAAAAAAAAAAAGTGAGTCAAATTCGTTCCTTGTTTTTGTTTTCTTGCAACTGTTTGCATACAACGTGTGGGTCCTAAGTGTTGAAATGTAACAACGACGTTATACACTGATCTCAACGTTTCTCTAACGTGTAAAATGTAACGCAATAAACATTAATTGATGCCTTCTTTCTTTTTTCCATTTTTTTTTTGTAAAACGATTTGTCTTTTGTTTTTGCTTCAAAATACGTTTCAGTTTCTGATATTACTTCTTCATTGGAGCCAAATTTCTTTTATCGAACATTTCTTTTTTTTTTTTTTATGCCCGCTGACAACCAGTAGTCATTAGGAGTCAAATTTGGAGAACAGGATGGCCGTGTAAACAATTCAAAGTGCAATTCATGTAGTTTTGCCATTGTTACGATCGACTTGTGACATGTGGAATAGTCTTGGTCATCATCATCATCATCTATATATATAAAAGTGAAAATGTTTGTGTGTGTGTATGTGCATTTTCGTGTATGTCTGCAAAAGGGTTTCTCTTCGGCCTTCTCGCGGGGGTCGTTTCTTCTTAAAACTTTTTATATCACATCTAAATGATAATATCTACGAGATAACAAGGGGGATCGCGTGTGTATTTAATTTGCCTGACTTTGAAAAGCTAAATATTTAACATTTTTCGATCGCCGCGTCTGGATTCGGCTTTTTAATATAATAAAACAAAAAAAAAACTGTCCCGCAGTAAATAAAATGCTGCCCCGCAGTCAAGTTGACCTCATTAAGTCGTCAAGTACGGGCACCCGTCAATTCTTAATACTTAAATAAATTCAAACATTCTTTCTCTACTACTTCTTGTTGGCCCAGCGTCACACGTTTTTTTTTTCACACTTTATTTTTCAACTCGCCTCAAGCCTTTGGGTTCAATCCTTCCTAATTACCTACCAAAACTTTCTTTTAAATTCCCCCCACTCCCCACCCCCACCCCGACACAAACACCCGGGCAAGAAGTCTTCGCTTATTCTTTTGTTTTGATTTACCCAAAACTACACCTCGAAACAACCGGGTATCGCTGAGTACCTCTGCTAGTATTGTATAAATCCGATGATTCAAGTGTTGGTATTGATTTCCCCAATATTTTTCAGAATTATATCATGTACTTACAAGAAGGACCATGTGAAGGTTGCCAACATTGTAAGTGAAAGTTATTTTTGTGGAACCAACTGGATTGGAACTTAAGTCCAAATCGTTATCCAGCTAACCAAAGTCACCCTACCCCTCAAGTCTTAGTGAGAGAGGGCTTTATTGCTTCTTGATTTGTGGCTGTTTTTTAACGATCATAATTGAAAGATATATCTCTAAAGTCAATCAATATTCAGGTTGGAAATGTTAGCTAAATCTAAGATTATGATGGACTAGACTTTTTAGCCAGTTAAAAACTGGCAAAAGGTACAACCTGTTGATTCAGAATGAGTGCATTGTGCCAAATTAATGGTTGAAGATGGTTACATTTATGCTGATTTCTGCATTAAATATTAATACTTTAATGTGCATCAAACGGATACCATAATACTTAGTTCGTTGCATTTTATCATAACAAAGAGCCATACAAACTTTTAACGAAATTGTCCCAGTAGTTCCGACAAAGTCAAACATTAATCCCTATTAAATGATAAGAAATGAAATCTACATCAATCAAAGAAGTTTAAAAACAAGTGAAAAGTCAAACGTATGCTGCATGAACTAAAGTTGCATTTTTTTCAAAAATGTAACGCAATAAACATTAACTTTGTTTTTTACAAGAAAATCACTACTTATCAAAGCTCGATAGCTACTCGAGGACAAGGGTTAATGAATGTAAGGTGGTAGTGTAGTAATCGTTAATGGTGTAGATTGGGTAAATTTTGATTATTTTAAGAGGACGGCTCAACAAGAACTTGTTTACATTGGACTTGAAGGTTATTATATCGTAGTCAGCCGGGAAGAAGGCCAGTGGAACAGAGTTCCACAGGCGGGCAGTTCTAGGAAAGAAGTTTTGTTTATGGAATCTGTGTTTAGATTTAGGCACAGATAGGGAATGTGTATGGGTGTGTGTGAAGCGAAAATAATAGCAGCAGCAGTAGCCAAAGGATAGCTGGTTAGCAAAAATATTAGCAGCAGCAGCCGAAGAATAGCTGACTAGTAAAAATATTAGCAGCAGCCAAAGGATAGCTGGTTAGCACAAATATTAGTAGCAGCAGCCAAAGGATAGCTGGTTAGCAAAAATATTAGCAGCAGCAGCCAAAGAATAGCTGGTTAGCAAAGATATTAGCAGCAGCAGCAGCCAAAGGATAGCTGGTAAATTAAAATATCATATTTAAGCGTATTTTACGACCGGTCCTAAAATACGCTTAAATATATTTTAATTTGCCAGATTTTGTATGTATTATTATAGCCGTGATTTCAAATGTAAAAAAAAAAAAAAGTATTTGGATTGATCAGCTAGAATCGAAACCAGAAGCAAAACTGTAGCATTCAAATCTGGTGACGTTATCACTGCATCAACATGACACACATATGAATTGATTAAAAATAAAAAATAACCTAAGATGAATGTACGAAATGTCTAACGATTTTTTTTTTTTTACTTTTGGCCCCTTAAAACTATTTTAACCAGCTAAAGACCAATAAAAAAACGATCCATAAAAAATCCAATCATTTGTGGCCCCCAGCGGCTTTTAGTTTCCAAACAGATAGAGTTTGGAAATATGGAGAGACAGACAGACAGCCTATTATATATTAAACTAGATCTGTAGCCTGTTGAAAACGAGCAAGAGTTATAGCCTGTTGACTTAGAATGAGTTTTTTTATGCCAAATTGATAGTTAAATATGGTTAAATTTGTGCTCACTTTTGCATAAAATACTAATCCTATTGATCCTTAATTCTGTGTTGAACAGATACCATAATACTTAGTTCTCTGTACCTTATAACAAAAATTTATAAAAAAATATAAATCTCACCTGTCTGTTTAAATGCATGCATGTATGTATGTATGTATGTATGCCTAAAACTTTCGACACAGGCGACGGGTTATCACAAGATTGGTATCATTTTGAAGCGCGATCTTTCGGACGACAAATATAAAAAAAATTGGCTAAAAACATTAATTCCTTCAACCTCAACTGGGCACTTTTCTACAGGGAGGAGTCGCATTTTTCGTCGATATTTTAGAAAGTCGTCCCTTCTTTTCGATTGACTAGCCTTAATTTAAACCATCGCCACTTCCGGTTTGGCAATGGATGCAACGGCAAAGACGTCACGTTTTTTCTTTTTCTTTTTGCACGTTCTTTTCCTCCTTCGTGGTACGGGTTCGAGCCTGCCTACTACTATTTTTTATTTATTTATTTATTTATTTATTTTTGCTCAGCAGACGCCTCCAAACACCCGAGCAACACCCGGCACCCTGGCTAGTAGTAATATAAACACAAACCGCTAGCATATAGTAACAGAACAAGAGAAGTGTAGTTTGTTTCAGACACCAAATCTCTATTATAATAAGATATATTTATCTCTTTCCCCAGAGATCAAATTAGTTTCTCAGATAAATATACTTGGCTAATTACGCAGGTTTCGTTGTGGATGGTGGATCCAGAGATGAACTCGCTTGCCATTATAAAACTCTTCTCTTTTTATGCTGCAATATTATTGCAGTGATGTTTAACTCGTCGCTCGCCGGAACGGAAGGAGCTTAAGCAGCAAACTGACCGGATGAGTGACTCACATTGAAGCAGCATCCTCGATGAGGAGGGATTCTAGTTTGCCACCAGCCCCGCCCCAAATAACCTGTTGCATTCACTCTCCTATCCTCCTCCTCCTCCTCGGATCCTCCTCCTCTCTCACACACACACGCACACACACACACACACACACACACACACACACACACACACACACACAGTTCCTTGTTTTTATAACTTAGCTTTGTCTAGGATAAATGATTCCGTCCAGATGAGTCAGTGAGGAGTCATCTGCGCGTGTGTATATGCATGAATTGTTATATATATATATATATATTATAAGCAGGCCGCTCATCGCCCGATCGTAAAATACGCGTAAATATACTTTGATTAATGTAAATTTTGTATTTATTATTATATTATATTGGACCCAATATAAAAAAAATCATTTAAAAAATAAAATAATAAAAATAAAAAAATGACTCTTGCGCCACCATCGAGAATCGAAACCAAAACGTTCAGCTTACGATTTATTTTTTTCTTTTGATGTTAATGCCTGACCTATGAATACATGTTTGCTGAAAAAATTTAAAATTTAAAATCAAAGACCATTACTTGGAAAATTGCATTTTTTTATAGCTACACGTTTGCAACGATTTTCTCCGGCTAAAACACAAATAAAGTTTCGCATAGGTTCGAATACACTATATATTAAGTTTCATTTCTCTAGACTAAAAACTGACAGAGGAGTTTGGTAGGAAAACTTTTGAAACAAAAATCTATACGCAGACATAAATATATATAGAAAGAGGTTTGTATTTACTATAAACTTTCTACGCAAATATTACACAAATATAAATCATGTAGAATGTTTGCATCAATATAAATACACGTAATAAGTAACTAAAGATGTTCATTCCATAAGAAAACTGAAAAAACTAATAGCGAATTAATTAAAATGAATGTTTAAAAGAATATGCAAACTAGCTAGATGAATGCAATTCTACGACATATATAACAAAGGGGTTTTAATATTACTGTGCAAAAAACAAAAAACAAAACAAATGTGTGTGTATATATATATATATATATATATATATATATATATATATATAATAAAGCTGAACGTATGTGTGTGTGTGTCTGGTCACGAATAGGCTCCTATATGGTTGACTATTATAGAAAACTGATTGCATATAATGATAGAAGGTATATCGAGACACAGGAATGGCTATGTTTGATCTGACATAATGATGATTCATAAAAATTGTGGGGTCTGCGTACGCACCTGGCCCAAAAAGTATGGGAATAAAAAATAAAAAAAAAAAAACGTTTACAAGTGGTTTTGATATAGATGTACATAATAATACTTTGATAAGTATGTTTTAACTTAAATAGGGATGGTATAATAAAATTGTGGGGTCTGCGTTCGCGTCTGGCCTCAATAGAATGGAAAGAGGCACAAACTTTAATAAAGACTTTTCATATCTATCTGCGTAAGTATACTTTGATAATTATGTTTCAGTTTGAAGAAATATGGTATAATAAAATTATGGGGTGTTCGTTCGCGCCAGACCTACATAGAATAGAAATATGTCACAAAGTTTAACAAGGTTTTTTAATATAGATCCACAGAATATTGTGATAAGTGTTTCAGTGTGAACAAGTATGGTATAATAAATTATGGGGTTTATCTATTTTATTTTTACTTTCATCATATTTTGCTTTGGTTTTGATACCCCCAAATTCGGAGCTATCTCTTTACAACCCTTCCTTTTCATAACCTATCATACTTTCATAAATCAGAGTCCATTTTCTGTAGGCTGTTTTTGAACCCAGTCAACGACGGGTATTTTGCTAGTATATATATGACAAAGTCTATATTCAAAATTTCAAGATGTTGTCTATATTATCATTTATTTTTTTAAGTATGTTGAAATGTTCAATTATTGGTAGCACTTGTTTCATAGCGCAGAATCATTTGTGTAATTTGATTATTTATTCCCCCCTTAACTCATCAGAAGAAAAGGAACTCATCAAATTTAAAGAAAATAAAGGAATATGGCATGATTACAAAATCCGAAATTCGGAAGTCAACTTGCAATTGTTTTCTGTTACTTAAGCCATATATATGCTTTTATTTAGTTAAACAATATATACGATTTTATTTAGTTAAACAATATATACGATTTTATTTAGTTAAGCAATATATACGATTTTATTTAGTTAAACCATATATACGATTTTATTTAGTTAAGCCATATATACGATGTTATTTAGTTAATCCATATATACGATGTTATTTAGTTAAGCCATATATACGATTTTATTTAGTTAATCCATATATACGATGTTATTTAGTTAAGCCATATGTACGATTTTATTTAGTTAAGCCGTATGTACGATTTTATTTAGTTAATCCATATATACGATTTTATTTAGTTAAGCCATATGTACGATTTTATTTAGTTAAGCCATATATACGATTTTATTTAGTTAAGCCATATATACGATTTTATTTAGTTAAGCCATATGTACGATTTTATTTAGTTAAGCCGTATGTACGATTTTATTTAGTTAATCCATATATACGATTTTATTTAGTTAAGCCATATGTACGATTTTATTTAGTTAAGCCATATGTACGATTTTATTTAGTTAAGCCGTATGTACGATTTTGATTAACTGTAAATCATATATATAAGACACTAATTTTGATAGTTTTCCAACATTTTCGCTTCTATTGACCATATTTGGGGAGGGAGGCGAAACGAAAGGGGGAGGGGTCTGTAAAAACAAAAAGCATAGTGAAAAGTGTATAGTCTTGATCCTCATTCGTCGAGTCTTCCTGCTGGTCTTTTATTTTTTTTAGAAGTATTGCCCTTGAAAATGGCCGTATAGTTTTAGCATTGTATTTGTGTTAACAAAACCTTGTACATCATAGAAAAAAATGTTGTTCAATAACGATCACAATTGATGAGTCTCTCATCTGTCATATTTATTGACTCGTGTATGAATAAACGTAGCGAAAGTCAATACTGCAAGTGACGCATTGGATTTAGCTTGTAAAACAGAATTATTGATGTATACGTGTTTGTACGAATCGTTGCATTATCAAATCAAGTAAAAGAAAACAGAAAAGTGCAGCAAGCCATGCAGATAAAAAATGTTTATTTTTCTGCAAACAGCTCCGCCAACATGTTAAAATTTCGGTACATTTTTTACAGATCCGTTTCGTTATGCAGAAACAAACGGTTATTATTATGTCAATACCGTCTCTTTTCGTGTATATACTCTTCAGAAAAATGAGAACTCTTTTGCTTAGAAAAAAATGCATGATATTATAATGCTGCAAGAAGAAAAAAGTTCAGAGAAGACTCCAACATTGTGTTTTTTTTTGTTTGTTTGTTTTTTTTTGTTATTTTTTTCTGGCAGCCATCTTTGTTCATGTTGTAAAGATAGATTTTTATTTAATGTATGAATTAAAATATTCTGAAATTAAAAAGAAACAAAAAAAAAAACTAGACTACCCGTGACCCGTTTGGTTAGTATTTTATTTTAGCTATGAAATTAATGTATGAGCGGTACACTTGTGATGTAAAGAAAATAGTTTTTTTGTGACGTAACAGAAACATTTCTATGAAAGTATATTAAAATGAAAAAAGAATATAGATAGATTTCTAGGAGTCGTTCTGTTTATAATTGTTTATTTTTGAAAAAGAACTTACAGCCATTGATTTATAAGTGGTTTGCCATACTTATAGGTAAATGTGCACTGAACAGATACCATAATATTTAAAGTTAAATTTTGATATATCTTTTAATTTAAACTCGAAAAAACAAAAACAATTGGGATGCTGAAAACGTTCATAGTAAAACAATACGTTTTATTGTCGCGTTAATTATTTATGTACGCATGCGCAACCGAAAGTCGGGTTACAACACCTGTTACAAAGTCATTTGAGTTTTATAATTATATAGATTTCTATAAAATAATTACTTATTATTATTATTATTATTATTATTATTATTATTATTTTAATTTTACTTATATTATTTTCTGTAATTTACTAACTAGTTTTTTTTTTTGTTTTTACATGATAGAAGAATTTAATAGTGTCTAGAGTTGCTGGTTAACTCTCTCCAGCTTTTGGCCTTGTGGCATATATATATTTGGCCTTGTGGCATATATATATATATATATATATATATATATGCCACAAGGCCAAAAGCTGGAGAGAGTTAGCTAGCAACTCTAGACACTATTAAATTCTTCTATCATTTCCCAGGGGATTTTTCCCTTGGTACTAAATTGAACAAAGTCTATGCCATTTCTGAAATCTCCTTTTCCCTGTTAAGTGTGGGATGTTGCTAGCCGGGTGCAGTTCTAGGAGATCCATCCTGCCAGGCTTTGTCTTCTCTCTGAGAAGGAGTTAGTTTATTGTTAATCGCCTACCAGGGAACGCCGACAGGGTTGCCCAGGCATTTTTTTTCATGTTATAGTGCACTTCTTCCTCTAGGGTGGTGGGCTTTCCAAATCTCACTTCCCGATCCTTGTGTCACATCTTCCTGCCTTGGGAGGGAAATTAACGAATTCTTTTCTATTAATGATTTTGATCTTTCTCCATCTTTCCGATCATCGATCACAGCTCGGCTGGCACTTGCTAACCGAATTAATTTCCTGGGTTGGATGGAATCGCATCAGGTGTTCATGCGTTTGCTGCACAGAAATACATTAATCTTTATATACTTTGTATAAATTTGGCTTCCGCATTTTACTCTTGTTATGGTATGAGTTGATCTACCATTTCGAAAATGAATAGACTTACCCAGACGCAATAAATACAGTTACGACTAAGTTTTGTGGCAGTTCTGAGCTGCTAGAAAGGACTTATCCTGCCTTGATAGAGTTCAAAATAGACTTCATAGCCTCGTAGATGTCCTTTTCTCTTCTCTGCAACCTCTTTCTCACAGAAGAGATGTCGCGAGTTTGTCTCTGCTTTATCGTTATTTTCATGGCAAGTGCTCGACTGAGCTCCAATCTAGAGTCTTCCCCTCGCCAAACTTTCACAAGAAACACTCGTCTAGCAGAAAACACTATCAATAATTCCTCCCACTCTTTATCTATGCCTAAACCTAAACGTAGATTCCATGAGCAAAGCTTCTTTCTTAGAACTGCACGCCCATGGAATTGTCTTCCGTTTTCCTGCTTTCCAGCTGACTACAATATGGTTGCCTTCAAGTCTACGTAAACAAGTTTTTGATGAGCCGTTCCATATAAGTTAACAAATTTACCAAATTTCCATTACTAACGAGTACTGTGTTGTCCAATTTCTACTGTTCACTCTTTTACCCTTATCCTTGAGTGGCCTCTTGGCCTTGATAAGTGGTGATGGCTTTGTAAAAAAAAAAAAAAAAAATCCGATGCAATTATCGATTCTGATTATTTATAAATCTCTAAATATTTATCTATTTTAAATAATGTGGTTATTTTTTCCAATTACCGTAAAAACACATGTTAAATGTGCAGATATTTTATCAAACGCAAAAAAACATATTTGCGGCAATGATCTGTACATTTTCAGCTTTACTGGTCGTTAAAAATCAATAAATATTTATTTTTTTCATTATTACTACGAGAAGTAGATTTTCTTTTAAGCAAAGTCAAATAAAAAAAAAGATAATTAAAGGAATCGTTTTTGGCATCGGAAAATCGGCACAAATTTTTCCGATTCTGATTACACATCCCAACACTAGTTATTGATGACAGTTATGGCCACAGTATCGGCTGCATACTTTTTGTAACATACTTTTGCTAATACGCTTTTCATTAATTATACCACTGTGTTTGTCTGTATTATTACCGGCCCTTCAGTTCCACAACACTGGATTTGAAGATGACCATGTTGTATCTCACAGGGAAAAAGTCTAGCTTTGAACAATTAAAATACGTTATGTTTTTGAGTTTGTTATGGTGTAAGTTGATCTGATTTCGATAATAGATTCACTTAGCCAGGCACAATAAATGCTGTTATGACTAAGCATTGTGACAGTTATTGAAAGTAGTTATGGCCACAGAATCAGAGGCATGCTTCTTAAAAAATTATACCACAGCGTTTGTCTTGATTATTGCTGACTCATTGCAATTTAATCTTAGTCTCTTCCAATCTAGTTATATACCTTACTTTCAAGAATAACATGTCTGACCACTGATTTCTTGATGCTTTTCTAAATTTTTATAAATAACTAGCAGCCCGCTGGCGTTGACTGGTCGTAAAATATGCATAAATATTATATTTTAATTAATACAGAATTCTTATCTATTATAAACAGAAAGACCACAGGTATTAAACGTAACATTAAATTCCTTTAAAAAAAAAAACAAAAAAAAACCGAAAGAAACTGAGAGATGTGCATGCGAGTATTAATTGTTTTCTAAACAGTTTACTTCTTCTAAGTAAAAAATAAAAAAAAGACTCGAGCTGAGATCGAAACTGAAACCTAAAGACGGTGAGTCAAATATGTCAGCTTGACGTGATCTTTAAAAGGGGTTTTCAAACCTACTTATTCTTAACATAATTTGTCGCGTGAACGATTTACACATGCACATTCGCGAAACAATTAACAAACAGATAAAATCCGGTACCCCCCCTACATACCAATTTTTCAATGTTGACCCCCTTAGCAGCCCATTTTTCATATGAAAAGTGATTAGAAAGTTTTCCACGTCTAAATATCCTATATACCAAATTTCAAGTCTGTAGATCAAAAATTCGTCGAGTATATAGGTTGGTAAGTGGCTTCACACACACATTCTCACTTTTATAGACATATAGATAAGAGGTTAAAAGCCAGAGTGTTCCTATTTATAATGCCTCCCCACGAGACAGACACCAGGGTTGTTTTTTACCGTGGAGAAAAGAAACAAAAAAATAATAATTGTCTCAGTCGTGAAGGATTTCTCCTCCACTGATAGGGAACAAGAAATTGAAGCACAGCATACTACACTTTGATCTTATCCCGAAGGCCAAGTACGGAGTGTTGGTATTTATTTGCTCCCCCACCAAGCAAATTAGACACAAGGCCGATTTTTAATGTGAGGAGTGAAGGGGAAATGGGGACCAGCTCCCCAGGGAGTAGGGGAGCTGGATAGTGACAATTGGTATGAAAGGTTGCCCCTACATTGACCAAGGTCTCATATGTGGGGTTGCCCCCACATATGGTCTTTGCTTGACACTTGTTGCCATGGCCCCGAAGAACCCGGGCCAGGTAGTGTTAAAACATTTTCTGGTAATTTTTTTTTTTTTTATTGTAGTCAGAGTAAGTCTGCCACTGGTTTTATTTTATAACTAGCGGGCTCGTAAAATATGCTAAATATATTTTGATTCATACAGATTTATGGTTTATTATTACAGAGCCGATTCTCTATTGAATATTATATTGTACCTAATATATAGTACTGATTTCAAAAGTCTTAAAAACATGACTTGTGTGTCATCAGCTAGAATTGAAACCAAAACATTTAGCACTCCAGCAGTGTTCCCTACCGTTTGAGCTATCGACACCATTTCAAACTATGAATGAATTTGTGTAAAAAAGTAAAAGAAATATGTCCGTTAATTGAAATGAATATTTTGCATTTCAGCTTGCTGACATATTTCTGTTTGCGTTATTCATCCATCCAAACAAAGATTTTATATCCGTGGTGTGTATTTACTATTTCTTGTTAATTTTAGTGCTATGTACCCAGTAGTTTAAGAGTTTATCGATTAAATATTTTTACTCGTACACGTGTACATCTAGTGTTTTATTTCTGTATTTTATTTTAAACAGATTTTGTTTTGTTAAACAGAAGTGTAAGGCATGTTTAGTTTCAGAACAGTTTCCGATGATTCGTTGTTCTACACAAGTCCTGGGAGGTGACTGGTTTGCAGTAGACAAAACAGTTTCCAATGGTTCGTTGTTCTACACAAGTCCTGGGAGGTGACTGGTTTGCAGTGGACAAAACAGTTTCCGATGTTTCGTTGTTCTACAAAAGTCCTGGGAGGTGACTGGTTTGCAGTAGACAGAATAGTTTCTGATGGTTCATTGTTCTACACAAGTTCTGGGAGGCGACTGGTTTGCAGTAGACAGAACAGTTGCCGATGGGTCGTTGTTCTACACAAGTCCTGGGAAGTGACTGGTTTGCAGTAGACAGTTCTCGAATTGGAATCCACAGAGCAAAAGATTCTTCCTGTGTGGACGCAAAGAAGAAAACATATGTGAAATTGCTACAGAAAGGTTTAATATTTATGGAGCAATTCTGGTTTCTGATTGGTTGGTAGCAGAATGTGAATTAATTTGTTTCATCAGTTCCTAGCAGCATCGTTTATAAATAGAATCTCATGACTATGCGGGATCATACCCAATTATACTGCTTTATAATGGGATGTGTCTCCTAGCGGCTTCGGGTGCAGGGAGACAGGGTAGTAGTACATGTCAAGGATCCGTCACTTGACACTCAGCCCAACAGGTGAGGGGCCGGGAACCGGCCCAGCACCTGTGGGACTGAGGTACACCACCTGGATAATACCCAGGAGGTCCACCCTCCCAGGCCTTGCCACCCGGCTTTCAGGTGGAGTAAGTTCATTGCTTACTGCCTGAGGCGCCCCGACCAGGGAATTCCGACACGGTTACTCAGGTAGTTTTTGCAATTGCAGGAGAGCCCCTCCTTTAAGCGAGCCTGCTTAGTTCCCCACTTTCCCGGCCTTGTGCCAAATATTGCTGATGTGGGCAGCAATTTAAATAACTACCCCATTATACTCCAAAATAATTGTAACACATAAATAGCAGCAGTTGTTTTGGTTATCACAGAAAAAAGTCTGCATTTTAGCAATTTTCTTAACCGGAAGAATACATTATTAACAGAATTTAATCAAAATCTATATATATATAAAAGCGAAAATGTATGTATGTATGTATGTATGCTTTTCCTCGATGTCCACAAAAGGCTTCTTTCAGAGAAGCGCTTGCTCGGTTCACAACTTCTTAAAACTTTTTATATCATCTATAAATTGTAATATCTCAGAGTTACCCGCGGAGCTCGCCTGTCTATTTAATTTTATTGACTTTCAAACGTTAATTATTCGACATTTCCCGCATCGGCACGCGTTACATTTGGTTTTCGGTATAAAAAAAAGCGAAACTCTACTCTAATCACAGGCCGAAAGCCAGTTGTCTCAAGAGAGCTAAGTAACATTTGTTCAATCTCGACTTCGTCATATCAGACTGTAGCTTTCATTTCGCTCCTAATAAACAGGGAGCGGGTTTTTAAAAACAAACAAACCGATTTATTCACCTCATTCAAAACTGTTCCGCACAAAATGCTAACTGCTGAATACCTATCGCCGTCACGTCAATCAAAAATGTGCACCTGTTTTTTTTAACACTTTACTATTTTCCAACTGCGCGTCGTGAAGGCTTCGCTATTTTTTTCACGGGCACCTGTTTTTTCACATACCCCAAAAAACACCCGAGCAACGCCGGGTACCCCTCGCTAATCCTTAATAAAGTTCAAAAGCGGTTTCAAAACCTAGTAAGGGATATCTTTTTCTCTTCCCTGCAACCTCTTTTCTATAGAAGAGACGTTGTGAGCCTGTCTCTGCTTTATCGTTATTTTCATGACAAGTGCCCAACTGAACTCCAATTTATGGTCCCCCCCTTGCCAAGCTTTCACAAAAAAAAACACTCGACTAATTACAACCACTATCTATGATTTCCTCCATGCTCTGTCTGTGACTAAATGTAAACGCAGATTCCATGAGCAAAGCTTCTTTCCCAGAACTGCCCGCCTGTGGAACACTGGTCCGCTGGCCTGCTTCCCGGTTGAATACAACATGGTAGCCTTCAAATCCAATGTAAATAAGTTCTTGTTGAGCAGTCCCCATAAATAATCAAACTCTATGCAATTTACACCATTAATGATTACTAAACTACCATCTTACGTTCATTAACCCTTATCCTCAAGGGGCCTTTGGACCTTGATAAGTGGTGACTCCCAAATAGAAAAAGAAAATGTCATACAAACAGAAAAAGAATAATTAGCTCGATAGAAATGACTTACCTGAGAGCCCACCCTTCAAACTCCTAGCCTTAAAATTCACAATCAAGATCAATTGGAACAAATATATTGAGGGCATTGCCAAGGCTGCTGCAAAGAAAGGTGGGCTCTGTCTATCGTGTCAAAAAACCTACTCACGCCAGAGAGTATCCTATAACTTTAAAAAGCTAAATTCGCTCACGCATGGAGTATTGTTGTCACCTCTATCACTAGTCTTTCACTTGTAGACATGGTCGTAAAAAAGAGTTTTACAAGTACTTTAATGGAATGTGTTCTGATGAACTCATAGCACTTGTGTCCCCTCAATGTACATACTCCCGATTAACAAGAAAAGCATCAAAATTCCACCCCTTCGATGTAGAGGTCCCCTGATGCAATAAACCTTCTATTCTAACAGTTTCTTTTCACAGACTACATGACACTCCAACTACCCCCCCCCCGTTTTCCGTCAGTGTATATATATATATATATATATATATATATATACTAGCATGGGTGCCCGGCGTTGCCCGGGTGTTTAGAGGTGTATGCTGAGCAAAGAAAAAAAGGGGGTAATTTTTTAAACTTTGACACCTATTATGACCCCTGAAAATTTATTGCTTTGGCCTCAAATCAAGTTATTACGTTAGATCCATGTCCACGGAACCTATATCTAAAATTTCAAGGGTGTAGACCCAAAATTGTCGGAGGAGTTTGGTAGAGTTCTTATTCTTATCGTTGAAATTTGACCCCTTAACAGCCAAATTTCTGGCTGACACTCGTCACATCGATTTTCCCAAATCTCAGGACCCGGTATTTCAAATTTCGAGTCTATAGACTAAAAATTGACAGAGTTATTGCGTAGGGAAATGTACACAGACAGACAGACACACACACAGACAGACAGACAGACACGTTCACTTTTATAGATATATAGATATATATACTAGCAAAATATTGCATATTACTTTGGTGTATGTTCAGGTATCCAGACGTGCAGCAAAGTCTCGACCTTAACATTTGACCTTGAAAAATGGTGTGCACTGTCCCTAGGTGGGGAACCATCATCATGCCAGATTTGGTAATGATTGGTCCAGTGGTGTGGGCTGTAGGAGATCCTATATACACATAGGCTATAACCTTGACCTTAATCTTGAAAAATGGTGTTCACCATCGCTAGGTTGGGGACTATCATCATTCCAGGTTTGCTTATGATTGGTCAAGTGGTTTGAGCTGTAGGGGAGCTGTACACACACACACACACACACACACACGAATGCTAATACCACTAGATATAGATATATATGTGTGTATAATGCATAAAGAAACCTGCAGAAGTTTAAATGTAATGTAAACAAATATCTTACTGATCAACTCCCCACAGAGGTGTGTTGGATACGACCCCAAATAGTAGACCTTTGCATTCCAAGTGGCAAAATGCCTTATTTGGGTTGAAAAAGAATTAAAAAAGTAAAAATTTGAGAATCCGATTAACTTTTTGGCACTTCTACATTACAAGGACGGCGCCATTGTTGGAGGGGGGGTTAATTCTCCAATTTCTTCTTCGTCAAATGACACGGCAAATAAATAACAAATGAGGTTTTTAGGGGTTTTTTTTCGAACATGGAAATATTTAAAAACTAAAACATTTATTGTATAAAAATGTATCAGTATATAATTGCAAAAACACTTATTCAAAAGTCTGCACAAGAAAATATAATTTTAATAAAACAATTTTTGAATTAAAACATTTTTTGAATTGAAGTAAAAATTGGATTTTATTTCTGAACAATTTAATTAATTCAATGAAACATTTTTCGAATTAAAGCCACATTGAATTTATTTTTTAGCATGTTTGGAATTAAAGCAAAATTGTCACTATAACAAAATGTAGTTTTAATTTTTTTTACCTATGAGCGCCACCTGGCGGCAGCTGAAACGCATTAAAAAAATGGTGCCGTCCTTGTAATGCAGAAGTGCCAACTTTTCTTTATGTATTATATATATATATATATATATATAAGTAATAGCATTTGTGTGTGTGTGTACAGCTTTCCTACAGCTCAAACCACTGGTCCGGTCATAAGCAAACCTGGAATGATAATAGTCCCCAACCTAGGGATGGTGAACACCATTTTTCAAGATTAAGGTCAACGGGCAAGGTTCCCCACCCAGAGACGGTGAACACTATTTTCCAAGGTCAAGGTCAAAAGTCGGGACTTTCCTGTACGTCTGGGTATCTGAACGTACAACAAAGTCCAATGCAATGCTTTGCTAGTATATATTAGGTAGAAAGATATTCAAGAATTAAGAATGATTGAATTTCAGCAAAGGTCGTTGATAGTGTTCAATCAGAGAGAGCAAATTATAGCTTTTATTATTCTTTATGTAAATACAGTAATATATTGTTACGATGTGTGGACCGTTTTGATCATAATAGATCTCATCAGACAGGAAAATTTAAAAATGACTGGCATGAAGCAAGGTAGTCATTTTAAAATTTTCTTGTCTGATGAGATCTATTTCGATCAAAACCGTCTAACCTTGCTTCATGGCAAAGTATATTTTCTCTCCTCTAAAATTGAAAATGGTCTTGAACCTTTTTTAATTTTCTTGCCTAATGAGATCACTTATGATCGAAATGGTTCACACATTGTAGCAAGTTATAACTGTATTTACATAAAGAATAATAAAAACTATATATATATATATATATATATATATATATATATATATATATATATATATAAAGTAGCTGAGCAGCGGCTTGGTTCCCACCAGTTTTGGCAAAGAGCAAACAGAATCCTGAACAGAAGCGTGTGCTCCATCCCAACTATTATCAATGGACCTGAGGTCATCTCCTCAGCATCAGACAAGGCCAAACTCTTTGTCAAGAACTTTGCAGCTAATTCTACCCTTTGCGACCAAGGCCGCCAACCTCCAATATTTCCTCCTGTATCAGAAAACACGCTATGTGATATACGTATATCTGTACGTGATGTTGCCAAGCTAATCAAAAACCTTGATTCCAGTAAAGCAACTGGCCCTGACGGTATTCCAATTATAGTACTCAAAAAACTTCAACCTGAACTAGCGCCAATGCTTACAAAACTGTTTAAACGTTGTCTTAAGGAGAATAGTTTTCCATCTCCCTGGAAAATTTCATCAGTATGCCCTGTATTTAAGAATTCAGGTGATCGCCCATCCCCCTCTCAGTACAGGCCAATAAGTCTCTTGTGCATCATGAGTAAGTTGCTGGAATCTGTGTTAAATACAGAAGTAATCAACTATCTCAACAAAAATAACCTTCTTAGTGACACTCAATATGGTTTCCGTTCTGCTAGATCTACAGCAGATGTGCTTACAGTTATATCTCATAGGATTAGCAAATCTCTCGACGGTGGCAACCTTTCTAGGGCAATTGCTCCTGTCATATCTAAGGCCTTTGATAGGGTATGGCATAAAGGTTTACTTCATAAGATCTGAAGCTATGATATAGCTGGAAATGTCTTCTCAATTATTAAATCATTTCTCTCTGATAGGTTCATAAGAGTAGTAGTTGAGGGGCAAAAATCAGAAGCTCACAGTATTAATGCCGGTGTCCCTCAGGGGTCCATCCTGGGCCCAACTCTTTTCCTGATCTACATTAATGATCTTCCAAATCACATCCTTACATCATTTGTAGACATTTATGCTGACGACACTACCATTTATGGTAGCACATCTAAGACAGTAAACGACCAAGTTCTCTCCAATTCTCTCTCCTCTGATCTTGAGCACGTAGTACAATGGGGAAAGGAGTGGCTGGTTACTTTTAATGCATCTAAAACCAAGCTTCTCTCTTTACATCATCAACATTCTGATCCACATCTGGCATCAATTGAAATGAATGGCTCTCGTCTTCAGGAGGCCTCAAGTTTTGACAAGCTTCTGGGCTTGACAATTACTCCTGATCTTAAATGGAACACGTACATCAAATCTGTTGCCAAGGCCGCTGGAAAAATGGTGGAATCTTTCTATCGATCCAGTAGATATCTCACTGCTGATGCAATGTTCTATCTATATAAGAGCCAGGTACGTCCAAGGATAGAATACTGTCGCCACATCTGGGCAGGAGCTGCTAGAAAGGACTTGTCCTGCCTTGATAGAGTTCAAAATAGACTTTGTAGCCTCGTAGGAGATGTCCTTTTCTCTTCTCTGCAACCTCTATCTCACAGAAGAGATGTTGCGAGTTTGTCTCTGATGTATCGTTATTTTTATGGAAAGTGTTCGATTGAGCTTCAGTCTATGGTCCCCCCTCGCCTAACTTTCACAAGAAACACTCGTTTAGTTGTAAACACTATCAATAATTCCCCCTACTCTTTATCTGTGCCTAAACCTAAACGTAGATTCCATGAACAAAGCTTCTTTCTTAGAACTGCACGCCTGTGGAATTGTCTTCCGTTTTCCTGCTTTCCGGCTGACTACAATATTGTTCTGTTCAAGTCTAACGTAAATAAGTTCTTGATGAGCCGTTCCATATAAGTTATCAAATTTACCAAATTTTCATTACTAATGATTACTATATTGTCCAATTTCTACTGTACACTCTTTAACCCTTATCCTTGAGTGGCCTCTTGGCCTTGATAATGTGGTGATGCCTATGTAAAAAAAAAATAAAAAAATATATATATTGTGTGGGTTTGAGAGAGAGAGAGAGAGAGAGAGAGAGAGAGAGAGAGAGAGACGCATTTTTATCACTTTTACTAGGTTTTATTGAATGCATTGGCATTTTTTTAAATATTGAAATGTTTGTTTTTGAAAATGGATTCATGTTCAAATTTATTGGTTTAGTTTTGACTAATATGTATTCGCTTGCAGACGTTTATAATATTTGCAGATAAAATCAATGTCAATAAACGGAATGCCTTTTTACCAATAACATCCAATTCTTTTTTTGAGCACATTAAAAGTGTTCTTATAAGTCGACTTGATTGGAATCCGTTCGCATTGGAACGTTGCAAAGAACTTTTTCTACTTGTCGAATGTTCTTAAACAGTGGCTATTTTAGTCTTTTTTACTTGATTTTCAAAAGACATGGCAGTTTCAACCTATAATATCTTTAAGTACTTACTGCTAGTCTGAAATTATTTTATTTAAAGACCAGGGAAATAATAAAAACGGTACAAGTTATAAGAAGACACAAAAAAAAAACACAAAAGCGGAAATCTTTTAATGGGATTTCTTTTCTTTTTTTATTTAACTTATGTATTTTTTGAGATTTTATTTTTTTTTTAAATAAAATATTTTTTATTTATTTTAAAACTTATGTTAGAAACAGAAAGTTTGGTCAGTTGGATATTTGTACGTTTTCTTTTTATTTTTTGATTCAATAATAACCTATTAAATATAATCTATATATATATAAAAGCGAAAATGTATGTATGTGTGTTCGCTTTTTCTGTGTGTCAACAAAAGGCTTTTTTCCGAGAAGCGGTCGCTCGCTTCACAACTTTTAAAAACTTTTTATATCACATATAAATCGTAATATCACACAGTTAACAACGAAGCTCGTCTGTCTATTTAATTTGCTCGATTTCGGGAAGATAAATATTCAACATTTGTCGCTCGCCGCATGTGGGTTAGTCTTTTTTCTATAACATCTTGGGGGGGGGGAGCGTTCAGCAGTAAATGAAATCCCGCAGTGAAACTTAACCTCATTAACTCATTAAAACGGGCACCTGCTAAATCCAAGTAATTAAATAAATTCAAACGTGTTTCCGTTAGCATGTTGCGGTGGGGGCAATGGTTAACGGTGCACTTTTTTTTTCACACTTTAATTTACAACTTTGCCTCAAGGGTTCGGGTTCGATCCTCATACTTACTTTTTTTTTTACCCCACCCCACCCCCAGAGTGTCCACACACACCTACAAACACCCGGGCAAGGCCGGGTACCCCTCGCTAGTCTTCTTTAAATATAAAAGCGAAAATGTTTGTGTGTTTGCGTTTTCGTGTATGCCCAAGAAAGGCTTTTTTCCGAGAATCGATCGGTCGCCTCACAACTTCTTAAAACTTAAAAAAAAATGATAATATTTACGAATTAACAACCGGGGTCGCCTGTCTATTTAATTTGCCCGACTTTCAAAACATAAATATTCAACAATTTTCGATCGCCGCATGTGCATTAAGCTTTTTCGTATAAAAAAAAAAGAAGCGAACAGACTCGCGGTAAATAAAACACTGTCCCGCACTCAAAGTTGACGTCATTAACTCGTCAAAAACGGGCACCTGCCGTTAAACGTCGCATATTTTTCCAACTGTGTGTCAAGGCTTTGTTTTTGTTTTTTTTTAAACAAACACCCGGGACACCCGTCCAACGATTTTTCTTTTCATTTACCCAAAAACACACACACACCTACAAACACCTGGGCAACACAAGGTACCCCCCGCTAGTCTAACATATAAAAGGCAAAATGGGCGCAAGCGTTTGTGTATGTCCCCGAAAGGGTTTTTCAGTCGGGGGGTCTCGCGTCGGTTGAATTCCGGGAGAATTTTTCACATACTTCCCAGATCGTAATACCTCGGATTTGCAAACGGACATCGTCTCTATTTTCAAGGCTGCTGATGGTATCCATCTTGATTCTTACATGATTAAACTGTTTACACATATTAATCGTGCATTTCTCTAGTTTATATGAGTAAAATAAATTAACTTTTTACTCGAAATGACTCTTCATGTAATAATGTTTAAGATAAGAAACATTTTGAATGCTTTATTTTACTCGTATCATCCGCAAACCCTTTTTAGTGACGTTACTGATAATAAATTATGCAAGAGGATTTTTTTAATTTAATAATAATCACATTTGCATAAGAAAATTATATCTATCTATAATTATGTCCAACGTGTAAGAAAGAAAAGGAAACTCAATATTCAATATATTTTTTTACGAATCCTGTCTACTTGAGATCTTAAAACTTTTGAAAATTTTATTTATTTCAATAAATTGTACACTCATCAAAATAAATTCAGCACAAGGTCATTCAAAAATGTGGAGAGAAAGTTGTCTATGGTCATTCTTGTCATTCTACTTTATAACTGTTTAAACTATTCTTAGCTAGAATCCTCAGTCACCATAATACCACATTCACTCTAGGGAGGGGGTCCTACTTAAGACTCCCAAATTTTTATTTTTTTTTTTTTTCATATATTTTTGGTTTCATATATTTGGTGGTTTCATATATTTTTTTTCATATATTTTTGGTTTCATATTTTTGGTTTCATATATTTGGTGGTTGCTCTATAGTAGAGAAAGTGTTTTGTGCTTTTTCCAGTAGTGGAAGATCCAAAAGATAATGAAAAGAATGTACTTTTTGGCATTGGAAAATAAGCACAAATTTTTCAGATACCGATACCCTCAAAAGTTCCGATTTTTCTGATTCCCGATTCCAATTGCTCTATTTAGAAGATATAAAGAACTTGAGGTGTGAAACCGTTTTTCCAAAAATACAGGATTCGGTATTGAATAACCTAAAAAAAAAGATCGATATGCCGTAAAGCAAAACAACCAAAGCATCAACCACTTTGCCATCGGCACCTCCTACTTATAACTTAAATTTTTGAATGCGTGAAATTCTAATGTGCAGCTATTTTATAGAAAACAAATAAAACCCCCATCTTTATCCCATCGCTGCAATATTCACGTTCCTGTGTCTGTTTCACAAGTACTACAATGAAATTTGACTTGATGAACTTTTAACAGTTGTGCTCCCTCGACATACATCCTCCTGACCAACCTGACAAACAGCAAAACTTCACCCCCTTCACTGTCGAGGTCCCTAGATGCTGAAAAAGCCTTTTAGTCTAATAGTGTTTTCCACTCCGAGTGGTAGATTTTGGAATTCCTTCCCTGTTTCCTGCTGACCTGACTGTACTGACATTCAGGACTTTAAATATAAGGTAGATAGATGTTTCGCTGTTCAATTCCTCATAATCTCCTGTTAGATATGATCCCAAAGAGTTGCCCCATATGTTCGAAGTGAGATGAAAAAAGAATTTAAAAAGGAAAAAAAAAAAAATAAAAAAAATAAATAAAATATCATCTCGGTCTTTTGATACAGCTTTCTACCCTGTCCATACATCGATCAGAGTCTGAAAGGTTTCCAGTCCAGTTGCGACGACTCGACCGCTACAGAACAACAATAAAATATGATTTGCTTTTCTTGCTGACTGGTGACAGCAGACTAATATCTATTGGATATTATTGAAAGCCTGTTTCGCACAATATATTGATTTCACCACAACCACAAAAGGTGTGAATGTTCTCCTCGACTGGGACAGTGTTAAACTGATAGGTAATTCAGCTGATACACGAGTGATTGATTCGTATGCAACAATCGATCGAATCACCAACAACTCCAGCAGAATTTTGGAACACAATGGTTTGCACTCAAAACGCCACTGCACCATAAGGAACCCAGTTTAGTAAGAGGTTGAATAGTATGCTTTGCTGAGCAAAATATAAAAATGGTGGAAAAATAAAAGAAAACAATAACGAATAGAACTAGTAGCACTCGGAGAGCACATACATCCACTAATATTTATTTTCTCATCATCTCTCTTAATTAAGCAAGGCTCACTCTTAGCTTGTTGATAGTTTTAGCACTGTACAACAGGCAAGTTGTTAATTTAATAGACTCTTGAGGAAAAATATTTACTGGCACTGATTCGTAGATGGGATGATTAGAGCTGTCGGCTGTCAACACGGCGGTTGTGGTTCGATCCATGGCTGGGAAAAGGTGTATGTCTAGCCATACTGATGAGTTGTGATACAACAAAACAGTACTGTATGTGGATGACTATTAAGCCCCCCTCTTTTGGTTGAGCATCCGATGTGTATTCAAACAATTGAGCAAAGCCCGCTGTTAGCTTGTAAACAAACTGATGGTTTGAGCACTGTGCAACGGGCAAGTTGTTTATCTAATGCGGAGAAATATTTACAGGCACTGATTCGTAGTCCGATGGTTAGAGATGCCAACTGTCAACATGACGGTGTAGGTTCAATCTATGACTGTATGTCTAGCTGCACTGATGAGTTGTGATACAACGAAACAGTACTGTATGTGGATGGCCATATAGATAGATATAGAATAGATTTAAAAGATAAGTCAAGTGTCACTGGAAATTTATTACATTATCAGGTAAATAAGAATGAAAGTAAAAGAGGAAAACGGAAAAAGAAATCTTAGGCCATGTCATTTCGAAACCAAATGCTTCTCATCAGAAGTTGAGAAAAGCTAGCATTATAAAAAGATATGAGTAAAAGAACATACCGACTTTAAAACATTCAAATTAGAAATGAAAAAAAAATTGGGGGAAGGTGATAATGAAGAGGAGCTCGAAAATAATATTAAAAAAAGGAAATAATGAGAAAGTAGTAAAAAAAAATTATATATAGGATTGTTGAATTTTATTTATTAGCGATTCCGTAATAATTTCTTTCTTTTTTCGCTCCCTGAACGTTTTCGTTTTATTATAAAAAAGGAGTTATTTGCCCTTTGTTTATATTTTTTTCCGCCCACATTTTAGGATCTATTACGTTTTTATTTTATTTAAATATTATTTATTAATTATTAATTAATAATTACTACGTACTGCCTACGTAAGTCATCTATATGCATGCATGTTTCAGAGTTTACTGCTCATCAGTATAGCTAGACTTTATTGACAAGGATCGAACGTACAAGACTCGATAAGTAGTCAAGTGTTTTACCATGCAACCACCGGGCCCTTGCCAATTTTTATGCACGATTTTTATCGCTATAAATGTAAGATTGTTGAATTTTATTTATTTTTTTATTAGCGATTCCGTATTAATTTCTTACACTGATGAGTAGTAAACTCTGAAACATGAATGTATATAGATAACTTACTTTTAGGCATGTAGTAATTAATAAATAATATTATATATATATATATATATATATATATATATATATATATATTTGTCGTTGTTGTTGTTGTCGTTTTTTAAACGATAAATACGGTTAATAGTGGCTTTTTTTTTATTTACTTAGAAAGTCGCCCATAATTTGTTTGGATGTAAATAACATTTTTATTTATTTATTATTTTTAAAACCGTAATCTACGTACGCGCATGTTTCGAGGTAACTACCTCTCATCAGCGTAGCTCGACTGTTTATATATATATATATATATATATATATATATATATATATATATATATATATATATATATATATATATATATATAAAGGAGATTAGAACAATAGTCTAAAGAGCAGAGTGTATTTTAATGTAATAGTAAAATTACTAATTTAATTAAAATACAGGGAAAGAAAAAGTGCTCGTTGTAATTTAGATATATAATAAGCTCGATAGGTAAATATCCTAGAGCTAATTTAATATTCAGTAATGTGATTAATAATTTAAAATTCAAATTAGAATACATACTTAAATCATTCGTTGACATCTATGCTGATGACACGACCATCTACGGCAACACATTAAAGGCTGTAAATGACAAAGTTCTCTCTGATTCTCTCTCCTCTGATCTCGAATGCGTGGTTCAGTGGGGGAAGATGTGGCTGGTTACCTTTAATGCATCCAAAACCAAACTCCTATCCTTACATCATCAACGCTCTGATCCCCATCTGGCATCAATTGTGATGGATGGCTCTCGTCTGGGTGAGGCCCCATGTTTTGACAAGCTTCTGGGTTTGACCTTTACTCCTGATCTGAAATGGAACACATACATCAAGTCTGTTGCCAAGGTCGCTGGAAAGATGGTGGGATCCTTCTACCGCTCCAGAAGATATCTCACTACTGATGCAATTCTCTATCTGTATAAAAGCCAAGTACGTCCAAGGATGGAATATTGTTGCCATATCTGGGCAGGAGCTGCAAAAAACAGCCTATCCTGCCTTGACAGAGTACAAAATAGACTTCGTAGCTTAATGGGAGATGCCCTTTTCTCTACCCTGCAACCTCTCTCCCACAGAAGAGACGTTGCGAGCCTATCCTTGTTTTATCGTTATTTCCATTACAGGTGCTCGTCTGAACTCCAATCTCTGGTCCCCCCTCGCCAATCTTTCATGAAAGACACCTGTCTAGCTGAATCCACTGTGAAAAATTTCCCCCACTCTATATCTGTGCCTAAATCAAAACGTGGATTCCATGAACAAAGCTTCTTTCTTAGAACTGCACGCCTGTGGAACTCTGTTCTGTCTGCCTGCTTCACACCGGGCTACAACTTGGATGTCTTCAAGTCCAACGTTAACAAATTCCTAATGAACCGCCCCCTTAAGTAAACACTTCATCAAATCTCCACACTAACGTAATGTACTTGCAATAACCCTTATCCCTGAGTGGCTTCCGGGCCTTGATAAGTGGTGATCACTGTGTAAAGTAAAAAAAAAAAAAAAAAAAAAAAAAAAATTAAAAATCCGTTGATTTTGTTGTTGTTCCTTCTTGTGAAACGGATTTTTAATTTAATTCTAATTTGAATTTTAAATTATTAATCACATTACTGAATATATATATATATATATATATATATATATATATATATATATATATATATATATATATAAAATAAAAAGCTATAGCAAACATCTAAATGACTACTTTAAACACAGTTCCTGATTTCAAAAAAAGAAAAACTAAAAAGTAACTATCTCTATATATTTTTAAATCAAATTTATTATGTAAATTCAAAAATATATATTTTTTTCTACTCATTTCTATCTCTAACCCATATTAATTTTCTTATAAATTTTAAATCCAAACCTTTTATTTCAATTTTTTCAGATTCATCTGCCTTACTTTTAATGCTAGGTTTATTTATGGTGTCTTTTAAATTCAATAAAAATCCTCCTAAATTTGCTGATGAGGAGACCGTGCTTACCAAAAAAACTATATATAATTGTTCTACATAACTTCATGTATACTACAATAAAAAGCACGGATTTCCGAAACGATCGTACAGATAATTGATTTTGTTGTTGTTCCTTCTTATGAAACTGATTTTTAATTTGATTAAAATTTGATTTTTAAATTTTAAAATTTTTTTTTAAATTTTAAATTATAAATCACATTACTTAATATTGAATTAGCTCTAGGACATTTAACTATCGAGCTTATTATATATCTAAATTACAACGAGCACTTTCTATTTCCTGTATTTTAATTAAACTAGTAATTTCACTGTTACATTAAAATACACTTAGCTCTTTAGACTATTGTTCTAATCTCCTTTAAATTATATATATATATATATATATATATATATATATATATATATACCTGCTTCCGGTGCACCGTGATGGGTTTTCAACTAGAGCAGGCAATCAATTGATTTGATTGAAAAATGGGCGATTTCACCGAATTCGATGACAATAAAAATATGGGAGTGTGTCATTATTCAATCTTGGGCAACGTCGGGTGTCTCTGCTAGTAATAAATAGGATAAATGTATGCGTGTGTGAGTTCGTTCCCTATGGACTGTGAAGTGGCTGGGTCGATTTTTTTAAAATTTTAGAGAAGTTTACTTTCTGTGTTTGGTAGGGTTTTTAGATAAGTTTTGTATTCTAATGTCTCTGATAAGTATCAATAATCAAAAAAATCCAATGAAAGAAGGAACAATTGACTTTTCATCGAAGTTTACACCTTATACAGCGTAACATCGAAAGTGCATTTGAGAAGTTTTATTATCATATAATCAGAAAGGCCCAGCATATAAAATCAACAGTATAACTGATATGACATGGCCATGTTTTAAATGAATGTTTCTCTTTAAAGCACAATTAGACCATGATATTTGACTTGTGCATTTTAAACTTTAACTCAAACCATTGAATATATGCAGAAAGTTGTCGAGATTCTTGGAAAAGTGATAGTCAGTAAATGAGAGATCTGGAGAGTATGGCGGATGAGGCAGTTTTCTAGCCCAATTCTTTCAACTTCTGCAAGGTCCGTTTAGCAACGTGCAGTTGGGCATTGTCGTGGAGAAGAATCGGGCCTTTTCTGTTGACTAATGCTGGGTGTTGTTGTCGAAGTTTCTGATGCATTTCATCCATTTGTTGACAGTACTTTGCTGCCGTAATGGTTTTACCTGCATTCAAAAAACTGTAATGAATGAGACGAGTCTAACTCTGCCAAAGAGTCAGCATGACATTCTTTTGGCGCAACTTTGGCTTTGGGAAGTTTTGTGGAGTTTCGTTAGTATCTAATCACTGAGCTGAGCATCGCCAGTTTTCATAAAGAATCCACTTTTCATCACAACCCGGTCCAGAAACGAGTCGTTCTTCTTGCATAAAAGAAGTGAAGCTGACACTTCATAACAACGTTTCTTTTGGTTGTTGTTCAGTTTGTGAGGCACCCTTGTATCAAGTATTTTTGTCTTTCTAATCTCTCTCAAGTAGTTGGAAATCGTCGTATACGTTATGCCCAACTCAGAAGCAGGTTCTTGAACAGTTTTGCATGGATTGACTTCGACTAAGGCTCTTAAATCATCTTGTCAACATCCGAAGGCGACCTCTAGCTAATCATCTTCAAAACTCTCATCGCCTACATGAAATTTCTTAAACCACCACTGTGCTGTGCACAACGCTTCGTTAATATTACGAGCTGTTTCAGCAGCTTTTTTCCATTTTGCATTCAACGTTCTGAAAAGACATGATTGTTTTAAAACGATTGTAATCTAAAAAGATTGAAAAACGTTCTTTAAAATACTATATAAAGTAAAGGTATTATAACGACAATTTTTTTTTTACATAGGCATCACCACTTATCAAGGCCCAAAGTCCACTCGAGGATAAGGGTTAAGAGTGTACAGTAAATCAATATAGTAATTGTTAGTAATGGAAATTTGATACATTTATTAACTTAAGTGGAACGGTTCATCAAGAACTTTTTTACGTTGGACTTGAAGACATTCAGATTAAAAGTGAATTATATGCTAAAAAAGATTATATAAAAAGGATCATCTTTATACCATATCCTATTATTGTGTATAGAGTTTCGGTAATTATTTCAGTGTTCAATATACATGAATTGAGCTTTGTAGTAAAGTATATTTATGACAAATTAGCTAGACATGACCCTGCTGCAAATCGTCAGGCTAAGAAATATATATCTACACATACAAACATTATCAGTCTTAAATATGATGATTTATGAATAGAGCCAAGACAACAGAACACTCCCTTCACTATTTTGACTCGAGTATATATCCGTTGATATCTTATGTTCTTATATAGAGTGATGTAGTTCTCTGTTGATTAACTGTTTCAGATATATACTTGAGAGTCCAAACAATGATAAGAACACTCCGCCGTCTCGGCCCTACTCATGAAACACTATATTAGGTATCATCGCTTAAATATACTTTTATTATGAAAATTATTTTTAGAAAGGTACGTATACAGAAAATAACATTTTGAATATTCATTTCTGGGGCATATTTCAGATATTTGAAAATACATCATTTGAAATCGAAAGTAAAAATTTCGCAAAAACTTTCTTCTCAACCTAATATATATATATATATATATATATATATATATATATACTAGCAGTTCAGCCTGGCTTTGCTTGGGTCCTATGTACTGTTCATAACTTTATATATATATATATATATATATATATATATATATATATATATATATATATATATATATATATATATATATATATATATATATATATATATATATTAACAAGTTTGACTCATGTCCAGGTTGTTACATATAGGGGTTTCATTAAGAGAGAGAGAGAGAGAGAGAGAGAGAGAGAGAGAGAGAGAGAGAGAGAGAGAGAGAGAGAGAGAGAGAGTAAGAATCTTATTACAGTGTTTGTCGTTGAGAGAGTTTTATTACATATGTTGTAAGAGAGATTGTTCGTTTATAACGATTCCTATATATTAAATGTTCATTCCTTGTGTTTATGGAAGAAGAAGGGGAAGCTCTTTGAGTGAAGGGGATAGTGTTCAGACAGTCTTAGTGTAGACATGATATAGATTCACATTGTGGATATAAGATGTCGAGACGTGTATGTAATGACATTTTATAACTCAGCCATATAGACATATAATACAATTTTCACTTTACCTTTTTGTAAGAATCACAAACACAAGACGACGTTTTTATCAAAACACATGATGGGTTTATTTCCTCACGATCGGCCGTGGTTTCCGTCATCAAAAATTCAAAGCTTCACATTTTAGTTTCAAAGTGATCGTCTCGCTTCCTAGACGTTCGAATTCCCAGACCCTCTCTGAGTTTCTCACTGACTCTCTCTCTCTCTCTCTCTCTGACCAACTAACTAACTCTCACTTCCTATATTGAGAAATCCATGCATGTCCGGCCTCGTGAGCAAAATTCACGTGTCACCAACATGCGCGACTTTGCACGTTTCCCGAACATTATGATTCCCCAATAACCTATTTTTTTCTTTGATGTTTTTACAAAGGAATTCAACCTACATATCTAATTTATTTAACCCATATTTTATTATCCACATTTTTTCTAACAATTGAATAGTTTATTATTTATTTCATCAGAATTAACAATTTACTGGACATTCCATTTAAACCTATTCTTCTTTAAAACTTATGTCCAGGGTTCGATTTCTGCTTTCTCTCACTTTATTTTCATTTTAACTAATCTCTCTATTTTTATACTTACATGAAAAGGGGACAGCCCTTATCATGTAACACAGGTAACCTACATCTAAAATTTCAAGTGTTTAGCCAAAAATTGGCAGAGGAGTTTGTAGAGTCTGCAAAGCTCAACTCTTTCAATTTTGATCTCTTGGCAACCAAATCTCCGCTCCAAAACTGATTAAAAAGCTTGCTAATACCCTTTATGTAAAATTTCAAATGTTTAGACCCAGAATTGGCTGAATAGTTTGCTAGAGACCGCAGAGTTCAAACCTTTTGAACTTTGACCCCTTGGCAGCCAAATTTTCAGCCAAAATCGATTTAAAAGCTTGTCCGATGTCTGAATACACTTTATGTAAAATTTCAAATGTTTAGACCCAGAATTGGCTGAATAGTTTGCTAGAGACCGCAAAGTTGAAACCTTTTGAACTTAGACCCCTTGGCAGCCAAATTTTCGGCCAAAACCGATTTAAAAGCTTGTCCGATGTCTGAATACACTTTATGTAAAATTTCAAATGTTTAGACCAAAAATTGGCCGAATAATTTGGTAGAGACCACAGAAGTAAAAATTTTTAAAAACTTTGACCCCAATTATGACCCCTTCACATTTATTGTTTTGGGTTCAAATAAAATAAAAAAAATTGATCCATGTCCAAGTAACCTACATTTAAAATTTCAAGTGTTTAGGCCCAAAATTAACGGAGGAGTTTGATAGATTTTTCAAAGGTCAAATCGTTGAAAATTGACCCCTTAACAGCCAAATTTCTGGCCGGAAACCAATTTAAAAGATTTTCCCAAATCTCAATACCCCTTATGTCAAATCTCGAGTCTGTAGACTGAAAATTGACAGAGTAGTTTGGTAGGGAAATGTACACACATTGACACACACACACAGATAATTTCACTTTTCTAGATATATAGATTACACATCCATTATAAAGTGGAGACTATAAAGTCATGTATTGAGTGGAATATGCTCATTCAACGGTGATCTTTGTTGGAAATTTGATTTGCATATCAATAAATCTGCTTGTAAATAATCTCTGTTCACTTACAGCTGTTGGGATAAATCTATTTCTCTGTATTCTTTTATTCCTTTTGATCTCTATCTCTCTCTCTTGTTGTATCACGCTCTCTTTCTCTCTCTCTCTCTCTCTCTCTCTCTCTCTCTATATATATATATATATATATATATATATATATATATATATATATATATATTTACCAGTGGTGAAAAAACCGGACTAGAGTGCTCAATGTGTAGTCAGAGCAGTATATAGGAAATTTATTACTGTGAGTCCAGAATGAGTTTACAAATTGTTTCAGCTATAGAAAAATCCTCAAAGAGAGGAAAAAATCCAACTAGCATCGTCAGAATTCATAACTTAGTCCATCTATGAATTCTGACGATGCTAGTTGGATTTTTTCCTCTCTTTGAGGATTTTCCTCTAGCTGAAACAATTTGTAAACTCATTCTGGACTCACAGTAATAAATTTCATATATATATATATATATATGAACAAATGATTAATAAAATATGTTAAAAGACATCTTGAAAAAGAGTTAAAAACATATTTAATTTTAAAAAAAGGAAACACAAGATAAGTGGATAGTCCTTAATCCGCAGAGTTTCGAAGAAATACTCTCCTCATCAGAGGGCAGGAATTAGCAAAATGCAGGATAGGATTTTGCATATAAAAGTATTTAATGAAACTACAAGTAAGCCACAGATCTTACTTGGTTAAAGAAAAAAGGGTGAGGTAAGGGGAACAGGAGGCAAAAGAAAAATGATAAAAAGATTACCTTGGTAAACTTATTGCAATTTTTATTATATATATATATATATAAAGAAATAAAAATTACAATAAGTTTACCAAGGTATTCAAAATGGTAAACTTAAAATATATTATAAATATTAAAGAGTTAATATTTACAAGTAAAGTAATCTCAACCAGATTCAAAAGCTCAATAAAACCGAAATCCGATCCTGCATTTTGCTAATTCCTGCCCTCTGATGAGAAGGAGAGTATTTCTTCGAAACTCCGTGGATTAAGGACTATCCACTTATCTTGTGCTTCCTTTATAAAATTATGTTTATTGAGAGTATTGTTGTTTTCAAAAAGAAGGAATCAGGATTTCCAGACGAGTCATGAAGCCACTTGATGTAAGGAGCTAATCAAATAATAAAAATGGAAAGGAAGGTGGACTCATTACGAGACAAGCCTAACCCACCACCAGCGTTTCATTTTCTGGCTCCCCAAAGGAGTGTAAGCCATTTTTAGTTTCAGAACAGTTTCAGATGGTTTGCTGTTACACACAAGTCCTGGGAGGTGACTTGTTTGTAGTAGACAGTTCCACAGAGCAAAATATTCTTACCGTGTCGAGACGGAAAAGAACATGTGAAATTGCTCCAGAAAAGGTTTAATATTTATGAAGCAATTCTGGTTTCTGATTGGTTGGTAGCAGAACGTGAATTAATTTGATTTGTCAGTTCTTGGCAGCATCGTTTATAAATGGAATCGTCCGACTGTGTGGGATCATACCCCATTATAGAACTTCACTATGATGGGATGTGTCTCCTAGCGGCTTCGGCTGCAGGGAGACAGGGTAGTACACGTCAAGGATTCGTCACTTGACACTCAGCCCAACAGGTGAGGGGCCAGGAACCGGCCCAGCACCTGTTGGACTGAGGTACGCCGCCTGGGTAATACCTAGGAGGTCCATCCTCCCAGGCCTTGCCACCGGGCTTTTCGGTGGGGCAAGTTTATTACTTGCTGCCTGAGGCACCCCGACCGGGGAATGCCAACGGGGTTACTCACGCAATTTTTAAAATTGCAGGAGTCCCCCTCCTTTAGGGGAGCCTGCGGGGTTCCCACTTTCCGGCCTTGTGCCAAATATTGCCGATGTGGGCGGCAATTAAATAACTACCCCATTATAGAACCAAAATATTGCAACACTAACCAAAAAATAAGCCACTCAAGAGTCCAGTAGAGCAGGGTTTCCCAAAGTGAGCTCTGTGGATGAGGCGGAGGGGTTCCGGAGGCCCTTTCTTAAAATAGGACCAAATGCTTTATATGGAAAAATCAAATTACTGCTTCCAGGTCCCGCCTCTCAATATTTTATGTGTATGTGAGCATTCTACTTAAGTAGATAGTAGGATTCCACACAAGTAGGGAAGGAATAACTTCATTCACTGTCCTAAAACAATAGCCTTCAAACTAAGCAGAAATCAGAGGCCCATAGTATTAATGCTGGAGTTCCTCAGAGGTTCATCCTGGGCCCAACTCTCTTCCGGATCTACATCAATGATCTCCCAAAACACATACTTAAATCATTCGTTGACATCTATGGCAACACATCAAAGGCTGTAAATGACAAAGTTCTCTCTGATTCTCTCTCCTCTGATCTTGAGCATGTGGTACAGTGGGGGAAGAGGTGGCTGATTACTTTTAATGCATCTAAAACCAAGCTCCTATCTTTACATCATCAACACTCTGTCCCCATCTGGCATTAATTGAAATGGATGGCTCTCGTCTTGGGGAGGCTCCATGTTTTGACAAGCTTCTGAGATTGACCTTTACTCCTGATCTGAAATAGAACACATACATCAAGTCTGTTTGCGAAGATCGCTGGGAAAATGGTAGGATCCTTCTACCACTCCAGAAGATATCTCACTACTGATGCAATTCTCTATCTATATAAAAGCCAAGTACGTCCAAGGATGGAGTACTGCTGCCACATCTTGGTTTGAGCTGCTAAAAACAGCCTATCCTGCCTTGACAGAGTACAAAATAGACTTTGTGACTTAGTGCGGGATGCCCTTTTCTCTTCCTTGCAACCTCTCTCCCACAGAAGAGACGTTGCAAGCCTGTCTTTGTTTTATCGTTATTTCCATGGCAGGTGCTCGTCTGAGCTCCAATCTCTGGTCTCCCCTCGCAAATCTTTCACAAAAAACACCCGTCTAGCTGAAACCACTGTCAGTAATTTTCCCCACTCTTTATCTGTGCCTAAATCAAAACATAGATTCCATGAACAAAGCTTCTTTCTTAGAACTGCATGCTTGTGGAACACCCTTCCGTTTGCCTGTTTCCCACCTGACTACAACTTGGATGTCTTCAAGTCCAACATAAACAAATTCCTGATGAATCGCCCCTTTATCCCAGAGTGGCTTCCGGGCCTTGATAAGTGGTGACCTCCATGTGAAAAAAAAAAAAAAAAAACTGAACACATCTTACTTTGACAATAGATGATGCCAATTAAAGTTCGCTACCGATTTGTTGTTTGGTTGGGTGTGTCTTCCATGAGAGATTTTGGGCTCTTATTAGAAGGCATGTTTCCAACTTTTTGGTAAATCTCCATGTTTCTGAATCATAGAGGAGGATGGGCTGTATTATGACCTGTGTATTAAATAAACGGTTCCATGCAAAATACTGTGCAGATTTTTGAGTTCATTTTTACTGGAAAGAGACATGATTCATCATTACAGGTGTTAAGAGTTTCATGAAAAATAAAATAAATTAACAAAAAAATGCAAAGATTTTTGATTAATCAAAAACAAAAAAATAGTTGTAAACATTATCATTAGTTAGTATTAAAAATTTGAAATTAATGCTTTTCATATTTATTTTAGAAATTATCTTGTTAGTGCTCCGTGAAAAACATTTGTCCTGCTCAGGGGCTGGTGTCCTGAAGTTTTGGAAACCCTGCAATAGACAAGGAAGAGATTAAAAGGCCAGCTGACAAAAAGCACCTTTTCCAGCGAGACTCATAATGAATGCTGTTCACATTGTGACCTCATCGTATGAAAAGGCTGTGAAATGGAAATGTGTTGGTTGGCGTGAATAAAACATCTGCCCTTGTGTAACCTCGTATTCGAAGTGGATCTCAACTCTGATGCGTGTACGCGTTTTCTTGCTCCATCAGAGTCGATGGTAAGGAGATAAAACGAAAGGCCATAAAACCTGCATTCTGGGTCCAACCTGTCTGATACTTAAGGTTTCTTACAATCATGGAATCCATTAAAAGATTACCAAAGCGGGAAATATTCTTCTGCCATGAAATTGTCTTCCATGGTCTGAGATATATAAAAGAATCAAAGATGGCGTAGCTAAAACAAAACACAATTGCAACTACTCTTCCGATTTTTTTTTTTTTTTCGGATTTTTGCAATAATTCTCTTTTATTTTCTTTTAAAATTGATGGATTCATATTCTTCGACAAGTCAGGGCAGAATAGATAAACAAATTGACATAATAATTCTGTGCTTTGAAACAGATGCTGTAAAGAATTGAATATTTAATATGCTGAAAGAAATAAATGGTAAGATGGACAGCATCTTGAAATTTTGAATATAGCCATTTTGTCATTATATATATATATATATATATATATATATATATATATATATATATATAAGTAAATTCTTGGTACAGCAAAATGGAAGGAGAAATTTCAGAGGAAACCTAATTTAATTTAAATACCAAAAAAACAAAAAAAACGGGCAGGTGAAATTATTAAAATTTCCTTAAGGCCTTATCGTCTGACCCTCTAAGAGGAAACGTCAGAATGATAAATTAAAAACTAAGAAACGAATGAGGAAAGAAGGGAATTTGGTTTCAGTTGGAAGACCAGTGAGAAAAAAAAAAAAAAAAAAATCTCACTGTTCAGAGATATATATATATATATATATATATATATATATATATATATAAAGTAATGGGAAATATTTTACGACCGGGTAATGCTGTACGGCCTGCTAGCGTATATATATACATATAAGTAAATATGATTTTGTCTATCTAGTGTATATATATTTGTTTAAATATTTTGCCTTTCAAGCTCCTGTCAGTTTTTTTGTCTACAGACATGAAACTTAATATATAGGGTATTCAAACCCATACAAAATTTCATATTTGAGTTTTAGCTGGGGAAAATGAAAGCAAAAGTGTGAAAATTAAAATAAAAGGAATTTGCCAGATAAAGGTCGAATGATGACATTACGAATATTCATGTTTTAATTGTTGGCCTTGCAGCAAACATGTCTTCATACCTCAGGCATTAACGTCGAAGGAAAAAGTAAATCGAAAGCTAAACGTTTTGGTTTTGATTCTCAGTGGTAGTGCACAAGTTATTTTTTTTTTTTTTACTTTTTAAATTATTACTATATATTGGATCCAATATAATCTATCATATAAAGGCGAAAATGTGTGTGTGTTTGTGTGTATGTGCATTTTTGTGTATGTCCGGCAAAGGCTTTTGGAGGTGGGGGGGGGGGCGCTGCGGGCGGTTACTCTTTCTTAAAACCTTTTATATGGTACCTAGATTATAATATCTACGATTTACAAAAGGCGGTGGTGTGTATCTTTTATTAGGGCGACTTTTGCATGCTATTTTCGCAGTATTTCTTAGTCTCCGCTTGCTTATTTGGCTTTTCTGTATATAAACGAAACTGAACCCGTAGTGAAATGAACCTCCGTGGGATTCGTGCTTGGGGCATCCAAAAAACAACGAGTTTGATCAATGTGGCTAAAACCCGTCATATCAGACAATTGCTATTCATTTTGACACTCCCTTATTTATGGGGAGATTTTCCCCAACATCTTGGAGGGAAACGCATACACTGGCTTGCAGCGAAAGTTAAGTTTCTCCGTATGGCATGATGTGTGACCTCATTAAATTCACACACCTGTCACTTAAGTTTTTAATCATTAAATTAAAACCCTTTTCATTCCTGGCCGAGCGGGTAAGATACCTGTCTTTTTCCCCCCCCTTTCTTTTCCACCTTCGCATCAAGGCTTCAGATTCAAGCCTACCTTCTTACCAAAAATTTTTTTTTTTTTTTACACCTTCAAAACACCCAGGCATGCCTCCTGGTAAAATAATAAATACGAAATCTGCATTAATCCCTGAGTGGCTTCCGGGCCTTGATAAGTGGTGATCACTGTGTAAAAAAAAAAAAAATCAAAATATCATATTTAAGTGTAATTTACGACCAGGCAATGTCGAGTGCCCTGCTAGTATATATATATATATATATATATATATATATATATATATATGATTTTATCTATCTAGTGTATGACATTGTTTATTTAATGAGCAATCCTCGTTGATGAAGCATTTAACAATTGAAAGGCCATTAACCAATACTTTCCTGCAATTTACATAACAAAGCTCTTAACTGTCCGAACAATGCAGCTGATCAATGATGTGGAAATTCCTAACGCCGTTCCACATGCATTAACCTTAAAACTTGGTGCAGCAAGCAATGTGCCATGAAATGCATTCTGCAATTTTATGCACGCTTCCATGTGTTTCGCACTCATCTTACCATGTTACAAAAACAAAATTTTGAAGGAAAATTCTATTTAAAAATAACCAAAGTATTATGCGCTTATTTAGGTTTCTTTCTTATTGCACTGTGATCAGAAAGGCAGCATATAATATTACGTATTGATTGGCTGATAGTCATGAGTTGGAGTAGGAGCTGATTAGGAAAGATGGATAGTAGCAATAGTAGGGGTATGTTGGTAGGGCATATCTAGATGCAACAAGATGATTTGGATTTGATATGATCCCTGGAAAGGGATATATAAAGTTTAAAATAGCTGAGTGGTCTTGCTACATTTTGTGTAATCTATAAATATAAAAGCGAAAATGTATGTATGTGTGTTCGCTTTCTTGGTATGTCTACAAAAGGCTTAACAACTTAACAACTTTTTAACACTTTTTATATCACATGTAAATCGTAATATCTCAGACTTAACAATGGAGCTCGCCTGTCTATTTAATTTGTTCGACTTTGGGAAGATAAATATTCAACATTTGTCACTCACCACATGTGGATTAGTCTTTTTCCTATAATAAAAGCGACACTAATTCTGGCGGTATTTTCCGTCTATCGGCGGAAATGTCCGAAAGCAATCAGCTTTGATCAATGTGGAAATATTTTCCATATATCAAACAATTGCTATTCAATTTGGACAAGGGGAGCTGGTCCCCCCCACCACCAACTTCTTGGGAAAATAAAAATAAAAAAAGCGTTCCTGCAGTAAATGAAATACTATCCCGCAGTCAAAAGTTGACCTCATTAAGTCATTAAAACGTGCACCTGCTAATTTAAGTAATTAAATCAATTCAAACGTGTTTCTGTTAGCATTTCACAGTGGTCCAATGGTTAACGTCGCACGTTGTTTTTTTTCCACACATTAATTTCCAACTTTGTCTCAAGGGTTCGGGTTCGATCCTCATACTTACCTACCAAAACATTTTGTTATATTTTAACCCCCTCCCCCCGGAGTTTTTATTTACTCAAAACGACACACACCTCCAAACACCCGGGCAACGCCGGGTACCCCTCGCTAGTCTATAAATATAAAAGCGAAAATGTATTTATGTGTGTCCACTTTTTCTGTATGTCTACAAAAGGCTTTTTTCAGAGAAGCGGTCGGTCGCCTAACAACTTTTTTAAACTTTTTATATCACATGTAAATCGTAATATCTCATACTTAACAACGGAGCTTGCCTGTCTATTTAATTGGCTCCACTTCGGGAAGATAAATATTCAACAGTTTTCGCTCGCCACATGTGGATTTGGCTTTTTCCTATAATAAAAGCGACATTAATTCTGGCAGTATTTTTCCGGTCGCCATTGCCAAAAATGTTCGAAAGCAATCAGCTGTAATCAATGTGAAAATATTTTCCTTATATCAAACAATTGCTATTCAAATTGGACAAGGGGAGCTGGTCCCCCCCCAACATCTTGAGAAAATAAAAAAAACCTGCAGTAAAGTTGACCTCATTAAGACATTAAAACGTGCACCTGCAAATTCGAAGTAATTCAATAAATTCAAACGTGTTTCTGTTAGTATGTCGCAGTGGTCCAATGGTTAACATCGCATGTTTTTTTTCACACTTTAATTTCCAACTTTGCCTTAAGGGTTCGGGTTCGATCCTTATACTCACCTACCAGAACATTTTTTATTTTACCCCCCCCCCTCCGGAGATTTAATTTGCCTCCAAACACCTGGGCAACGCCGGGTACCCCCCGCTAGTCTATATATATAAAAGCGAAAATGTGTGTATGTATGTATGTATGTATGTGTGTTTGTATGTCTCACAAAAACTTTCGACAGAGGCGACGGATTTTGACGAGATAGGTATCATTTTCAAGCTCGAACCTTTGGCCAACAAATATCGAAAAATTGGCCAAAAACATTGATTCCTTCACCTTCAATCAGACCGTTTTCTACCATGAGGAGTGAAAAAAAAATCGTATCTTCATGACAAGATGGCTTCTACGCATGCGTCAAGACGCGTGAAAGACATTATACCTTGAATTCATTTAAATATTATAAAAACCGACCTAGATTCGTCCACGTGTTCATAGTGCAATGGGGTAATTGATAGTGTCGTTATCTTAAGATTGCAGGTTCAATACCAGTTATTAGATATTTTTTTTCGATTTTTAAACTTTTAATATTGAAACAAGGCTATTTATACCATTTTTTTTTCGCCTTTCGCTGTGTTCTTCTTTGTGTTTGTTTTTCCGACCGTATTCATTCCCCCCACTTTTTTTTTTTGGTTTTGTTTATCCGATTTTTTTAAAGAAGTTTTACGTCCGTTCGCTGTTCTTTAGTGTTGCTTTTTTTCCGATGTTTTTAAAGTTTAAACAGGATTATTACTTCGCTTATTCTTTACCTCCCACCCCTACACACACACCTCCGAACATCCGGCTAACGCCGGGTACCCCAGCTAGTCTATTATATAAATCTCACTTGTCTGTTTAAATGTATGTATGTATGTATGTATGTATGTTTGCATGTCTGCCTAAAACCTTTGACAGAGGCGACGGATTTTCAGGAGATCGGTATCATTTTGAAGCTCGACCCTTTAGACGACAAATATTGAAAAATTGGATAAAAACATTAATTCCTTCACCATCAAGGAGGGGTCGCTTTTTTTGTCGATATTTTCGAAAGTCATCCCCTCTTTTCGATTGACTAGCCTTAATTTTAAACTAGCCTTAATTTAAACCTTCACCAGTTCTGGTTTGGCGATGGACACAACAGCAAAGACGTCACGTTTTTTTTTTCCACATTCTTTTTCTTCTTCGTGGTACAGGTTCGAGCCTGCCTGCCTGCCTACCTACTACCACTTTTTTTTTGCCCCAACACACACCTCCAAACACCCAGGCAACGCCGGGTATCCAGGCTAATAAACAGTAATATATAAGAAGTATGTTGTAGTTTGCTTGAAGTATTGTTTATTAGATAAAAGGTGTTTTTGAAAGCTTTTCAATACAGGAATTATTCAGTAGTTGTAAACAAATATATAAATAATGATAATGCAATAACTTTTTTATTTACCTGATTATAGATGGTATATTTTGACTGCAGGTGGTATCATCTGCAGTCGAAATATACCATCTATAATCAGGTAAATATAAAAAGTTATTGAATTATTATTATTTATTTATCTGTTTACAATGATCGAATAATTCCTGTAGTGACAAGCCTTCAAACACATCTTTTAAATCTACTATGTCGTAGACACAACGGAATTTTTAGCGCGACGCTTGTGTACCTTTCAATACCAGCTGGTATTTATGGTCTAACTAGCCAATCACAATACATAACAGAGCATAGAAGCGCGTATTACAGCAATATGTAAATGACCTAGCTCAGTGCGAGATGATGTCATAGCAAGGAAAACGGAAAAAGATTATAAAAAAACATGTGTGCAGACTGATGATCACGTTAGAGACATGTGGGTAACGTCTCAGCTGAGACGGAGAAGGAGGAATAAAGGTTTTTTGTTAAAACCTGAAAAAGCCTCTTCCCTTATTATATTCGTTGCAACGGAGCCTACAACGTGTTGGGGCCCTACATATAACGACTATTACATGAGGAAAGACCCGACTGTACTTATATTCATTACAATCATTATTTGGACTATCGTTCTCACAACATTTCAGACGATGTAGTCTCTGAGTTTTTACAAGGACCTGTGGCATAGAAAATATACTGCGCAAAATTCACTTCAAAGTGACGCTTTTCTTTCGATGCAGCTGATCAATGATGTGGAAATTTATAACGTTATTCCACGTGCATTAACCAGTAAACAATGGGCCATGAAATGTATTCTGCAATTTCATGCATGTTTGCATGTATTTAACGCTTATTTTACCATGTTGCAAAAATATAATAATTTGCACGAAAATTCTGTTTAAAAACTAGCAGTCCGCCCGGTCGTAAGATGCGCTTAAATATGATATTTTAATCCATGCAGATTATGTATTTATTATTATAGAGACAATTCTCTGTTGATTATTATAGTGAACCTAATATATAGTAGTGAGATTAAAACTAAAAAAATTATACATATGATTTGGGTACCATCAGCTAGATTCGAAACCAAAACATACAATTCTCCTCCCTTATTCCTTAGCCTCTGAACCACGCCCATATATATATATATATATATATATATATATAATAGAGAGAGAGAGAGAGAGAGTAGGATATGATATGATAGCGTGTGTGTTATTTTGTCTTTTATGCTGTCATCTTTTTATCTTCCGAGTGATTGCCGTTTAATTGTTATGATCTTCCATTTTTTGTAATAAATAATTTTAACAAGAATTCTTTGTAAGTTTTGGTTTCGATTATAGCTGATGGCACTGAAGTCATCTAATTTTTTTATAAATAATTTTACTAAGAATACTTGATCAGTTTTGGTTTTGGTTTTGATTACAGTAGAAGGAACTCAAGTTATTCTAGAAGTGTAAGCCATGTTTAGTTTCAGAACAGTTTCCGATGGTTCGTTGTTCTAAACAAGTTTTGAGAGATGACTGGTTTGCAGTAGACAGAACAGTTTCCGATGGTTCGATAGTTTTGAGAGATGACTGGTTTGCAGTAGACAGAACAGTTTCCGATGGTTCGCTGTTACACACAAGTCCTGAGAGGTGACTTGTTTGCAGTAGACAGTTCCACAGAGCAAACTATTCTTACCGTGTCGAGACGGGAAAAAAAACATGTGAAATTGCTACGGAAAAGGTATTTATGGAGCAATTCTGGTTTCTGATTGGTTGGTAGCAGAACGGGAATTAATTCGATTCGTCAGTTCCTAGCAGCATCATTTATAAATAGAATCGTCCGACTGTGTGAGATCATACCCCATTAAAACACTCTTGTGATGGGATGTGTCTCCTAGCGGCTTCAGCTGCAGAGAGACAGGGTAGTACATGTCAAGGATTCGTCACTTGACACTCAGCCCAACAGGTGAGGGGCCGGGAACCGGCCCAGCACCTGTTGGACTGAGGTACACTGCCTGGGTAATACCTAGGAGGTCCACCCTCCCAGGCCTTGCCACCGGGCTTTCCGGTGGGGCAAGTTTATTGCTTGCTGCCTGAGGCGCCCCGACCGGGGAATGCTGACGGGGTTACTCAGGCAACTTTTAAAATTGCAGGAGTGCCCCTCCTTTAGGGGAGCTTGCGGGGTTCCCACTTTCCGGCCTTGTGCCACATAATGCTGAGGTGGGCAGCATTTAAATAACTACCCCATTATAACTCCAAAATATTGTAACAGTTATATATATATATATATATAACTTTAGTTCCTTCTACTATATATATATATATATATATATATATGTATATATATATATATTTTTTTTTATTTTTTATTTTTTTTTGTTTCATAAGTTTCAGCTTCAGTTTCGATTCAAGCTGATGCACCCAAGTCATATTGATATTTTTTTTATTTATTTTATTTTTTGAAATCACAACTTTTCTTTCAGTGCAGCAATATAAGAATCGATGGAAAATTGACTCTATAATAATATATACGAAATCTGCATAAATGAAAATATCATATTATAGCGTACTTTACGACCGAGCTATGCCAGACGTCCCTATTAGCTAAGATAAATACTTTTGCAGTTTTAACAAAAGAGCTACAATAATATCAGGGCGTCTCCATCTCCAGGGCATCTGAACATTCACAGAATGCCAACATCAGTATATTACATATGAAAGAGTCCGCTGTGGAATTTCCACAGGTCGTGCTTGTAAATTATAAATTAGGGATTGACAAGATTCATGCCAAAATTTAAATTTACAAATCTCATTAATTTGTCAATTGAAATTATAAATTTTCTTGTAGGTAATAGTTTTGTCGATATTAAATTGATTTAATAAAAAATAAAAAAGGAATAAATTGTGAAAACCTTTCCTATGGTCTTATTTAATGGATAAATAAATTTTTATTAAAAAGAGTTCATGGAAGGAAGGTAACTGCTCTCTCTCTCTCTCTCTCTCTCTCTCTTCCCTTTCTTTTTTCTCCCACTCTTTCCTGGTCCTAGATATTTCCTTAAACTATATCCGATGGTGAGGCCCCAGCCTGCGGGCTTTGGGGAGTGTGGAGCTACCCATTAATTGCTATTGCTCCTAGGTCCACTCTGACCCGGAGTGGTAGCACCCGTTAGGGTCCCAACTATGGATTAAATAGAAACCGACTTGAAAAAAAAATATTCTATTAAAAAAATTTTCTTCAAAATAATTGGATTCAGCATTAAATAACCTGAAAATGATTGATATGCCGTAAAACAAAAACAACCAACCAATCCACTCCTTTCTATCTCTCTTGTGACCCCAAAAGCTTATTGTTTTTAAAAGAGCTCCTACCCAATACATACTATAGCTCAGGCGAATTGATTTCTTCTTTCTTTAGATTTAGTTACGGTCCTATTCAAAAGATAAATAAATTTCTACCAGAATTACCAAAATGTTAATATTCATCTATTTATAGTAATAAATTTATGTGAACAAATGCAAAAGTTTTTGTCTCGCGTTTACAAGAAACTAATGAATGAAATGTTTTCTTATAAAAAATTTCGGTTTCAAGTAGCGATCTTTGCGAACCCATCAAGTTCATTATATTTTAGACATAGATTAATTATATTGGTTTAATAAAAACTTAGCAATAAAATAACATCGTAGATCACTCGAGCCATAAAAGTCAATAAACCGGAAATTCAATGCTCAAGTTTCGCTCTGAATTGGAGTCAGTAGTTGAACACATCTGAACTATAGAATTCAAAATTCGAATCTCTTGCATATAAGACGAGTACTCTGCCATCTGAGCAAGTGTGCCACACACAAGATGCCCTCCGGGGCCCTGGTGACAAGATCAAAGTGTAGTATCTGTTCCAACAGATACTGCAAGCTATGACTAGCTATGACTAGCAAAGACCAGATGTGGGGGCAACCCCACATGCCTGACCTTTAACCAGCTCCCATTTCCCACCTCTCGGGAGCTGGTCCCCTTTTCCCCTTCCCCCTCCCTTCACTCCTCACATTAAAAATCGGCCTTGTGCCTAATTTGCTCGGTGGGGGAGCAAATAAATACCATCTGTTCCAACAGATACTGCAAGCAAAGACCGGATATGGGGGCAACCCCACATACCTGATCTTTAACCACCTCCCATTTCCCACCTCTCGGGAGCTGATCCCCTTTTTCCCTTCCCCCTCCCGTCACTCCTCACATTAAAAATTGGCCTTGTGCCTAATTTGCTTGGTGGGGGAGCAAATAAATACCCACAAGAAAGTTCACCGTTCAAAAGTTATTTTTAGGGATATTCAGGTCTGATTTGAACTATACGCAGATCAAAGTAAACCAAGAGGAAATCCGAATATCTGACGTTATTTGGCTGTGGAAATAATTATATCATCGTCCTGAAAATTCTAATATCAATTTGCTTGCTAGATTAGCTTTTTGGATGATATTGTCCTAGCGAGTACAAAAATCCTACTTGTGAGACATCAGCTTGGGTTCTCAATAGTTGGATGACCGCACCACTTGCTGGATACAAAGTAGGTGCATTCCCTACTCAGATTTTGGCACGGATTACTCGATCAATTAATAGACTTTCTTGTGTATGATGCGGTTGCTCAGGTGGCAGGGTACTCGCTTCGCATGCAAGAGATTCCAGTTTCGAATTCCAAGTTCAGATGTGTTCAACTAATGTGAGCCTACATGAGGGCAAAACTTGAGTCTTGGACTTTCGATTTGTTGGCTTTCATGGCTTGTGTGAGTTGCGACGTTATTTGACCGTGGAAATAATTATATAATCTCTCATATTCTGAAAATTCTAATATATTTATTAGTGATCGGACGATTCCAATATTTTCCCCGATTCCGTACTAATATTCTGATTCCGATACAATTTCCGATTCCGATTCTTTATAAATCTCTATATATTTTAATATAGAGTCGTTATTTCTGGCGACCATTGAAAACGATTAGCGAATACATTTGATAACTAAGGAATTAATATCATAAAAACTACTTGCCGGCGACAATGTTAAATGTGACATTAGTTCAAATCAGACCTGAATATCCCTAAAAATAACTTTTGAACGGTGAGCGTTTAGTTAGTATTCGTCGGTACTTTTACACACACATAAGCACACACACATATATTATATATATATATATATATATATATATATATATATATATATATATATAAGTGATGGAACGATTCCAATACAATTACCGATTCCGTACTAAATTTCCGTTTCCGATTCTTTATAAAATCTCTATATATTTCAATATAGAGTCGTTATTTCTCCCGATTACCGTAAAAAAATACATGCTAAATGTGCAGATATTTTCCTAAACAAAAAAAAAAATACACTTGTATGAATCATTTATCGATTTTAGTTTTACTAGTTGGTAAAAACCAATAAATATTTATTATTTTATAATTATTACCGGTAAAGGTAGATTTTGCTTTAAACATATTCAAATAAAGAAAGAAAATTAAAAGAATCGTTTTGGCATCGGAAAATATGCACAGATTTTTCTGATTTCGATACGAATTCTGATACCCCTAAATGTCCGGATTTTTCCGATTCCCAATTCTGATTCTGATTAATCGTCCCAACACTAATATTTATATTTACGAAAAAAAAAAAAAAGAAATAGTGGTTCTTAAAAATGTTTACGTTATCGACAATCCAAACGTGCTTATTTAACCATTTTTTTAAAAAAGTTTTTGTCCGTTCGATTAATCGACCGACAACGCAATCTGAATATTATTCCTCATCTTAATAAGCCGAAGAATTTTTAAATTTTTCTTTTTTGTTCTTTTTTTTTTCTTTTCCAATGTTTTCATTAAATCTTCATTATGCCAACAGAATTCAATCGCATGTCGCGCTTCCGTGGGCACATTCAAGCGTTTTGCTAACTCTGTTGCCATTTTATAGCAAATTCATCCATCGTCCCCCCCCCGCATCCTTTGAATTCATTAGAGTCCTGCATGGATGATGGATGGGAGGAGAGAAAAGAAGATAAACATGATGGGGATGCTGGCATATTGGATAACATAGCAAACTATGGAATCAACCATGTCAAGTTCAAATCCTACTAGATCTATCATTCGTATTACAGTAAAATCTCAGGATACGGTGGCTCCAGGATGTGATGACCCCGGGATATGTTTTTTTCAGGTTACGATGTTTTTCCGGCCCCTGGTTGCGGTATTCACCCACCTTATGGTGTTATTTATAATGTTGTTTATTATATACTGTACCACATTTTGTTACTAATCTTCAATATGTACTGTATAAAAAATTTTTAAGCTCCGCCATACTGTGATTTCACCTTATAATCCTACCCGGAAGGGATTAATGCCGTATCCAGGGGTTCTGCTGTATTTGGACTTTTCAGATTATTATTCGCTTTTGGAGGTAATTATCAAAGCTAACTTATGATGATCCACTTTCTAGTTTGTTGAGAGAGTTGACTTCCTTACATGCATAGAGTCATTACTTTTAGAAACATATCTATTTATAAAAAGTACTTGTCGGCGACAATGTTAAATGTGACATTAGTTCAAATCAGATCTGAATATCCCTAAAAATAACTTTTGAACGGTGAACGTTTAGTTAGTACTCGTCGGTACTTTTACACGCACACAAATATATATATATATATATATATATATATATATATATAAGTGATGGAACGATTCCAATATTTTTTTTCGATTCCGATAAAATTATCGATTCTGTACTAAATTTCCGATTCCGATTAGCAGGCTGCCCTGCGTTGTCTGGTCATAAAATATGCATAAATATGAAATAGAATATGCATCAAGTGCACTTGAAAACCAAAATACAACGTAATATTAGGAAAATAAACAAATGTTTTACTTGTTTGAAATTTATCACAAATATATTTCGGAGGTATACTCCATCTTCAGTGTGGTTTTTTTTTTCCTTTTCTTCTTTCTTGTCATGCTGTAAATTTGGAGAAAGAAGTCTGTTTGTAAAGAGCCGCGCATTGTATCTAGCTGTTGTATTTTAAAATATTTTAATTAATACAGAAAATGAGACGTGTATGTGAGTATTATGTTTTTTTTTCTAGACAATTCACTTCTTGTAAGTAAAAAAACAAAAAAAGTTCCCGCTGAAATTAAAACCAAGTCCTAAAGTACGATAACCATTACACCAGCTTGACACGATGCTACAAAGTATTTTTAAACATTCTTAACATAAAGAAACTGTCAGGTTTCATAGCCGCGTATGCATATTCTTGAAACAGTTGAAAACGGGGAAAAATTCGACGACACCCATGGACAAATTTTTCAATGTTGATCCCTTAGCCGCTGTTTTTTTTTTTTTTTTTCCAGATGATAACCGATTAAACAGTTTTCCACGTGTCTGATTATCCTATATACCAAATTTCAAATCTATAGATAAAACATTCGTTGAGTATATAGGTTGAGAAGTGTCTTCACTCACATTCTCACTTTTATAGATATATAGATAAGATACACTTATCCATTTGGATTATTCAGACGACTTTTCTTATCTTGAGTGTTATTTTCACAACGTTTCGATCGATGTAATCTTCGACCTTCTTCTTTCGGTGTATCTTGTTAAACTTAGGAATCTGTACGGAATTTCAAACTGAGCCCTTTATTTAATCCACGGGGGTAGTATGTTCTTATTCCATCAGCCGTGACCAGGTAGAAATTCTAAATAATTCGCAAATATATTTTAAGTATCACCCGCACTGAGGATTGAACCTTCACCTCCAGCTAATCCAGAACAGTAATCCGATTGATCCAAATGATTAATTCACATCTCAAAAATTCAGAAAGAAGAATTTGTTTACATTGGACTTGAAAACGGCAACGTTATAGTCAGCTGGGAAGAATCCCTGTGGTATGGTGTTCCACAAACGGGTAATTCTAAGAAAGAAAGTTTGCTCATGGCCATTTGGTTTAGTTTTTGGCAAAGATAGAGTAAAAGATTTCACCGACAGGGTTGATATGTCGTAAAACAAAACAAACCTTTTTTCTTTTTCTTTTTTTTACCCTGTCTACACTTCCTCCTTTTTTTTCTGTTTCCTCTTTTTTTCTTTCTTTCAAGCGCTTTCCTGTCTTTCATTTTTCCTCCAATAGAAGATTGAAGATATAAAAAAACTTGAAGGTTACGAATATTTTTTTCCAAAATTATCGGATTCGACATTAAATAACCTGAAAATTGTTGATATGCCGTAAAACGAAACACTCAAAATAAATCATCCTCTTTTCTTTCTTTCTTTTTCCTCGATCTTTTCTTTTTCTTTCCTTTCGTCTGTTTTCTTTTTCTTTCCTTTCGTCTTTTTTTCTTTTTCTTTCCTTTCGTCTTTTTTTCTTTTTCTTTCCTTTCGTCTTTTTTTCTTTTTCTTTCCTTTCGTCTTTTTTCTTTTTTTCTTTTCCTTTGCTCTTTCCTTCTTTCTTTGTTTTCTTTTTCTCTTTTTTCTATTTCTCTTTTTGCTTTCCTTTCGTCTTCCTTTTTTCTTTTTCTCTTTTCTTTCGTCTTCCTTTTTCTTTCCTTTCGTCTTTTTTCTTTTTCTCTTTTTTACTTTTTCTTTCCTTCCGTCTTTCTTTTTGTGTCATCATTTTTTTTCTTTCTTTTTTCCGCGATAATTTATTTTTCTCTCCTTCGTTCTTTTTCTTTTTTTTTTTTTTTCTTTTTCCTTTCTCTTCCATCCTTTCATCATTCATTCAGAGAATATCTCTTGTGCAACTTCATGGAAACTTTTCCCCAATAATTTTTTTTTTCTCTAATTAGGAATCAGAAACAAAATCACCTGACCCCCTGAGGTCAAATAATTGTCCATTATGTGGTTAATTGGGGCAAATCTGAAACAGTGGAGGGGGTATATCACCTTAATAGGTTGCTTCAATTTCAAGGTTATTTTGTAACCAGAAACCTTATTTGCCTTAAACAAAGAAAATAAAAAAATAAAAAAAAGTCGTTAAATTTTGTTTTAAATTTCAATTAAAAAAAATTTTTTTTTTAATTTTAGATCAAGATGGCTATTATAATATTTCTCTGCCTCAAGACAATCATTTTTTTTTTTTAATTTTAACATTTTTTCTTTTTCTTTCTCTGCTGTCTTTTCGTTTTTCTTTTTTTTTTTCCCCTTTAATTTTTCTCTCCTTTAAGTTTTCATCTGCACCCCGCCTCTTTTTCTTTCCTCCCTTTTTGTTTATACGGCATAATCACGTTGACACACCGGTTCCCGTTAGATGACTGAAGTTAAGCAATATTAAGCCTAGTCAGTACTAAAATGGGTGACCATTTGGTAATTCCAGGTGCTGTATGTGCTCTTCACTTATCTCGGCATTGTTTCCCAATCGTCCTGGACTTCTCCTTGTCACTGGACGCAAGCAATGCCGATTCAGAAGAGGTGTAGAAAGATCGAGGATTGCGCAACCTTTGCCTCACAATTACACGCACAGCTACTTTTACAGGGGTGTATCCATTATCTCTTGAGACTTAATGAAGATATCGATTGATCTCAAATTAATTTCTTTTTTCCTCTTTCATTCTTTCTCTTTCTTTCTCCTTTATGTACTCATCTATCTACAACCACTGTCAACAATTTCTCTAACTCTCTACCTGTGCCATAAACTAAACGAAAATTCCATGAGCAGAGTTTCTTTCCTAGAGATATCCGCCTATAGAGCACAATACCGTTGGGCTGCTTCCCAGCTGATTATATCATGGTTGTTTCAAGTAAATAAGTTCTATCTATCTATCTGTTTATCTCTCTTTCTCTCTCTCTCTATACACACACATATATATATATATATATATATATATATATATATATATATAGTCATCAATATACAGTACTGTTTCGCTGTTTCACAGCTCATTAGTGCGGCTAGATCGAAACCCGACCGCCCAAATGACAGTCAAGGGTTCTCACCATTGCGGTATACGGCTGCTGATATGTGGGTAATGAATTAACTTTGTTTTGACATCGTCCAAATGCCTCCCCTAGATTTGTTTATTTTCCTAATATTACATTGTCATTTGGTTTCATGCGCAGTTGATGCGTATTTTATTTTATATATATATATATATATATATATATATATATATATTATATATAGTAAGTTTTGAAAATATATATGCTAATTAAATAATTTTGAAAATATATATGCTAATTAAGCTGCGTAGAATTGTCTGTGTTTCATCCTCGTTAGAATTCATCAGGCTTTTCGGAAAATTCTGAGTAGCTTGATTGCCATATATATTTTCAAAACTTACTACTTAATTCTACTTGAGTTTAGCGCACTATCGAAGTAAATATTGAAAACAGTTACATAAAATTTTATGTAGATACATAATATATATATATATATATATATATATATATATATATATATATATATATATATATATAATGTAGAGACAGATAGAGAATTCCATTAATTAAACGCATTCTTTTTAGTGGGGTTCGTGTTTGTATATACATTACAAACTGTCCTGTTTCCTTTTCACCTGCTTAATATTTAATGATAATTTTCCACTAATGACGCCCCCCCCTCCCCCTCTCTCTCTCTGTTCATGAAATGCAATATAGCGTGTAAACTAATCAAGTTATTTAAATTTCATGCTATCAACATTAATTTAACATTAAAATTATTTCCTGGTAACTTTGATGCGTATGAATTCCAGATTCCTTTAATGCAAATATATATATATATATATATATATATATATATATATATGAATGATTAAAACATATATCTTGAAATTGTTTCAAGATGAGTCATCAGTGATTTGCTGGATTTATCACCTGTTTTTTTTTTTTTTTTTTTTTTTAAACATCATTCTAACTAAACCAGCATAACCACGTTGACATACCGTTATTGTTAGATCATCGAAGTCAAGCAACATTTTCGTACTGACCATTTTAGGAATATGAGGTACTGTATGTAATCTTCGCTTATCTCTGCATTGTTTCTAGTCATCCTAGCCTTTGCCTTGCCTCTGGAACCAATCAGTGCCGATTCAGAGAATAGTGGTTAGAGATTGTGCAACCCTTGCTTCACTATTCAACGCGTGTCATCCATCAGATGATCATTGTTGCTTTGACGTATGAACCAATCCATTCAGCTCAGCCAGTAACCCAGCATGTCTGCCTTTGGTTATAAACGTGGCTCCACCTTAAAAGTGATGAGGTACACAACGAAATGTGATGTTACTGTTGTGGCGAGACTAACCTATGTCACCTACTAATAGACTATTCCAATCTCAATAAAGACCGGAAGACTACGCCGTAAGGTGTTAGCCGGCACCCGGTACTTGTACTGGGCTGGTCACTGAAATGTGGTGTCTGCACAGATGCTGCACTCAAGTTAATTGTCTTTAGTCAATGGAGGGGGGGACCCTTCTATACTAAAGCAATTTTATTTTTTAAGAATCCCCGCTTTGAGGGGAGCTGGTTATCTCCCACATTAAACCGACCTTGTGTCACATTTTGTTTCGTGGGAAACAAATAAATAACCAGTTAATATCCGGTACTCGCTGCTACCACTTTTTTGGTGTGTGTGTGGGGGGGGGGGTTCTTACTACACTATCCACACACACCCGGGCGGGCACCCATGCTACTGCTGTTTTTACCTTCCCCCAGCCCGGGGGTTTTTACTCCAGCACCTAAACACCTGGGCAATGCTAGCCCCCCCCCCCCCCCCGCTTATCCATCTATCTATCGATGGAGGTGACGGATCCTCACAAGATCGGTATCATTTTAAAGCTCGACCCTTCGGACCACAAATATAAAAAAAATTGACCAAAGCATTAATTCCTTCACCCTAAACTGGACAGTTTTGTACAAGGAGGAGTCGCTTTTTTTGACGACATTTTCATCTTCACCGTTGGATTGACTTTGCTTAATTTCAACGCTTTTGACTTCCTGTTTGGCGATGGAGACATCGGCAAAGGCATCACGTTTTTGTCCTTCACATTACAGGATCGAGCCTGCCTACTACCACTTTTATTTTTAAACACCTCTGCCTACTGTTGTTTTGATTCCCCTCCCCGCTACTATCACTTTTTACACCCCCTCCCCTTGCTACACCACCTACACATACCAGGGCACACCTGCTACTGTTATTTTATCCCCCCTCTCCCGTCGAGGGTCCTTACTATACCAACTAAACACCCGGGCAACGCCAGGCACACCTGCTATCGAAAAATTGGTCAAAAACATTTATTCCTTTGCCCTCAACTGGGCAGTTTTGTACAAGGAGGGGTTCACTTTTTTGTCAACATTTTTTGCAAAATCATCATATGTGCTTGCAATGACTAGTCTTAATTTGAACGGCAGCAAAGTCGTATGTCACTGTGGCCGTGGGGGTTAAGCGGTTTGCTTTTTTTTTCACCTTCTTTTCCTTCTTTGCGTTACAGGTTCGAGCCTGCCTGTCTACGCCTTATTTCGAGGCTTACGTAATGGGACTTTTTTTTCCTTTTAAAACGAAAACTGAATTATTTTACTGTTTGCTTAAACGTTTTTTTTTTTTTTCACAACTTTCTCCACCCAGGCTGCGTCTATTTTTTTTTTGCTGGTTGTACTGACTCTTTACTACATCACCTCTCCACAGCCAGGCAATGCTGGGTATCCCCGCTAGTTTGATGCTGAATGTTGAATAGCGGATGGTGAAGATTTGGGCATAATTTGATTATTTAAGGGGCGGCTCAACGAGAACTTGTTTACGTTCGACTTGAAGATGACCATCTTGTAGTCAGCTGGAAAGCAGGCCAGCAAAATAGTTCCACAGGCGGGCAGCTCCAGGAAAGAAGCCTTGTTTTTATGGAATTTGCATTTATATTAGAGTTAGGCACAGATATAGAGTGGGGAAAATGGTTGTTAGTGGATGTAATTAATCAAGTGTTCTTTGTGAAAGTTTCATAGGCGGGAGGGGGGCTCATAGATTGAAGCTCAGACGATCACTTGCCATGAAAATAATGATCGAGCAGAGACAGGTTCATAACATCTCTTCTGTGGGGAAATAGGCTGCAGGGAAAAGGCATCACCTACTAGGTTTTGAAGCTAGTTTTGAACTCTGTCAAGGTTTGGTAGGTCTCCGAGCAGCTTCTGCCCAGCTTCTGCCAACAGTACTCCATCCTACAACATACTTCAGGTTATTCAATTGCGAATCCAGTAATAAAGTTCTTTATATATTCAAATATTTATTTAGGATGTTTGGTTTAGTTGTTTTGTAGAAAAGAATTGTTTTTGTTTTTGACTTTGCAGAATATGAGTTTGAGGAGAAAAAACAATAACATCAATGTTTAGTGCATTTTTACTCAGGAGGCCAGTATCTTCAGACAGCCTGATTTGGTAGCAGCAGATGCCCTAACAATTATTACTATGCCAGTGGACTTGGGAGCAATGTAAAGTAGTTACACTTTTTTTCAACACACGTTAACCTGTAGACACTCTGGACCCAACACATTGTAGCAGAGTACGTCGCAAGAAACAGAAGACAAGTAATAACTCAACTCACTTTTAACAACATTTATTTTCGTGTACTTCCTCTCAGACCTCTGTCATCTCTAACGTGCTCTCAGACGTCATCCACATCTCTAATGTGATTGTGCTTCTTCTCTCTGATCTCTGTCCTCTCGAATGTTGTTTTGAACGTGATCATCTTTATAGTCTTTTGTCTTAGCACACGGCTTCACATTTGCATACATATGTCCGCACTCTGGTACGGCAATTGTAACTAATTGGTTGCTGCACATTCTCCGCAGCCTCCAAACGGTGCCTCATCATTGGATGAGTTTTAAGGTCATACACAGAATCACGGAAAATAAGATCCCAGATGATGCTGGGGTATCCTGCTAGTATGTCATTTGGTTAGCTCTGCATACTAAGAATCAGAGGTTGTGAGTTCAAACCTCATTTGGTGCAATGATTATTTTTACTTTCAGTCTGTCTTCAACTGTTCAAATTAAGCAGATTATTCTGTTTTAAGTTTTTTTTTTTATTGTTTTGGCAGGGGTGGGAGTTTTTTTTTTATATTATTTCCGGGCGATGCTGGGTAACCCTGTTAGTTTATTGTAAGCTTATAAATAAAGAATGAAACGCTCTATGCTTTTTGTCTGTTCACTGACCTTAGCCTGAAGCGGTGCAGACAGTGAGACTTTGTAGAGCAACCACCCTCTTTTTTTTGTCTTCAAACCAATTCTTATCTGATGAAAATGCTACAGAACAGGGAACACGTTGATAAAAAAGCAATCACAACTTACTTTCCCAGACATTTTCTTCTCCCAAGAGATTGTTCATGTGAAACTTCTTAGATTTTCTCTCTCTCTTTTTTGCTCCTTATTCATCCTATTATAATGGAGCTTTGGTAAACGTATGTCTGCCACCAAAACTTCTATTCATTTTTAATTATGTAACGCATAATTTCCCAAATCTAATTGAAAAAAAAATAAAAATAAAAAAAATAACGAAATACCAAGATCTCATGAAAAGAAACTGGAATCCACAATTTCTCCCACTCTCCATCTGTGCCTGAATCTAAACGCAAATTCCATGAACAAAGCTTCTTTCCTGGAACTGTCCGTTTGTGGAATTCTATTCCGCTGGCGTGCTTTTCAGCTAACTACGACATGGTCGTTTTCAAGTTTAATGTAAACAAGTTCTTGTTAAGACGTCCCCTTAAATAATCTAATTCCACACATTTTCCATCAATAACGATCAATACAGTGCTATGTCAGTGACCACCTTACACTCAGTAACCTTTATCCTCAAGTGGCCTTTGGGCCTTGATAAATGATGACAACCTTGTAAGAAAACAAAAGTTCTTAGGAATATCTCTATTATTGCAGTAATTATAGGAGCAACCGGACTCATAAAAAAGAATTTCAAAAACGACAGGGCAAATACACCAAGTGAACAAAGTGCAAGAGAGATACAAACAATTGCACTTAAAGGGACTGTTAGAATCTTAAAACTATCTCTTGGTTAAAGTTTTTGAAATAGCAGGTTTATGCCTGGAATTTTGGTAGGATGCGCCATCTACAAAAACAAGATGATAAAATCTTTTCTAACAATGAAATCCAAATATTTTCCAAACTTCTTCAATTTAAAAATCAATTTAATTACCCCCTTTTTTCAATGTTTAATATTTATGTTACACCCCCTTCTTTAAGCTAAATTCTCATCACCCCACCTTTTTTTTTTTCATCAAATCTTTTTTTTGTCAAACCTTTTTTTTTTATCAAACCTTTTTTTTTCATCAAACCTTTTTTTCATCAAACCTTTTTTTCATCAAACCTTTTTTTTATCAAACTTTTTTTTTCATCAAACCCTTTTTTTTCATCAAACCCTTTTTTTTTTTCATCAAACCCTTTTTTTTTTCATCAAACCCTTTTTTTTCATCAAACCCTTTTTAGTTGTGATTTTAAATGTCTTAGCCTATTTTCTTTTTCTTTTTTTTCCCTCCATTTTCACCCCAAACAAGGCATAGTGCCACTTTGATGTGGAGGGCTACCATCGGGGACATTAATTGCAGGGATACTATGTAGGGATTTGAGCAGCATGATGTCTGTTCACATTACACTTGAATTCCTGCATGTCAGTACAGTTAGGAAAGCAGTATCCCGGAAGGGAGTTCCGAAGTCTTGCCGTTCTGAGGAAGAAACTATTAGAGTAAAAGGTTTTCTTACATCTAAGGATCTCTACTGTGTAGGGGTGAAATTTTGCTGCTTGTTGGGTTTGTCGGGGGTATTTACATCGAGGGGGTACAAGGGCTTGTAGTTCGTTGGAGCATCCACCATTAAAATACTTGTAGAACAGGCAGAGAAATGCAACATTTCATCGATGGAAGAGAGGCTGAAACTTAGATGACAGTTCAGGACCTATCAGGTTGGTGACTCTCTTTTGAACTCTGTCCAGAAGTGAGACTAGTAGCAGGTGCATCAGTCCAAATGTGATAACAATACTCCATACATGGACGAATGGTGGCCTTGTAGAGGTACAGGATACTCTCAGACATAAGTAACTTTCTAGCACGGTAGAGAGAGTTCACCTTCCTCGCAGCATATTATATTTTTTTATTGCCTTGAAACACAAGTAATAAGTCTTGGGCAATTCTTTTTTTTTTTTTTTGAAACTTCATTTAAAGGTGGGTATTTATTTGCTTCCCCACTGAGAACATTAAGCATAAGGCCGTTTTTTAATGTGGAGAGGGGAGAGGGAAAAGGGGGACCAGCTCCCCCGAGAGGAGGAAATGGGGAGCTGATAGTGATGCCTCTTTGTATATGGGGTTGCCCCTACATGGACCAGAAATTTATTGCCACAAGGGCAATGGTCTTTCAGTGCAGCATCTGCCGGAACAGATACTACACTTTGATCTTTGATAAATCTGTATAAGTATAATTTTACTAGACTTTGTAATCCATTAAAAACGGGCAAAATTTAAAACTCGTTAAATGAGTGCTTTATGCCAACTTGATAGGTGAATATGATTAAATTTGTGCTCACTTTTTGCATTAATACTAATCCCTATCAAATGCATCACATAATACTTAGTTCGCTACACCTTCTCAGAACAAAGCTCTATACAAAATTTTAGGCAGATCGAACTACTAGTTTCCAAGAAACTTTACCATAATACTTAGTTCGCTGCACCTTGTCATAATAAAGGTCCATAAAAATTTTCAATCAGATCAAACCAGTAGTTTCTGAGAAAAAGTTAAGTGGACAGACAAATAGACAGACAGAAATGCAATATAGATTTGCATATAAATGACATTTATTAAAAAACAAAAAAAAACAATACATTTCTTCTTTTAACTCAGTAGTAAAGCACCTGGTTTCAATCATGCAATCTCAGTTTTGAATCTCGATCTGTTCAGTCACACTGATGGCTAGAAAGATGACAAAACACGTGTCCATAGATAATTATATACATAGATTCTAACAGAGAGACTCGACGTTGCCCGGGATTGAATGAGGATAAACGAATTTTCAATACTTTGTCATCAAAATCGATGAAATTTTCTATTTTTCAATCAAATCGTCTGCTCTAGTCGGGGACCCAGCACAGTGCAGTGGTAGGAAGCTTTATATACGTCCTTGCATTGTAGTTTACATTGCACTGTAGAGAACCTATGTTGTATAATAAGGGGACAGGCTGTGAAGAAATCGGAGAGGCAAGCCAAGAACGTGATGTGAGGGTCACGTTTCAACCAGGGCAACATGGAATGTTGGACACGAGCGTCACCTGAGCTAGTGACACAAATAATTGTTTCAAGGCCAAACAAACAAAAGGAAATTGGCCTACAATCGAAAACAACGGTTGTGGATTATTGGGACAATCATTCTTTGAATTAATCAAAAATAATAACATCAACAAATATTTTATGACCAGATCGGAATGCAGCTGACATTCGCAGCTGGGGCTAGAGAAACGTGACCGATACCAATATAAGCAAAGATGTTTTGGTTTTACAAAAAGAGTAGCGGCCGACGCGGTGAGAAACAAGTCTGTCCTCTGTCAGCACCCCCGCCACGCCACCTATCTCTCTCAACACCTCTCTCCTCGCTAGTGGAGTCAGTGACAACCGACACCAAAGTGTAAAGAAAGATTGTTTAAAATAAACTCGAATTCTTTTGTAAACAGTCGAGTCTTTTAGTTGTCATTCCAAATATACACTCGTCGGTAAACTTGTCCGGCGACCATTTGTCCACGCAGTTATATAGACTGAGTGCACACAACGCAACACCTACTGTTGATTTTTATAAAATTATCTTCATATAATGACTTGAATTAAAGTTTAAAATGCAAAAGTTCTGTATCATGGTGCAATTGTGCTCTTAACAGAAACTTCCATTTTGAACGTGCCCTTGTTTTATCAAAAAACCTATTGTTGATTTTATATGCTGGGCTCTTCTGCTTCTGCGTTAATAAAACTTCTCAGATGCACTTGTATGTTAGGCTGTACAAAAGTGTTAACTTTGATTAAAATTGGGTTTCTTTAATCGGATCTGTTTCGATTATCGATTTTTGATATTTTGATACAAAAACTATATAAAACTACTCAAGGGCGTAGCCAGCCGTGCTTTCTGTGTTTTTTTTTTATCCCCCCCCTTCTTCTTCCCTAATTTAAAGCGCCAGTATGACAGCCAGAGATTGGCAAACAGGCATTTGCCTTGTAAATAATTTGCCTGCTAATGGCGGAATTATTTACTGCTTGCAAATCGATTTTGCCAATCATTTCACAATAATGCCTCAAAGTTTACTTACTTATAGAGGAATTTTGCCGGATTGGATTTGTCTCGTTTCGTTCCACATCATTCAAAATATTCACTAATTTATTTTCATTTTTTTTTTTTTTTTTCTGTACAAAAACGAAATGAATCTTCTCGTTTCATTCATTTTTTATTTTGCTTTGTACATCTATAAGCATTTAATTACAACCAGAATGTGGCAAAAGATACAAATGGCTTAACAAAAAAAAAAAACTATGAAACAGGAAAAGTTTTAACTAAGGCAACACAAAATTTGTATTTTGCGAGCCTGTCTCTGCTTTATCATTATTTTCATAGCAAGTGCTCGTCTGAGCTTCAATCTATGGTCCTCACTTGCCAATCTTTCATGAAAAACACTCGTCTAGCCAAAACCACTATCAATAATTTCCCACACTCTTTATCTGTGCCTAAACCTAAACGTATATTCCATGAACAAAGCTTCTTTCTTAGAACTGCACGCCTGTGGAACTCTCTCCCGTTTGACTGCTTTCCAGCTGACTACAATTTGATTGTCTTCAAGTCCAATGTAAACAAGTTCTTGATGAACCGTCCCCCTAAGTAATCAAACTTACAAAAATTCCACTACTTATGATTACTACGCTATAATCCCATTGACTAATGTATACCCATTAACCCTTATTCTTGAGTGGCTTCCGGGCCTTCATAAATGGTGACTCGTTTGTAAAAAAAAAAAAAGAAAAAAAAGGTTGAGCAATTTGACAAAATAATTATTAAGGCTGTGACAACAGAATATTCTTTTCATTCTTTTGACTCTCGAGTATATATTTGACACAGACTCAGCTAATCAACTAAGAACCACATCAGTCTATATAAAAACATATAAGACATTAACGCATATATAATCAAGTCAAAAAAATTAAAAGAATATTCTGCTGCCACAGCCCTAGTAATTATATATTTAAATTTCATAAATCAGTCAAGATGTTTCAATTTCACGTTATCAGAACATTTAATGAGCATTAATTTCAATTTTTAAGTTGCCCTAATTATAATAAAAAAACGAAACGAAACTTTACTATAACAAAACAAAACAAACAAAACATTTTGTCAAATTTTTGCTATGAAAGTTTGGACCTCCTCTTGGTCCTTCATAGCTACACTCTTGAGAATACTTTCAGGCACATAAAATACATCTGTTTGAAATTTGAAAAAAAATCATCCCAGCCGTTTTGGAGTCTTGTAGGAATGAACTCACACCCACCCATACACACACATAGACAAAATGCTTTCTTTTTTTATATATATACATACAGATAATTAGGTCAAATGTTTTGGATAAAAAAACATTTTTTTTTCATAAGTGCTCAATACATATGTAGAGCTTTCTATAAATGAAATTACATGAACATCAGAAAAACTTTACGCATATTAATCTGTTTCATCTTTTTTTTTTAACAAACATTCAAAATATATGATGCGTTTATGAAATGAAAAGCGCATCGAGTCATTTTCATTTTGATTTGGTCCATATCGATTGGATACAATGTTTTTCAATTTTTGAGATGAGAATTGATAATTTGTTTTATTTCAATTGTTCAGACTACTGTTCTTGTCTTGAGTATCATTTTCACGACGTTTCGGTTGATATAAGCTCCGACCTTTTTCAGGTGTATCTTGTCGAACTCAGAAACGTTTCTGTCGAACTCGAGAATATAGACAGAATTTCAAACGTAACCCTTTGTTTACCTCACTTTAGTAGCATGCTCTCATTTTGTTGGCCATGATTGGATATAGGTCCGAAATAATTCGCAATTGTATTTTTTCAGGTAGTCCACACTGAGAATTGAACCTTCGGTCTTCAAGAGAATATCACTTTTACGATTGGTTTTAATTGATTTTTTTCCCCCAATTACTCTAACCAGTGTGCCACAAAACCAGATACCCAATTTCAACAGGATACACTTGAAGAAGGTCAGAGTTTACATCGACCAAAACGTTGTGCAAATGATACGAAAAATGAGAACAGTAGTCCGAAGAATCCAAATAATATGAATAACCAATCCTCATTTGAATAATTTAGAAACGTAATACTGTTCTCATCTTGGTTGTTAAACTGACAACGTTTCAGCTGATGTAACCTCCGGCCTTATTTTTATTCGATTATTTCGAACTGTTTTCATTTCTGAATAAACAATTTGCTTTTTTCTGTCTGTTTCAGGTGAGTGAAAAATTAAATGAAAATTTGTCTTCAATCCAAGTCAAGTAAGACAACTTATTTTATTTAAAGCAAATTGTTTTATTAGTGGGCGCGGATACTTCCATGTGATGTCTAGCGTTATTATAATGCATAAATGATCAAAAAGATATTGAAAAATATGTCTGGGGAATTATATGTCGCTCATTGCACCCAACAGAGTACCATCTTTAGAAGTTTGTTGTTAGGTAAAACCTAAAAAAACCTTGGAATGAAGAATGGAAAGTTATTTTTATTTATTTATTTTTTTTTTTTTACACAGTGGTCACCACTTATCAAGGCCCGGAAGCCACTCAGGGATAAGGGTTATTGCAAGTACAGTACGTTAGTGTGGAGATTTGATGAAGTGTTTACTTAAGGGGGCGGTTCATTAGGAATTTGTTAATGTTGGACTTGAAGACATCCAAGTTGTAGTCAGGTGGAAAGCAGGCAGACGGAACAGAGTTCCACAGGCGTGCAGTTCTAAGAAAGAAGCTTTGTTCATGGAACTCACGTTTTGATTTAGGCACAGATAAAGAGTAGGGGAAATTTTTCACAGTGGATTCAGCTAGACGGGTGTTTTTCGTGAAAGATTGGCGAGGGGGGACCAGAGATTGGAGTTCAGACGAGCACCTACCATGGAAATAACGATAAAACAAAGACAGGCTCGCAACGTCTCTTCTGTGGGAGAGAGGTTGCAGGGTAGAGAAAAGGGCATCCCCCACTAAGCCACAAAGTCTATTTTGTACTCTGTCAAGGCAGGATAGGCTGTTTTTAGCAGCTCCTGCCCAGATATGGCAACAGTATTCCATTCTTGGACGTACTTGGCTTTTATATAGATAGAGAATTGCATCAGTAGTGAGATATCTTATGGAGTGGTAGAAGGATCCCACCATCTTTCCAGCGACCTTGGCAACAGACTTGATGTACGCGTTCCATTTCAGATCAGGAGTAAAGGACAAACCCAGAAGCTTGTCAAAACACGGGGCTTCTCCTAGACGAGAGCCATCCATTTCAATTGATGCCAGATGGGGATCAGAGCGTTGATGATGTAAAGATAGGAGTTTGGTTTTAGATGCATTAAAGGTAAACAGCCATGTCTTCCACCCCTGAACCACGCGCTCGAGATCTCATCTTGGGGGAAAAAGGAGATCCGCCATGACAGTTTTAAAAATAAACAAATGTGGCTCGCATCACAAACTTTAATAATCAAGCATCCAGCAGCTTCTGCCTTACCATTTCGCTATAATTTTGTTCATATGCTGAGTTCTAGAGAAAGGGGGAGACAATCCAATTTTTTCATAATATTCTAAACTGAATGAACATTTGTATATTTAAAAAAAATCATTGATTTTCAAATTAATTATTTTGACATATGGAATATTACATTGTATTTTTAAATTTAAAAAATATAAATTTGCTCATATAATAGATTAAAAAAAATTTTTGTATGAATTCAATAAATGTTCGATAAGTAATGTTTTCTGTTTTTATTTCAAAAATTTATTTTATTGTTTTTTCACTCTAAACAAGGCACAGTCCCACCTTGACGTAAGGAGATACTCTTTGGAACGAAATTTGCAGGGATACTATGTAGGGAGTTGAATAGCGAGATGTCTGTTCATATTACACTTCTGCATATCAGTACAGTCAGGGAAGCAGGGACTCAGCAGGGAATTCCAAAGTCTAGCAGTTTAAGGAAAGAAACTGTTTGAGTAAAAGGCTTTCTAGGATCTAGGGATCTCTACAGTGTAGGGGTGGGATTTTGCTGCTTGTCAGGTTAGTCAAGGGTATTTACCTCAAGGGAATACAAGTGCTTCAAGTTTGTCGGAGCACATGCCATTAAAATACTTGTAAAACAGGCTCGGAGATGCAACATTTCAAAGATGGGACAGAGATTGAAGTTTTGTTGATAGTGCGAGACCTTTCGTTACTTTACTGAAGTTGTTTTTAATCAACAGAAAAATTTGGTTTGAAAAATCATGAAAATTTGGATTGTCTCTCTTTTTTCCTAATAAAAATCTATCTAAAATGAAGACAAAAATGCTTTCGGTTAGTTAAAATGCACTAGTGGTGTAAAAATAAATTTGGCTGTAAGGTACGAATATTTATTCTTTTAATCACTGTATCTTTAATAACAAACCCTGGTTCAACTGTGCAGACCGGATCAAATAGCTAGTCGAAAACGTGTCGCCACATGTAGCATTCCAAAGCAACAATATCCCAACAATCACAACCATCACCATTAATTAATTCTTGGGGAACCATTGCTATTGAGACATGCTGCAAGAACACTGGTACTACCAGATCAGGCTGTCTGAAGATATCAACTTCCTGACTTAAAATGCACCAAACATTGATGTTATTGTTTTTTTTATCCTTATACTTTGCAAAACTCAATCATGTTCTGCAAAGTCAAAAACAACAATTTTCCTCTACAAAACAACCAAACACGATGAATAAATATCTGAAGATGTAAAGAACTTGAAGCATAACATTTTTTTTTTCTAAAAATTACTGGATTCAGCATTAAATAATCTGGAAAAGGGTTGATATGCCGTAAAACAAAGCAACCAAACCAAACACGATGAATAAATATTTTGAGAATTAAATAACTTGAAGCATAAAAACATTTTTTTTTTCCAAAATTATTGGATTCGACGTTGAATAACCTGGAAAATGGTTGAGATGCCATAGCAGAAAATAACCAAACAATTTTGTAAAGCCTGATTCTTTTTCTCGTCGTACCCTACATAAATTCTAAATATATACTAGTGTACCAATGTTTCACACTTTTTCACTGGGCCCACCAATTTGTTGTAGAAGAATAGAACAAATCTAATAAAAAAATTTTTATTTTATTTATTTTTTATTACATTTTCACCCCAAACAAGGCGCATTGCCACTTGGTGTAGGGGGCTACTATCAGGGGCAGCAACTGCTGGGCACTATGTTGGGATTTGGGCAGCAAGATGTTGGTTCACGTTGCACTTGAACTTCTGCATGTCAGTACAGTTAGGGAAGCAGGAACTTGGAATGGAATTCCAGAGTCTAGCAGTTCTGGGGAAGAAACTACTGGAGTAGAAAGATCTCTTACATCTAGGGATCTCTACTGTGTGGGGTGGGGTTTAGCTGCCTGTCGGATTTATCGAGGGTGTCTACGTCGTGGGGTCACAAGTGTCTGCAGTTCGTCAGAGCATTCACTATCAAAATACTTGTAGAACAGGCAGAGGGATGCAACGTTTCGTCAATGGGACAGAGGCTGAAGCTTAGATGCCAGTTCAGGGCCTATCAGATTGGCGACTCTCTTTTTAACCTTGTCTAGGAGCGAGAGACTAGTAGCAGATGCACCAGCCCAAATGTGACAACAATACTCCATACATGAGCGAATGGTGGCCTTATAGAGGTACAGGATACTTTCAGGTGTCAGTAGTTTTCTAGCACAGTAGAGAGAGCCTACCTTTTTCGCAGCGGCCCTGGCAATGTTTTCAATATAATTGTTCCAACTCATGTTTTCTGTGAACGTTAGGCCAAGCAGTTTGAAAGATGTACTCTCAGATAGGGAGTCACTGGCCATTGCTATTGGTGGCAGAGAAGGTTTCTTGTAATTATTGAAGGAAACCAGTTTAGTATTGGCAGCATTGAATTGGAACAATTATGCGTACTTATTCAGCTTATAACCTAATCTTCAAGAATTTTGCAAAATCAACATCTTCCGGCAGGTTATGTAAGCAACCAGAAGATGTCAAAGTGAAGAATGCCAAACAATTCATAATTCAGCATACCTCCCCTTCCCTATGTTAAGAGTGGCTTTCTATTTAGAAAGCCATTCTTAACATAAGGGAGAAGAAATTAAAAACATTTGTTCTTGATTTCATGAATGTCACATTTTTTTATACTTCTCTTCTTACAGCAGATTGGATAATCGCTTCGGCATCTTCCTAACATGCAAGATGAGAACAATGTTCCATATGATCCAAATAATATTAAAAATCCGTATCTAAAGAATTCAGAAACAGTAAATTTCGATCATGGTTGAGTATAGGGTTTGTATGTAAATTGCAGCTCACGTTCTTTTGCCCGCTAATCTGGACACTAGTTTCGAATTCTCTTCCAAAGGTGACTATCATATTTTGATTCAAAGAAATAAATTGAATCACCCGGCAAGAACTATGAATTTATTCATTGGATAAATGATATGTGTGACAGTTTTACACTAATCGTCAACTTTAAGTTGTGAACTAAAATCCCATGTTGCCTATCATGAATGCAAGGAAAGGAAGTGACCATCGCCGCTCTCCCTTTCCCCGATGGGATGAATTTGATATGATAGCCGGTGAGCATCATTGGAAAGTAAGGAAGCTGAACGACAGATAACATATGATAGAACGTACCAACTTATTCAGCAAGTCATTTATTGAGATGAAACATTAACTGTGTACAGAAAGGAAAGAGAAATTTTCCCCTATTTCATTGATCGATATAGCTACATAAACAAATCATGCTACTTTATACATAAAGTGAGTTTCTCGCCTATTTTATTGACCGATATAGCTTCTTAAACAAATTATGCTAGTTTATATATAAAGTAAAGATTTTTCCTTATTTCATTGACCGATATAACTTCATAAACAGATCATGCTAGTTTATACATAAAATAAGATTTTCCCCTGTATGATTGGCCGATATAGCTTCACAAACAAACCACGGTAGTTTATACATACAGTGAGAGTCCCCCTATTTTATTGGTCGAGATAGTTATATAAACAAATCATGCTAGTTTATAAAGTGAAATCTTCCCCTTTTTCATTGACTGATATAGCTTCATAACTAATACAAGGTACCTTAAATAAGTTTCCAGACTTTTTTCATATTGGCAATTTATTGATAGTGCACACATTAAACTCTAGTCTCCTTCAAAGTAATCTCCTCCGGCTGCAATGCACTTGTACCATTCCAACAACTTCTGGAAGGTCCCATGGAAGTCCTCTTGTGTGAGTGTATCAAAGATCCTTGTCACAGCCTCTTTCATCTCCACAATTGTCTCATAATAACAGCTTCTAAAGTTTACCTTGAGCTTAGGGAATAACCAAAAGTCAAGGGGAGTAAGGTCTGGACTATAAGGAGAGTGAGGAACCGTCTTGAGGGTCATCTTTGTCAAATAGTCTGTGACAAGGATGGATCAAACTTTGGACGAACTTCACACAAATCTTCTACATCTTTAGTTCTTCATGAATAATTATGTTACAGTTCCCACACTGACATCAAAATGTGAACTTATTGTCTCTATAAACACACGATGGTTGTTATTCATGAAATTCTTGATTTGGCCAATCAACTCTGGTGTTCTGATTTTCTTCCTCCTCCTACACCTCTCATCATCCCTCACAGACTCCCTGCCTTCCTTGAATCTCTCATGCCACTCAAAAACTGATGCTCAATTCATGCAAGATGGTCCAAAACCAGTCTTAAGCCTTCCATACGTTTCTGTGACATTTTTTCCAAGTTTAAAACAGAATTTTATTGCATATCTTTCTTCTAAAGTGTCCTGACATCCAGATTGCATTTTTGGAATTCGCCAGCTGTGACAATCAGGGTGTATTCCAATTTCTGCTGTAGCTGTTCATTTGAGCCTGAAATCATAAAAAATTGGTCAGTCATCTCATAAGATGTATAGCAATAACATACTAAATTTTCAAGAGTTTGTGACAATTTTAAATGCCTGTGCAAAAAGTCTGGAAACTTATTTAAGTCACCTCATAAGTAACTTTATAAATAATATGTAGTTTTTGCTGTCCAACCAGAATAAATGCTTCACAATGATTGGATAAGATGTGAATAAAACTTTCAGCAAATTAAGATTTCACTTTTACACTCTCAGCAATAGTATGCAGAAAGGGGGAGGGACATGCAACTATATTCAACCATCTCCCTTTCATATAATATTTCTCAGTACTAGGACTTATACTTGAGGTGGTACTGATGCAGAATACGGACCATGCTGTTTGTTTTTTATTATTTTAGATAGGATGTGGGGAAAATCCAGCTCCTCTCCCCCTTTAAAAAGGGCCTAGAATTAGGACAAAAATTTAACTTGCCTCAGTCTAAAAGGATTTCTTGCACTGGCCGAGAACAGAAAATATCAAGTGTAGTAGCAAGACACAACTTTGCTCCTAGCCAAAAGGTCAAGAAATATGTTGGTAAGTATTGGCTAGTTATAGTTACATCTATAGTACTTGTGAAATCTGCTGACCGTGCTATTTTTTTAGATAGAATTTTCGAGTTAAATTAAATTTTTATTTAAATCTTAATTTTGTTTATTAAATTAATTGGTGAAAGTACAGAATATTAAAATATGCCCTCCCCATTTTAAGAATGGGGTTCTAAATAATAACGGTATTATTTCAACACGGTCTGTATTCTGTATATATATCCTTGAGTCTTTAAAAGCATACAGTCAAGGAGGTGGTTCCAGGCATCAACAGATCTCTAATCTCAAGATACCATGCTAGATGATAACACGATCCACGTATCGCAACAAATGCTTGTCTAGCTACCATCATCCATCCAGCGCGCCGGTAGCTGAAATTGAACTCACTACATGAGTTTGTAGTGCAATTCAAATCTTGTCGCTAGCTGGATACGTGATGGTTCGCCAGGGCTATCAAGGGTATCTTTTATCATGATGCCATCACTAGATGGACTGCCTACCATGGCTTAAGAGAGTCCCATCTATCCTCAAGAGAAAGATAGACCACGGCCGTTTCTCAACTTGGTATTTTACTTCGTGGTACATACAGTGCCTCGCTTTCTCAAAGAGTCTCTCATCTTGTACTGGCCAGGTTCAACGTTGCTTAACTTCTAATAATTTACCTTACTTTTTATCAGTGCCTAAAACTAAACGAAAATTCCATGAGCAAAGTTTCTTTCTTAGAACTGTCCATTTGCAAAAACACAATACCACGTGGCTGCTCCCCAGCTGACTGTAACATGGTTGTTTTCAAATTTAATATGAATAAGTTGAGCTGTTCTCATAAATAATCAAACCCATGTTCCGCCATTACTGATCATCAAGGTGTGGTCTCACAGTCTTACACTCATTAATCCTTATCCTTGAGTGGCCCTTGGATCTTGATAAGTGGTGACTTCCGAATATAAAAACTCACACAACATATCCAATCCCGGTACTTTTCAGACAAAACCTTTACATTAGGCAAACTTTCCTTTTATTTTATACTTATGCTTCCGCCTGAGTCATAATAATTATTTATTTATTTATTTATTTATTTATCCAAATGCGTTTATTAGCATTTCTGTTTACTTTCAATTACAGTCCAGTTTGTTTTCTTGCTTGCCTCATTAAGGTGATATTGTTATCCGGTTAAAGGAGAGGCAGTTGGACAGTAGAAGGAAGAGGAAGTTGACTATTGCATTCTGGGACAAAACGGTTTTCAATGCCAACTGATTAGTTTGCTGCATGGAGTCAAGCCAAGATCAATTAGTGCAAGCTATATCTTTGGACATTTATAGAACAGCTATGACCAACTTTTTGGGGAAAAAAATCTATAAAATTTAAGGATCTAAACCAGTAGGTTGTACTAGTTGAAATACTCGTCTGTATTTGGTGGGATAGGGTTGAGAGGGGATTTTATTGATAAAAGCATGAAAATTTCGCTTATCAGAATTCTTTGTTTTGATTGGTTTGTTTTGTTTTTTATGGTATATCAACCATTTTGGAGGTTACTTAATGCTGAACAGAAAAAAAAACATGTATTATTGTTTTTTTGTGGTATAAAAACGTTGATAAGATTTGCTGGCAAAGGATACCACGATTACAGGAACCTATTAGGCTTCACTTTTTAGAAAATTAAGAGAAATTTAAAAAATCTAGAGACGGAGCAAGATTAGCAAAGATATCATCCTTCTGCAAGACAACGTTCCGGTCCACAATGCACACGTCACCAGATCAGAAGCACGGGTGTGTGGCTATAAAATCATTCTTCATCCCTCCTACTCTTCTGACTTTGCACCCTCTGACTTTCGCATTTGAAGTTATTTTGGAAATGAAAACGTTTACCAGATGATGAAGCCTTGACTTTCGAAGCAACCTGGGCTGTTCTACAAAAATGGTTGGCAGAATTGTATTAGACGATGGGAGAAATCCATAAATCTGGATGGTTGCTATGTGGAGGAAGGCTAATAACTGTGCCAAGTTTCGTTGCTCTACTGCTATGAGAAGTGGGTAAGAAATATTAATCAATGAACATCTCCCCCACCTTGTAAATTTTGTGAAAATCCCGAAATGTCAAAATATGGGGCGTTTTGTGCTGTTGTAGTTAAACCAATATTTGTCATGTCAGCATGTAATAGTTAAGTATAATTGTAATTGTGTTGAGTATAAATCTATATTAATCTCACCTGTCTGTTTGAATGTATGTATGTATGTATGTATGTATGTCTGCCTAAACCTTTCGACAGAGGCGACGGATTTTCACAAAATTGGTATCATTTTGAAGATCGACCCTTCGGATGGCCAATATCGAAAAATTGGCCAAACACACTAATTCCTTCACCCTCAATTGGGCAGTTTTCTACAGGGAGGGTCGGTTTTTTCCCCTGACATTAGTGGGCATATCGGTATGACCGTTTTTTTTTTTCTCACTTCTTTTTCCTCTGGCACCTTACGGGTTCGAGCCTACTTACTACTCCTATTTTTTATTTTTTATTTTTTTTTTTTTTGTTCAACCAACATCCTTACACACACCTCCACTTTCTTTTCCGCCTTCGTGCCATGGGTTCGAGCCTGCCTGCCTACTACAACTTTTGTTTTTGTTTTTTTTTGTTCAATACAAACCTCTAAACACCCGGGCAACTCCGGGTATTCAGGCTAGTAAAATATAAATTTTGTTGCCGTCGAAATGAAGCAAGATTTTATGCTTGATTTCCTTTTCATTTTTCATTTTCTTACCTTTTCTTTTTTATTCCTTTTTCTTTTTTATTCCTTTTTCTTTTTTACTTTTCTTTTTTATTTATTTTATTTTCTTGTTTCTTTTTCGTTCCTTTCGTTTTTATTTCCGTTTCTTCCTTTTTTTTCTGTCATTTCTTTTTAATTTCGATTTTTTCTTTTCCCGATCTTTTTCCCCTTTCTTTTTCTTTCCCTTTTCTTTCCTTTTTCTTTTCTCTCCCCATTTTCTTCCCTTTTTCTTTTTTCTTCCCCTTTTCTTTTTTCTTTCCTTTTTCTTTTTTCTTCCCCTTTTCTTCCCCTTTTCTTTTTCTTTGTTTCTTTTTCTTTCCTTTTACATTTTCTTTTTCTTCCCATTTTTCGTTCCTTTCGTTTTTATTTCCGTTTTTTTCTTTATTTTTCTGTCATTTCTTTTTAATTTTCATTTTTTTTCTTTTCCTGATCTTTTCCCCTTTCTTTTTCTTTCCCTTTTCTTTTTTCTTTCCCTTTTCTTTTTTCTTTCCATTTTCTTTTTTCTTCCCCTTTTCTCCCCTTTTTCTTCTTTCTTCCCTTTTTCTTTTTTCTTCCCTTTTTCTTTTTTCTTCCCCTTTTCTTCTTTCCATTTATTTCTTTATCTTTCCCTTTTCATTTTCTTTGCTTTCTCTTTACATTTTCTTTTTGTTCCCATTAATTTCTTTTCCTTTTCTTTTTTTCATTTTTTTCCCTTTTTTCTTTCTTTTCATTTTCTTTCATATTCATTTTTCCTTTCCTTTATTTCTTTCATATCCCCTTTGATTTTCTTCCTTTTCTTTTTCTCTCTTTTTTCTTTCATATTCTTTCTCTCTTAAATTATCCCTTCTTTCATTCATTGAATTACTTTATCCCCAACCATTCCCTTTTTCTCATTATGCCGTTCAATATTGTTACCCCCCCCCACCGTTTTTTTTCTTCGTCTCGTTATTCAAAGCACTCACGCAGTAAAAGAAATCTCGCAACCTACTTCAGATCCCCCGGATCCCGAATGTAAAAATAGGGGATTTATTGGATTATCTGGGAATGAGATGCTTAATTGACTTCATTTTCTACCAGTTGCTGAGGAATCCTTTTTATTTGCAGCTGCCATATTGAAAATGTCGGATCCCACGCAGAATGGGCATTCAATTCCTCGGAACATCCCATCGGCTTCTTTTACCAATTTCTATGACAGAAAGTATTGAAAGCTACTACTTTGATTTTTTTTTTTTTTCAAATATCTCACTTTAGAAAAAAAAAATCTCAAAAAGATTATTCCGATTGAAGTTTTATGATGTATTTATTTTAGTTTTCTTTGCACTAATAATAATAGAACGATTCCAATATTTTTCACGATTCCTATTAGTGATGGGACGATTTCTATATTTTTCCCGATTCCGATACAATTACCAATTCCGATGCTTTATAAATTTCTAAATATTTAACTATATAGCTGCATTTTTCTCTGATTACCGTAAAACAAACAAATAAAAAACAAAATCAAATAAAAAACACAAAAGAATCGTTTTGGCAGGTGCTCGTCTGAGCTCCAATCCCTCGCCCCCCCCTCTCGCCAATCTTTCACGAGAAACACCCGTCTGGCTGAAACTACTGTCAATAATTTTCCTCACTCTTTATCTGTGCCTAAATCCAAACGTAGATTCCATGAGCAAAGCTTCTTTCTTAGAACTGTACGCCAGTGGAACTCTCTGCCGCTTGCCTGTTTCCCACCTGACTACAACTTGGACATCTTAAAGTCCAACATAAACAAACTCCTGACAAACCGCCCCCTTAAGTAAGACACTCTATCTAACCACCCAATACTAATAATTACTACAATAATATCTCATTGATTACTGTACACGCAATAACCCTTATCCCTGAGTGGCCTTCGGGCCTTGATAAGTGGTGATCCCCATGTAAAAAAAAAGAAAAAGAAAGATTTTTCTGATTCCGATACCGTCAAATATTCCGATTTTTTCCGATTCCTGATTCCGATTACTCGTTCCAACACTAATTCCTATACAATTTCACATTGTGTTCTTGATATTAATACAATTTATGATTCTTCTGATTTCTTGGAAATTTCTAAATATATATATATATATATATATATATATATATTTTTTTTTTTTTTTTTTTATTAGAGATTTGGGGTCGCATACCTCATGTAATATGTACATATATATTTATCCAATGTAAAAATACATTCTGGGGGTAATCTATAAATTTTCGTTTTACAGGTAGGTTAAAAGCAATAAAAATTTATAATTTCATTATTAATACGAGCTGTGGAAATTTAGCTCAAACAAAAAAAATTGAATAAAAACGATCGGCTTGGGCATTGGAAATTGGTACAAATTTTTCTGATTCTGATACCCTAAAAAGTTTAGCTGTTTTCAATTCCTGATTTTGATTAGTTGTCTTAATGCCAAACAAAGTATATTTCCACTGAAGCTTTGGACCAGATTTATAAAGGATGTGAATGTAAGTTGCAAAATGCTTTTTTTTTTACAAATCTACATAAAAATAATTAGTCTCTACTTTTTTATTTATTTTTTTTTATTATTACATTTTCACCCCAAACAAGGCAAATTGCCACTTTGGTGTAGGGGGCTACTATCAGGGGCAACAACTACTGGGGTACTATGTAGGGATTTGGGCAGCAAGATGTCGGTTCACGTTACACTTGAACTTCTGCACGTCAGTACTGTTGGGGAAGCAGGGACCTGGAATGGAATTCCAGAGTCTAGCGGTTCTGAGGAAGAAACTATTGGAGTAAAAAGATCTTTTACATCTAGGGATCTCTACAGTGTGGGGGTGGGATTTAGCAGCCTGTCGGGTTTGTCGAGGGTGCTCACGTCGTGGGGGCACAAGTGATTGCAGTTCGTCAGAGCATTCACCACTAAAATACTTGTAGAACAGGCAGAGGGATGCAACATTTCGTCGATGGGACAGAGGCTGAAGCTTAGATGCCAGTTCAGGGCCTATCAGGTTTGTGACTCTCTTTTGAACCTTGTCAAGGAGCGAGAGACTAGTAGCAGATGCACCAGCCCAGATGTGACAGCAATACTCCATACATGGGCGAATGGTGGCCTTATAGAAGTACAGGATACTTTTGGGTTTTAGTAGTTTTCTAGCACGGTAGAGAGAGCCCACCTTTCTTGCAGCGGCCCTGGCAATGCCTTCAATATAATTGTTCCAACTCATGTTTCCTATGAACGTTAGGCCAAGGAGTTTGAAAGATGTACTCTCAGATAAAGATGGACCCTGTCGGTGGGGCATTAGAATATGCCGACTGCCCCCCTGCAGAGAGTAAAAGTCCCTCAATGGGGGTCCTGGATATGACCTTAAACTATATCCAGTGGTGAGGCCCCAGCTTGTGGGCTTTGAGGAGTGTGGAGCCACCCTTTAATTACCATTTCTCCCAGGTCCACTCTGACCCGGAGTGGTAGTACCTGTTAGGGTCCCAACTATGGGTTAAATAGAAACCAACGTGAAAACAACAAATATATTCTATTAAAAACATTTTTCTTCAAAATCTTTGGATTCGGCATTAAATAACCCGAAAAGGGTTGATATGCCATAAAACAAAAACAACCAACGAACCAATCTACTTTAAAATGATTTTAAAACATTTTAATACATTTTAAAACATTAAAAAATATTTTAACTTGAAGACTAAAAATAGCCGAAACTAAAAACTATATTTTCATTATAACATATGAAAAAAATCATTTTAAAGTAAAGACTAATTTTTTATGTAAAGTTTAAAAATTATGCTGAAATTTACATAAGTATTAATCAGAAGCGACTTTTCCTCATTAAACGCTTACAAGAATTAAAAAGCACTTCCGTTAATCAGAAAGCAGACGTCAAGAAACGACTATTTTATTTAAAATATCTAAAATTTCTCGTTTTTCCAACCCCTATGAACTAAAATTTCACATTCTTATAACCTCCATGAATGCAAATTTAAAGTTTTATTTAAAATAACCGGATTCCCTTCAACAAAAGATAAAATGAATCAATAAATAGAAATTTAATAAATCTAAGATTAAATCTAATTTCAAATGAGGAAATTGAAATGCATGGATTTGAGAAAATATCTTTTAAATGATATCTGAAGGAATCACATATCCTGAAAGTTGAAAGCATTGATAGCATTTTGGATACAGTTACAGAAATATTGGATCTTAATCTTATTTGTAGATTATTGGATCAAACGAATAAACATTATTGGATTAAGTTGTTCGATATGATTGCATCTACTTTTATTAAAATGCGGAAGTTTGTTTAAAGAAATAAATATTCCGACAAAATGTGCAGATAAAGATAGCAATAAGGCAAAAAAAAATAATAATAATAAAATAAAATAAAACAGAAATAATAAACACGCAGTTATGATTGCTTTTTGAGTCGATGTAGTTATGAAACTTTGTCAAGAATAAGTATTTATTGAATAGTCAGATTAAATATACAAAATGTTGACTTAAGTTTCAAAGAAAAAAGTTTACCATAAGATTATTTCTGAACTGAAGAGGGCCATCACAACCAAAAACAGGCCGTGTCAAGGGGGGATAATCTAGGAGTATCTTATCAATGGACATCGATATAATAATAATAACTGTTGGATATTCATGAAAAAAAAAACAAAAAAACGTTTAATTTACACTATATATAGTCTACTTTTATTCAACACTTTGTTTTTTTGTTGTTGTTTTTTTTTGTTGTTGTTGTTTTTTTTTGTTCCCTAATAAAAGGAGAGTGGACCTTTCACCCTTGTCCGTTCGTCTGTCTCCACTTTTCTCAATAACTACCCCTAGGAAGTTTTTGAAATTTTGCACAAACATTAAACATGATATGAGTAAAAAAGTAACAGATCGGATTTTCTGGGAAATCTCTCCCCCCCCCCCGGGTTAAAAATGGCTAAAATAGACACTATTGTGTTCACTAAAAAAGAAAAAAATTGATGCCTACGATTTTTATAAAACTTTCTGAAAAGTTGTAACTAACTGATTTTTATATAATTTTGTTTGTCTATACTTCGCAATAACTCCTGGATGTGCCTCAGGGGCTCTTTTAGGGCTTATGAAAACGCTCCATTTTGGGGACAATTTTACCATATCTGTCCAAAATTTTCTGTGTATATCTATTTAGCAGTTTTGCATGGTACTGAACTCAAATTTAAATATGTTAAGGCTTTGGGGCTAAATGGGGTGAGGTGGGGGCAAATGATGGACTTAGTCAGTTCTTTTTTTGCATGGTGCAGAACTCAAATTTACATATTTGATTTTCACCAGGATTTGTTCATTTTCACCAGGATTTGACGTCCCCTGGGGATTTTTGGGGTTAAATGGGAGGGGGCAAATGCTAAACTTAGTAATTTTTTTTATGCCTCGTTCACTGGGCAATCACGGGGGACCATGCATGCTTCACTTGTTAAATAATATTGTGAATTTCTGTTATAAACATACAGACACACAATCTCCATTATAGCATGGATCTTTAATAAGGATTCCCTTCAGTAAAAGATAAAATCAATCATTAAATAGAGATGAAATCTCGGGTCAGATAATTCTCAGCTAATTTCAAATGATAAATTAAAATGCGTCGAATTGAGAAAATATTTTTAAATGATTTTTTTTTTAAGGGAATTATGTATCCTGAAATTTAAAAGGATTGATAACAGGAACATGGTATCTTATGTTATGGTTAGGGTTAGCCGTGTATGGCCGGGTAATACAGATAAAATTATTTATGTTAAGATGTTTTAATAAGAAACAATGTTAGAAAACAATCTATAATTTAAAAATAGGTTAAAAAATAAGTTTGGCCTCTACAGTCTGACGTAGTCTTACCTGGAGGTCACTTTAAGGTAGAACGTGAAAGAGACGTACCATTTAAAGTCAACAGTCGGAGTTGAGAGAGAGAGACAGAGACGATCCTCAAATCGTCATGGCTCCAAGTAGAAAAAAAAAGAAAGAAATGTTTCATCCAATTCTAGTAGGCACAGGTGAAACGTGAACAAATTCCGTGAAATCTTTCACATTTTTTCTAATGGTTGGAAATACTTGATGCTTCGCCAAGACTATCAAGAGTATTTTTTATCGTGACGCCATCACTAGATGGGTTGCCTACCACGGCTTAAGAGAGGCCCATCTACCCTGGAGAGAAGGATAGACTGTGCCAGTTTCCCAACCTGATAGTCAGAACCAGCGCTGCAACTTTCCAATGAGGAAACATTCGTAATAAAGTTGCTGAAAAGACAACCCGAGATTTATTGATTCATTGGGATGAATCTTCTTTGCAGCTTTTCGTCAAACAAGACCAAAGAAGAACCGGGTACGTTTCTCATATTGGCTCGATGTTAAAACCCTATACTGATGTGGTTCTCAGTTGATTAGTTGTGTCTAACTGTGTCGGATATATACTTGAGAGTCAAAAGAATGAAAAGAATATGCTGTTGTCACAGCCCTAGTTATGAGTGATATGTGTTGATGACGTCATTAGAAAGATGTTTTGTATACATAGGATTTTGTCGGTCAGTGGTTAGAGCTTGAAGGAGACAGAGAGTAGAGCCGACCGGCAGTAATGGCTTGAAACACCTGTGGGAGGTGATGGGTCCAATGTTTATCAAATGTAAGGAACTTAAAACTTTCCAATGAGGAAACATCAGTAATAAAGTTGCTGAAAAGACAACCCGAGATTTATCGATTCATTGGGAAGAATCTTCTTTGCAGCTTTCTGTCAAACAAGACCAAAGATGGACCAGGTACGTTTCTCATATTGGCCGATGTTAAAACCACAGAGAACTGTTATTTGTCCCCTTTTGTTGTAAATGTTACATGCCTGTTGTTAAACTGTATCTGTTAATTTTTACGTTAAAATGATTAAAAAGAAGTTTAACACTGTCGTAAATGTTAAACACGTATCAATTCAATAAACAATAGAAAAAAACTAGATTAGACGAACACACATATGTACAAACGTATATACACTCTGTATACACATAATCATTAGAAGAATATTTTATACTATTAAACGATACACAAATTTAGACATAATTATGTCAGTCCCTTTAAGAAACTCGTTTCTCATTGTTGAGCACTTTCCGTTGAAATAAAAAGTCGGTCTATTTAGCTCTTAGGCGCAGATCATCATATAATGATAATTAGATCCTTCTGACAGACATTAAAAAACATTTCCAAATAAATGTTTAAATTTCAATAATATTTCACGTGGTTAACGGTAGCCGAATGGATTGGTTGCTTGCTTATGAAGCCAGAGATGGCTTCTGTTGCCGGGTTCGAATCTATCGACTGGTGTTAATCGTGACACCCTGCACTGAATGAAACACTGGTGTCTGTAGGTATTTAATAATTATTATAGTAAATAATCATGTGTGTGTGTCTGCATATTAGTGGCCTGGCAGGGCCACAAAGGAGATTACCGAAGCAGCAAAACTGAAGCTGGCCTGCAAGCCACTATATATACAAATGTAGGCAAATTTACGCATATTTCATTGGTTTGAAAATATTGGTTCTTTTTTACCAATCGTCATAAAATTGTAACCATAGAATAGTATTATCTTCAAAAATCCTGCAAATTTTCATCTAGTTTCGTCCGAGAGAATCAAAAATATGAGCATTTAAATATTCAATTTGGCTATCAGTATATATATATATATATATATATATATATATATATATATATAGAGAGAGAGAGAGAGATATATGCATATATATATATATGTATATATATAGAGAGATATATGCATATATATATATATGTATATATATAGAGAGATATATGCATATATATATATGTATATATATAGAGAGATATATGCATATATATATATATATGTATATATATAGAGAGATATATGCATATATATATATATGTATATATATAGAGAGATATATGCATATATATATATATGTATATATATAGAGAGATATATGCATATATATATATATGTATATATATATAGAGAGATATATGCATATATATATATGTATATATATAGAGAGATATATGCATATATATATATGCATATATATAGAGATATACCATCTTTTTTGGCAATTTTATAAGTTCCAAATCTCGGCGACTATTGATTAGAATTTAACACATGAAGGCTCGTTGGAAAGGTAATGACCTGAATTGTGTAGTGGGCTATGTGACATTTGCCCTTAAAAGAGGATCATCCATCATCCGGAGCCTATTTTCAGTACATTTTTACAGCCATAAAATGTTTCAATCCTAGTCATTTGTTTTCCTAGTTTTGCATATGAATTACAAAATATCTCTTTTCCCAAAACCGCTGGCTTTGATGGAGGGGAGACTAAAACCTGCTGCTATGGTTTCAAATGATCTGAAATAACAGCAAGAGGAAACTTAATTTCAAATATTTCTCATATGTTATATCTCCCCTCTTTGGTTTTCATATATAAAGTAAATTTCACAGTATAAGGCTTATTTGATACTGGAGATATTCATAATCAAACCCTATTTAAAAAAGAGAGATATATGAGAAATATTTGGAATCAAGTTTCCCCTTGCTGTTATTTCAGATTATTTGAAACCATAGCAAGTTTTAGTCTCCCCTCGGTCAAGGCTGGAGGTTGTGAGGAAATAAATAAAAATATATATATATATATATAAGTGAAAGTGTCTGGCTGTCTGTGTACCTGTGTGTGTACTTTTCCCTATGCAATAACTCTGTCAATTTTAAGTCTACAGACTCAAAATTTGATATACAGTATACTGAGATTTGGGAAAATTGATGTGATAGGTTTTCGGCCAGAAATTTGGCGATTAAGGGGTCAAATTTCAACGATTTGACCTTTGAGAACTCTACCAAACTCCTCCGACAATTTTGGGTCTAAACACTTGAAATTTTAGATATAGGTTGATTGGACATGGATCTAACTTAATAACTTGAGTTGAGCCCCAAACAATAAATTTTAAGAGGTCATAATAGGGGTTAAAGTTAAAAAAATTGACCACTTTTTTTTTTTTTGCTCAACATACATCTTCAAATACCCGGGCAACCATGCTAATATATATATATATATATATATATATAATACCCCACCGACAATACAACACTCTAAGTTAACTGTAGATTGCTGAATCAAACGAATCAAGTTGTTCCATGATGATCGTTGGATCAAATAATTGGATTTCATCTTGGGTTTTGTTTACAAAGCTGCATATGTAAGATCAATTAACAAAACGAAAATGCTGGATCAAGCAATTAACATAGATTCCGGATTAAGGATTTCGTTGGATTTAGTTTTTATTACGAGTAATTGATAAATTTGTCATCACTGGGTTGGATGCTAACTCAACCAAGGGAAAATAAACAAAACAGAGATCTAATGAAAATGATATTATGTGGATTTGACGGTTTTTGGTCTTGCATTTAACATTTTATAGGGTCTATACCTGCAAATAACACGATGAACCGAACTTTTAGACCTATGAACAATATCGGAACTTATTAAAATAGATGTTTTTTCTTGATAGTTGGTGATAATGAAATTTATTTAATCAAAAGAGAGTATTTTGCGTGTAGAATTTTCCATATTGCTTAAAATTAAATTCTTAATGAAAAACTAGCTGGACCTGGAGAAATTACACAGGGAACTGATTCATATGTAATATATTGATGTTGACATTCTGTAGATATTCAACGTAAATGGAGACGCTCTGAAATTGTAGCTATTTTGTTAAAGCTGCGAAAGTATTTATCCAAGCTAGCAGGGACGCCTAACATAGCCAGATCGTAAAATACGCTTAAATATGATCATTTAATTCTTGCAGATTTCGTATATATTATTATAGAGTTAATGTTCTATCGATTTTTATATATTATAAAGTTGCGATTTCAAAAATAAAAAAATATATCTATATAACTTGGGTTCACTAGCTTGAATCGAAACTGAATACCAAACTTAACTTTACTCCCTTCGGCTATAATCAAAACCAAAACTTATGAAGAATTCTTGATAAAATTATTTATAAAAAAATAGGTTATGTGAGTGGCATCCTCTATAATATAAATCTCACATGTATGTATGTACATATGTTTGTATGTATGTATGTCTGCCTAAAATTTCGACAGATGTGACGGATTTTCACGAGGTCGGTATCGTTTTAAAGCTCAACCCTTCGGACGATAAATATCGAAAAATTGGCCAAAACCATCAATTCCTTCACTCTTAACTGGGCACTTTTCTACAGGGAGGGGTCGCTTTGTTCGCCGATATTTTCTAAAGACATCCCCTCTTTTCGATTGTCTAGCCTTAACTTAAACCTATGTCACTTCCGGTTTGGCGGTGGGCGCGACAGCAAACACGTCACGTTTTTTTTTCACGTTCTTTTCCTCCTTTGTGGTACGGGTTAGAGCCTGCCTGCCTACTACCAATCTTTTTTTGTTGCTCAATACACACCTCCAAACACCCGGGCAACATCGGGCACCCAAACTAGTTAGCTATAATCAAAACCGAAACTAAAACTTACGAGGAATTCTTGGTAGAATTATTTATAAAAAAAAAAAAAAATAGATGACTTAAGTGCCTTCAGCTATAATGGAAACCAAAACCAAAACTTATGAAGAATTCTTAGTAAAATTATTTATTACAAGAAATGAAAGTACATAACAATTAAACGACCCGGATGTAAGCGTGATACAGAAAATAACAAGCACGCTGTCGTATTAATATATTGATGAAATTTTATTTATTGTTGAAAAGCTCCATCGAGTTTTCAACAACGTAAATTAAGTGTTTCCAAATTATTAACATCATTCCTTAACTCATGTCCGGTAGCTTATTTTCTTTGTTCCATTTAATCTAATATATAAAAGGCTATATGTCTGTCTGTCTGGCTGTTTCTATATTTTCAAACTCTATCTCCTCCGAAACTAAAAGATGAAGAGCGACGCTAGGGGCCTCAAATGATCGGATTTTTTTATAGCCCATTCTTTTATGGGGATTTAACCAGTTAAAATTGTTTTTAAGCGGCCAATGTGTCAAAATTTTAAAAATCGTTATACATTTTGTACACTCATCTTAGTTTATTTTTAATGCATGGCACATCGGTACAGTGGTAACGTCACCAGCTTTGAATGCTACAGTTTTGCTTTCGGTTTCGATTCTAGCTGATGGCACCCCAATTTTTTTTTTTTTTTTTTTTTTTTTTACTTTTGAAATCACGACTCTGTAATAATATATAAGAAATCTGGACAAATTAAAATATCATATTTAAGCGTATTTTGTGACAGCGCAAAGCTGGGCACCCTCCCACTAGTATTTATTAAAAAAATATATATATACTATGTAAAATTTTGTAAATTTGTATAATATTTATACATTATGCATCAATCTTCATATTTATATATACTAGCAGGCGGCTCACGTTGCCCAGTCATAAAATACGCTTAAATATGATATTTTAATTCATGTATATTTCATATTTATTATTGTAGAGCCAATACTCTTGATTATTATATTCTATCCAATATATAGCAGTGATTAAAAAAAAATGACTTGGGTGACATCAGCTAAAATCGAAACCAAACATGTAGCTCTTCAGCCTAATTCATTACCACTTGAGCCCTCAACAAATGAATATCAAAACTCTAAAAATAAGCCCCCATTCAATGCCTCCGTTCAGTCTCGAAAGACAAAGGATCCTCCATGTAGGGGCAGTTGCATGTGTAATTGTGAGGCAAGGGTTGCGCAATCCCAGCCACACTGCTCCTGAATTGGCACGACTGGAAACGATGCCGAGATAAGCAGAGAGCACATACAGCACCTGCAGTCCGAAAATGGTCTCCCATTTAGTACTGACTGGGTTCAACGTTGCTTAGTGATCCAACAGGAACTGGTGTGTCAACGTGAGTAGGCTATATGTTAACATCATACATACCCCCCCCCCCCTCTTAATGATGTGTCGAGAAGCACTTTAAGTTCCCATTTTTTTTTTCAGTTTTAATCTCCTAGCAACTATTTTTATCGGCAAAAGAACAAATCCAAGTTGTTCCACAGATTTCAATTCCCTATACATCAACTGTTAAGTCTGCAAATCAGGAATTGACTGGTTTGTAGTTTGCGTTATTTCATCTCGTTATTGACACAGCTTTTGTTAAACTTTTTTTATCAGTTGGTTTAAGCTGGAGATGGGACATTCACCCGCTTTTCCGTCGGTTATTGACACAACTGAGCTGGAGCTCCACTGCACCCAAGCTGTCCACTTCATACAAAGGTCCAGTCAACTAGACGATTGAGGTTGAGACTAGTGTAGCCTGGTGTTGGTGGCTGGTCAGGTATCTTTTCCAGCCAGATGTCCAGTTGTTTCTTGAAAGTGTCGGGGGACACTCTTCTTATATTTCTTATTGCAGCTGGAATACAGTTGAATCATCTTGTGCCACTATAGGTGAAGCTGTGGTGGATGAGGGACTTGATCATCTGTGTAGTCCCAGGTGTGGTTTTTATATAGCACAGCCTTCCTTGCCGCTGGTGGCTTATTTCTACTATTGTTATGTTGGGACCCTTTCTTCCAAGATTTTCCATATATAGATGATAATATATCGTTCTCTTCGACGTTGTAGTGAATATAGTTATAGATCCTTCAGTTTCTCCCAGTAATCCATTTGTTTTACTCACATATTTTGCTGGTGAATGTTCTCTAGGGGTGCTTCTATTTTGCAGATTTCTGTTACTGTAGTTTGGTATAAATCGTCCCTCAGACAGACATGGTCACTTATATATCTATATAAAAGTGAGAATGTGTGTGTTTGCGTGTGAGGACACTTCCCAGCCTATACACTCAACGAACTTTTGATCTACTGGCTTGAAATTTAGTATAAAGGATATTTAGACCTGTGGAAAACTTTTTAATCGGTTCTCATCCGGAAAAAAAACGGCTGCAATTGAAAAATTGATACTTTGGGAGGATCATCGAAATCGATACTTTGGGAGGATCATCGATTTTTTATCTGTTTGTCACCTGTTTCACGAGATTTGAAAACACTTTTTAAATATCATGGCAAGCTGGTCTAATGGTTATCGTACTTGACTCAGTCTTTAGGTGTTGGTTTTGATCTGAGCTCGAGTATTTTCTTTTTTTACTTACGGGAAGTGAACTGTTTAGAAAAAAACAATACTCGTATGCACAAGTTTCAGTTTCTTTCCATTTTTTTTTTTTACTTTATTTTTTTTAACGGAATTTAACTTTAAATTTAATACCGGGCAACGCCGGGTACATCGTCTAGTATACACACACACACTATATATATATATATATATATATATATATATATATATATATATATACACGTAGTCTGCTTGCCTCTTTGTGTATCTCTTAGTCCTTATGCTAGTCTCTCGATATGTATGCTAACTCCTCTCTTTTTTCTTTCTCAATAAAGATCTAAGAGTGATGTCAATACAAACACCTTATTATGTATTTCTACAGAAGTATACAAAGACCAAGTTCACATACAAATTAATGTACATAGGTGGCCTCGGGTGATTTTTTTGGGGGGGTTATTTTTTTTCGTTCTCCCCACTGTCCTGTTTTAGAGTTTATATCCAACAAGAGATTGACACGAAATGATGTTTTCCCATGATCCTCTATTCATCCAGAAAAGTTAATCAAGATAAGAAATAACAAGACCTCAAAAAAGTAAATAGAAAACAACGATTCTTCTTCAAGGAAATGAAAAAGGAATCGTAAAAAAAATAAAAAAATAAATAATAATAATAATAATAAAATAACAGATTTTTATTATGTGCTAATGCAAAACACACATGCGCAAGAACAAATGAGAAATAGATTTTAATAAGAAAAGGAGAATTATATATACTAGCAGAGCTATATGGTGTTGCCTGGGTTGTGTGAGAGTATTCTTGCTCCCAACCATGAACACGATATTTCTCTAATTTTTAAGTTATAAAAAATTGATGCAAGTCGATAACTCCTCCTCTCCACCCCAATAAAAAAAAAGAAAGAAAACTTGAGTGATGTACAAAAGAACTTGCTGATTAATATCATTTAAAAAAATCCGGGATGGTGTAATATCTTGCATAATTTCAGCAGTGAAACCCCATCCTTTCCCCAAAACGAATACAGAAGTGAGGTCGTCAAGTAAGTTCCCATATTTACAGGGTAGAACGGTAAAATTGTCGCCCTAAAGAAACTAACATTACAGCTTTATTTCAAGACTTTTATTAAAAAAAATCAATTCAGGTAACTTAATTGCTTCAGCCTAAATCACCGCCTTGACATGGGTCCAGAACTGGGAGCATGCTTTTCCACAAGCGCTGGTGAGAGCCCAGTGAATACTCAGTGGATGGCAGCGATCAGGCTGGCTTTGGTGTTGTAGGGGATCATGTTGGTTATGTTCTCGACATATGACCAAACAAAGTAGTCCAGCAGGTTCAGGTCGAGGGAGGCCAGTAAGAGAAGGGTACAAAGTCGTAGCACTCCTTCTGTAGACAAGCCTGGGCCTCTTTGGACTTGTAGGCTGGCACCGAGTCCTGCTGCCACACCCTGTGTCTATCAGCGGCCACCTAAATGCACCAGTGGATCACCACACTCTTCAACACATTCAGGTACACTTTCGTGTTGACCTGAAAGTCAACACGAAAGTGTTGATGAAATGATGTGGCCCTCCCCTGAAACCACACCAAAGACCATAACCATGGGTCGTCCAATGCGTTGAGCTGAACCCGCAAGCGTTGAACCATCTTGATTTGCATTTTCATGGTGCTGGTAATAGTCGTGTTGCCATGAGTTGGATCGGTAGGGAGCATGAGTTGTATAGCAGCGCATCTTTGATCTCACTCGTTGAACATTGTGTCACTTTCAGACATGAAAAAGGGCTCCAATCGCTCTTGAGATTTGTACACATCTGGCCAACTAGTAGATGGCCTGCAGCAACAACAAAAAAAGGTTTTCATCAAACGGAAATGGAATCATGTTGTCTTTTCTAGGACGGCAATTTTATTGTTTCACCCTGTACTGATTTGATATGCGAAAGATCTTTTGAAATATACATTTTCTAAAAATTCGTACCCCACATACTGTCTTGGATTATTTGGTTTCGTTTACATCTTCTTTCACTATTCCGTTTTTTTTCTGCATTGCTATCAGCCTTCATAAACACACACATAAACTATCTGTTGCTGTCAATCCATTCTTTGATGTCTTGATTTTGTTAAAACAATATATGAATGCTCAATTACAAAATATGGTAATTTTGAAGTTTACAATTTGTCATCTATTTCTGACTTAAAATTTATTGGTATATGAACGGTTACCGAATTATCAATTATATAAACCCAATAAAATTCGGAATACTAATATATATATATATATATATATATATATATATATATATATATATATATATATATATACTAGCAAAAGTACACGTCGTTGACTGGGTTCAAAAACAGCCTACAGAAAATGGACTCTGATTTATAAAAATATGATAAGTTATGAAAAGGAAGGGTTGTAAAGAGATAGCTTCGAATTTGGGGGTATCAAAACTAAAGCAAAATATGAGGAAAGTAAAAATAAAATAGATAAACCCCATAATTTATTATACCATACCTGTTCACACTGAAACACTTATCACAATATTCTGTGGATCTATATTAAAAAACCTTGTTAAACTTTGTGACATATTTCCATTCTATGGAGGTCAGCTGCGAACAAACACCCTATAATTTTATTATACCATATTTCTTCAAATTGAAACATAATTATCAAAGTATACTTACGTAGATAGATATGAAAAGTCTTTATTAAAGTTTGTACCTATTTCCATTCTATGGAGGCCAGGCACAAACGCAGACCCCACAATTTTATTATACCATCCCTATTTAAGTTAAAAAATACTTATCAAAGTATTCTTATTTACATCTATATCAAAAACACTTGTAAACGTTTTTTTTTAATTTTTTAATTTTTTATTTCCATACTTTGTGGACCAGGCGCGAACGCAGGCCCCACAATTTTAATGAACCACCGTTCTGCCAGATCAAACATACCCATTCCTGTGTCTCAATACATCTATCATTATATGTAATCAGTTTTTTAAAATAGTCAACCATATAGGAGCCTATTCAGATATTCAGTTTTATATATATATATATATATATATATATATATATATATATAGTCAGCCCTCATAAATACTCATAATACCTTTAAAAATAACTGACGACTATACGAAAACATATACGACTCAATACACTATTTCTTTGAGAAAATGAACCTGAATCACATTTTATTTTTCTGAACATGAACCCACGTTCGACAAAATAAAATGGCTTATGTGTAAGAAGATATATCAGGTTTATCCTTGTTGATGGACGAGCAAAAGGAAAAATAAAATATGGTTGAAGAACGAAAAAGACATGAAAATAAGGCGTTCAGAATAGGAAGAATTAATTAAAAGAGAAACGGAAGGAAAAAGTTATAAAGAAACAAACAAAAAAGATAAAGAAAAGGAGAAAACAAGGAAAAAAAAGGAAAACAGCAATAAAAAAAGGAAAAAAGAAGACAATAAATAAAAAGGGAAGAAGAGAATGGAAAGGGAAGGAAAATGCGATAAGAAGGAAAGAAGGAAAAAATCATAAAAAGAGGAAAAGAAAGAAAAACCAATAGAAAGGAAAGAAAGAAAAAGCAGTTGAAAGAAAGAAAATACAATTGAAAGGAATAAACGACAAAAACAAAATGAGAAAAAAAAATAATAAAAAGAAAAATTTGATAAAAAGGGAAGAAGGAAGAAAACGATATATAAAGAAGGAAAAGCACTATAAAGGACTAAAGGAGAAGGCAAGGGCAAGAAAAGGAAAAGGAGAAAGTAATAACAAGGGAACAAGAAGGAAAAGTAATAAAAAAAAGAAAAAGACAGAATAAATAAAAGGGGCAAAGAAGGAGAAAATAATTAAAGGGGAAGAAGGAAAAGGTGATAAAAAGAGAAAAAAAATCAATAAAAAAGTAGGGGGGAAGAAGCAAGAAAAACAGAAGTAACTAATACTACTACTACTACTACTACTAATAATAATAATAATAATAATAATAATAATAATAATAATAATAGGGAGAGAAAAAAAGAAAACATTAAATGTCATTTCATCGAACAAGAACTTTCACTTTCAGTGTGAAATAATTTTTTTATTTTTTATTTTTAATGCTTTAATTTTTTTTTTATCGGTTATTTTTGCACGGCGAGGAAATCTTCCATTTCCTGCTCCTCGGTCAATGCCATTGTCAATTTTACTGCAATAGACCCTCCCACTCCCTAAAAAAACAACACCTCATCCTCCACCCCAACTATCCTCATTACCACCGCTATTATTATTATTATTATATTTTTTTATTTTTTATTTTTTTTCAGATTTGTTATTTCCACCTATTTAAAATATACGTGCAGTCTTTTCAGAAAATATCAAACATACAACACGCATCTTCCAAAAAACAAAAACTTCCTCATTATAGCGGCAGATCGAAGCTATAAATTATTACCATGAACAAATTATTACCTTGTATTAGTTGGATTATTCGGACTACTGCTTTCATTTTGAATATTACTTTTTACCTTTCGAGCGATGTAACCTACGACCTTCTTCAGGTGGATCTTGTTGAACTAAAGAATCTGCACAGAATTTCGAAAATACTCCTTTATTTAATTCATGGGGGTAAAATGCTCTTGTTCCATCAGCCATGGTCATGTAGAAGTCTTAAGCAGTTCGCAATTGTATTCTGAGTATCACCCGCACTGAGGATTGAATCTGGAGTGTAACTTTCACCAAGTATTTTATCCGTTACGCCACAGATCGTTGTGGACAATTGTAGGATAAATTTTGGAAACCTATTCTTGTTTTTAGATGGACAGTCTTACTAATTATCAATATACATCAATATTTATTACTACAAAATACTATATATATATATATATATATATATATATATATATATATATATATATAGTGATTTATAAAATATATATGGCGATTAAGCTACACTGAATATTCCGCGTTTCATCCACATGGCCACATGGGGGGGGGCAACGTAGAATGAACACAATTTAACATAAGCCTGAAGAGTCCTAGAGTGGAATATTCAGTGTAGCTTAATCGCCATATATATTTTATAAATTACTAACTAGCTCTACCTACGTATTGAGCACTTTTGAAGTAAATCTTACAGTTTACGCATAAATTTATACTTTCGTATATTAATTTTATGTGAGTAAATTAAGTAGTTATATACATATATATATATAAATTTAAATGTGTTGCAGAATGTCAGAAGAACATCGGTACCGTCGGTTTCAAATCCGACAAAAGAAAAAGTTTATGGTCGATTATATCGAATTCTCTTCAGCCTCTGTTTATATCTGTTTTCACCGGAAATGGCGACCGCACGTTGCTGTGTTATGCAGAGCACGATGTTGTTCTATTTTATTTTCATTTTAATTTTTGTTATCTTCCCTTATTCATTTTTAAAAATTTTTATTTTATTTAATTTTTTATTTATATATTTATATTTAATTATGACTGTATCTCTTATTTATAACTAGCCAGGGGGCCTGGCGTTACCCGGGTGTATCGAGGTGTGTGTAAAGGGGTTGACTAAACAAACAAAGCCCTAAAAATGAATTATAACAACTCAAAATAGCAACGATTACCCGTGCGAGCGCAAGAAAAAAATAATTCGAAGTAGTAGGTAGGCTCGAACCCGTAAAGCGAATGAGGAAAAGGACGCAAATAAAAGCAAACGATCTTACTGATACGGCCACCATGGTTCTGATGTCACGGGCGTTCAAAATAACCGATTTATGCGACGTCGTTCACGCATGGCTTGAATGACTTACAAAAATGTCAATGAAAAAAATTGACCCTCCTTGTAAAAAAAAAAAAAAACGGCCCAGTTGACGGTGAAAGAATGAATATTTTTGGCCAATTTTTAGATATTATTCAGCCGAGAGACTGAGCTTTCAAACGATACCAATTTTGTCAGTGTTGGTCGCGTGTATCGAAAGTTTTAGCGAAACATACAAACACACATACATTCTCACAAACGTTTGAGATTTACATAATAGAATCAAGATTAATGATTCTCATATTTAACAAACATGTAAAAAGAAAGCAAAAACAGAGAAAATCAAGAGAGTAGTAGTAGTAGCAACGCTGGAGGGAAATCTGACAAATCCAAAAGCTGCATATTGTATGGCAGCAAATACGAAGACTCTCCAAACCGTTCAACTTCACGAAATCACATTAGCAGATGCGGTTTCAGTTCAAGGCAGAGACCTTGATTGGAACCCTAAAAGATCTTTAGCATCTCTTAAGTGATCTGCCTGTAACATAGCGTGTACGAGCGCAGGGGGAAATTATCAGCAGGAGCAAAGGATAGCTAGTATGTGAAGCGATTGGCAGCAGCAGCAGTAGTCGAAAAACTGCATATGCAAATTAGGAAGTGTGCGCAAGAAGAAGGAAAAAAAGGAGAAGAAAGGCAACACATGGTCGGAGAGAAACAAAGTCGGTATCAAAGAAAATGAACACGTAAAGCAAAGGCGAGAAATGGCTGGCTACGGCCGGTGTGTGGTAGAAAGGAGGAGAAACGTACTACAGGCTACAATGGACATGTGGCAGTGAAAAACTTTATTTTTTAAATGGTGCCGAAAATAACGGTAAATAAAAATTTTTTGACGTTTCTGAATTTTTGAGATGAGGATTGCTTATTTGTATTATAATTCAACGGACTACTGTTCTCATCTTGAGTGTGATTTTCATAACGTTTCGATCGATGTAACCTCCGACCTTCTTCAGGTGTATCTTGTTGAACTCGGGAACTTTTCTGTTGAATGTTTCGAGCGGAAACCTTTATTTACTTCACGGGGTAGCATGCTCTTGTTCCGTCAGCCATGACTGTGTGGGTGGCCGAAAAATATATTTGCAAATTACTTAGGACCTCTATCCAGTCATGGCTGACGGAACAAGCAACAAGCACGCTACCCCCCCCCCCCCCGGTGAAGTAAATAAAGGGTTCCGCACAAAATTCCGTCCGTATTCCCGAGTTGGACAGAAACATTCCCGAGTTCGACAAGATACACCTGAACCTGAAGAAGGTCGGAGGTTACATCGACCGAAACGTTATGAAAATCACACTCAAGATGAGGACAGTAGTTCGATGAATAATAATACATAAAAAACTTTTGTTCTAAAAAAAAAAAAAAAAAAAATGCTGTTTCTGTTTTATTTGTTTGTCCATTTGCAATATCACGGCTACGTTACATGCTGACCTCCGGGAAAGAGTAATTTTGTCATCTACATACACGCTTCCACACTGCCACCCTATACAGCGCCTAGTATTCCCAAATAGTCACCCAACACGTTTACCACCTTTACACAAGGAGGCCTCCAAAGCATTAATAACTATCAATGATTTTTACATTATTATTTTTTTTTTAGTTGTTGTTGTACAACGTTTTCTTTGCTTCACAGTTAAGATTTTGTTGTTTTTCATATGGTAGATTTCTGTACAAGTACCTTATTTTATTATTTAAGAGTAACTTATCTTGCCTTTGGTAACAGTAATATGTTGTACACTGCTTTTATTTGTAAACGATATTACATGCAAAACTGATTTTATTTGCAGTATAATCTACAGCAATTCCAGTGTAGGGCCAAGTAAAATAATTACTCTATTCGCAATACATTAAGAAATAATCACATTGAAATGAATAAAGTTAAAGCCGATTTGATTGATTTATTTGCATCAACTACAGAATACTATTGAGGACGTAAAATTAAGAATCAAATGTATACTTTACACTATTAATATTGTAAGGCTGTGCAAATTAAATTGGTATTCAGGTTTTTTCAAAGGACAGTTGTGTATTGGAGGCTCAGGCAGCTTTTTCAATATGCACTTAAAATTTTGAGAACGCATCAATTATTTTCTAAAAACTGTCAGATTTATCCCGAACCTATTCTGTTGGTGCCAAGAATGATCATAATTTTTTTTTTTTTTTTTGAATAATGTTAATACTTCTGCAGATAAACACTAGTTAGAAGAATGGTAGAAAGATTAAAGAACGGCTGTTATAATTTGTGGTCTTTTCTTGAATTTCCATGATAGTCAGCAGACATTTCCTTGTGATAATTTTCAGGTGGTATAAGAAGACAGCAATTACTTTAAAAAATAATTGGAGTTTTTTTCGTTACATTTTTACTAACTTGTTAAAAATTTCAATATATTCAGTCATATATTTCAGGGATTTCAAATTATTATCTGCCAACATTATCAACACAAAAGTAACCATTTTGCTACTCAGTTTGTAAAACTTTTTTCACAGAAGGCATAATACAAGGAAACCGGTGGAAAGATAGACAAAAAGAAAAGATGGATAGACAGCGTATGTGAATGGACGGACATAAAGCAAGCGAACATATTTGGTTCTAGATCGTAAGGCTTGAATGACACTCAGCTACGTTATTGCGTATCCTGCAGATAGCGGAGAAAAAGTTGGTTTTTTTTTTGTTTTTGTTTTTTTTTACACGGTGGTCACCACTTATCAAGGCCCAGAAGCCACTCAGGGATAAGGGTTATTGCAAGTACAGTACGTTAGTGTGGAGATTTAATGAAGTGTTTACTTAAAGGGGCGGTTCATTAGGAATTTGTTAACGTTGGACTTGAAGACATCCAGCGTTTGATGAAAATATAATTTACACTTTACTCAGCTTACTGGAGTTGTTGAGAAACTTTTATCAATAAAGTTATTTAGTTAGTTACTAGCAAAAATACCCGCGCTTCGCTCGGGACTTTGCAGTAAGTGGATGTTGTAAGAGCAACTATTGTTTAAGATGTTTACAATTTTTTAACTACCTCCCGAAGTGATTGAAATCTAACTATGAACTCTAAAGCAAATAGATTATATTTGTTACACATAAAAATTGAAACAATTACAAAGAATCACAACATGGTAAACATTTATTTAATATCAATGTAACATTAAGAATGAACAAATTCCGGCTATGAATTTTTTTATCATGTGCCCCCAAAATCAACAGAGATCAGAGCATCCCTATAGTGATCCGGCCCCTGTTTATTTTGTGGTGGAAGTTTCGTTCTATGCAGTTCTAGGGGGCCCACCATCCCAGGCCTTGTCCTCTTTCTTTGAGAAGGAGTTAGTTTATCGCTAGTCGCCTGAGGAGCCCTTACCGAGGAATTCCGATGGGGATGCCAAGGCACTTTTTTCAGGTCAGAGTGCCCCTCTTTGGGGGTGCTGACTTCTCAATACCACATTCCGACCTTGGTGTCTGAGTTCTTTCAGTGGAAGAGAACAAAAAAAAAAAATATATATATATATATATATACTTTATACGCTGTAAGGCTGTGCAAAATATGTACTCAAAGCATAATACAAGGAAGCGAGTCGAAAAGTAGACAAAAGGAAAAGATGGATAGACAACGTTTGTGAATGGACGAACATGAGCAAAAACCAAGCGAACATCTTTGCTTCAAGATCGGGTTCGGCTTGAATGACACTCAATACTGTTAGTGTGTATCCTGCTGCTAGCCGAGAAAAACGTCTAATGAAAATATATCTTTACACTTTAGGAGTCTCCGCTTACTGGAGTTGTTGAGAAGCTTTTCATTAATTAATGAATTTTTTATTATTATTATTATTATTATTATTATTAGTAGTAGTAGTAGTAGTAGTAATAGTGGTAGTATTAGTATTATTAGTAGTATTATTAGTATTATTAGTAGTATTATTAGTATTATTAGTAGTATTATTAGTATTAGTATTATTAGTATTAGTTGTTGTTGCTGCTGCCACTACTCACTAGAAGTTTTCACACAGGTCATCATCACAGATTTCTCTCTGAGAACAACTTGTGGTGTTCCCTGGAGTCTGGGAGACGACAAGTCTCCCCCAGATTTCTAGTACTCTTCACCTCTTTTGATAACCTTTGCAGATGAATTTGTGTTACGCAACACTCGCTTACCATTGATTTCTCATTGGCAGCTACCATTGGTATTCACTTCAATAAACCTCCACAAGTTCTCAGTTTTGTTTGCACTTATCCAGTGGAGGTCTGGCTAGTGCTTTCTCTCCCCAGTCTTTCCATCCTCCTTGATCCTCCTCATTTATTTCATGTTTATTATTATTTTTTTTTTTGTAGTAGCAGATGTAGTATTTTGTTAATAAAACGTTTCCACTCTTAGTGTAGCTGTCAAAAAAAAAAAAAGAAAAAGATGAATAAACAACGTTTGTGAATGAGCAAAAACCAAGCGAAAATCTTGGTTCAAGATTTTAGGGTTTTGAAAACACCCAGCCATATTGGTACATATTCTGCAGTTAGCAGAGAAAACGTTGAATAGTAAAAGACATAACAGCACAAATGTACAAAATAAATTCTACAATGGACCAATATGTGCATGATAAAATGACAATTTTCCATGGGCAGACGATCAATTTCATTATAATTTCAAGATGGCCGCCATAACAATAATCAACTTCCTTATAAATTCAAGGTGGCTGCCATCACACTATTCAGATTTGTCAAATTTTACGATTTATTTTGATATTCCGACTTATATGCTACAAATGTCATTGACATTGTTCGATCATACAATGAAACGTTGAGTTTATAAAATGATTTTATGTGTAAAAATATTTTCTACAATAAGAAATTCAACATTTAGACGGTTAATAAAGTTCTTTTGATGCCAATATATTCAGCATGTCATAATCTTAAACAAAATCTAATTTTGACTGACTGCACAGTGGCTTTCTGATAAAATTATATCGGCAGAGGAAAGTACAGGATTAGTGCATATACATATACAGTATATAAAAAAATAGTATGGCTATTAAAACTTGTTTTTCTAAGGCCAGTCTAGATGATGCAACTGTATTTTATTTTTAATTTGCAGAGATTCCTACTGCCCGAATCACTGGGCAGGTTGCACAACCATTCCAGGGGCTAGCATTAGACGACCCCCTTTGTGGCTTAAGCCACTTCCCGGATCCAGTGGCCACACTACCTTGCACACAGAGGTCGTTGTGTGTCCCAAGACTGGCCTCAGAATGAGGGCACCACTGGGGGCCCTGTCGGTGACATTCGACTACAACGGCAGGCAGAAGGGACAGACGCAACTCAACACATGCACAGATTCTGGATGATGGGAGGCGTTTACGTACCTCGCATGTACGTATCATAACATTTCAGGGAACCCACCATCACCAGGAACGAGAGAGCGAGATCGACACTACTTGTTGGGTGGAGCAGGCTTCGATAGGTGAACACTACCAGGACATGCTTCACAGGAAAAGAGGCTCCATGGGCCAGCACCTGGGAACAAAGGGTATCGTTGAACAGGGGAAAGATGTTCTTATCGATTTTCTCACGATGTCCTGCGGTAAGTTCGTCATATCCAATGATGGTCACATTCAGTACAACAGCCATGCCAACGAGATCTGGCTACAGAAAGCTCTGACACATCGGGACCCTTGGCTCTTCATGAACCATCAGGTCTTTCTTGCATACGAACTTGGCCAGAAGATCTACCACTCGATTGTGTCACGTGCATCTAGCATCATGGGTGATGTCGCATCTCGTCTCAATATAGCCAAAGCTTTCCACCTGACCGCACCGTCCACGGCAATTCAGGTCACTGTCAGATCTTTCTGACAAACCTCTTTTTGCAGCTGTTGCAATCCTTTCTTACTGTTTACTCTTTATGCCTTCTGGGTTGACATTTATACTTAATTTATTAATTTCTGATAGCCTGGAGATAGAATACCAACCTACGACATCAAGGGTGACTTTGTGACTAGGTTTGCATCTCTCGACGGGCAGTAATTGTCATTTCTTACACTGAGGATTGCACAAGCATAAAATGCTAGTGTCTGTAAATAGAGATGATCCTTAGAATTTTATTATTCCTGATATTCATAAATAACCTCCCTGATAAAATTGTCTCCGAGATGGGTATATTTGCTAATAACACCATGCTCTATAACAGATGCAGGAAGACCTCCTCTCTGTGGTGAAATGGGGATGTAAATGAATGATAAGATTCAACGCTGCTAATATTGCGTACCAGGGTGTGTATAAATCGCAATATAATGATATACACACACACACACACATATATATATATATATATATATATATATATATATATATATATATATATATATATATATACTTCAGAACAATGAAATGCAATAGATCTACTGGTATGTAAATCCAGTGACTTTCGGTCTTACATAATATTATTAAATGTAATATTTTATATAAAACAATCCCAGCCAAATAAAATTGCTCAATATATAAGATAGAGCAAATGAATCAAAATTTATGTATTTAAATTTTAGGATTTGAAAACGTTAATCTTCAAATACAGAACTTTTTATTGTTTGAAAACAAAGAGTACAATTGAATAAATCTATTTCCTTAACCCGTGAGTTTTTTTTTTGCCTAAATATCCCATTTCCTTATTCTATGCATCTTAAAAGTTTTAATATTTAATTAATAAATTTCGAGCGCTTCGAAGCCTTTCAGGTGGCTTTCTTTTAAGTGTCGAACCTGTAGTTCTGAAATTTGCGACCCATATTTGTATTGATTTTCTGTCTGGAATAACATGATGCTGTCCTAACTTGTAATGAACTCGGAAAGCTCTCTCTGTTGCAATTACAGATTCACCATCCTTCAAAAATATTTCTGCAGTAAAAGCACGATGTGCACTAGTCCAAAGCATATTGCTTGATGATCGCACCTGGAAAAAATATGTCAAGTTATTAGATAATGAGAATATCATTAGCACTTGTATAAGTACATTAGCAACATGTAATCGAAAGTTTAAATGTGGGAGGTATTTCTGCCGCACCCTTTATTTTAATGTAATGTGCTCTGATGAGCTCAATGCACTTGTATCCCTTGACATAAATATCCCCGACTAATCCAAAAAGCAGCAAAATCCCACCCCTACACTGTAGAGATGCTTAAATGCCGGAAGGTTTTCTATTCTAATAACTTATTCCTGCAAACTGCTAGAGTCTGGAATTCCCTCTCGGGTCCCCGTTTCCTTAACATTTTTTGTGTGTCATGTTACCATTTGAAAAAACATTTTTACTTGTTTTGAAATAACTTGTTTGGTCTGTCGCACATAGGTTTGAAAAAGCATTTTTGTCTGTCACGTTTACCTTTTGCATAACATTTTTGTCTGTCACGTTTATCTTTGACCAAACATTTTTGTATGTCACGTTTATGTTTGACCAAGCATTTTTGTCTGTCACATTTATCTTTAACATAGCACTTTTGTCTGTCACGTTTATCTTTGGCATAATGTTTTTGTCAGTCTCGTTTTTTAAAAAAAAACATTTTTGCCCGTCACGTTAGGTTTGAAATAATATTTTGTCTGTTTTTGAATAACTTGCTTTGTCTATCCCGCATAGGTTTGAAATAACATATTTGTCTGTCACGTTTACATTGGAAATAGTTTGTCTTATCTGCATGTCATGTTTTAAATAGTATTTTCGTTTGTCTGTCACGCTTAAGTTTCAAATAGCATTTTCTGCAGCATCTATACATCTCTAAGAAGAGGCTTTTTCTGTCACACGTGTTTGAAATGAAATTTCCAGGGCAAAACACACAGATTTACTGGACGCATCTCCAGAACATCCGTCCTTATTATTTAAAACCTGTTATCTTTCATAGTTTTTTTTCCTTTGTCTTCGTGAAACATTAAATATTTGTTTACTAGAATTGTTAGGCTTATGTGATTTGTTTGTCTGCTCACAGACAATGTGGCATCTTCTTCATGTCAAGAATTTCCAAGAATTTGAAAGCCATTTCCTAGCTTGCATTTCTTACCAGCAACAACTTCTTCCTTTTTATTTTAGTTTTTTTTTATTCAATACTAGCAGGGCAATCTGACATTGCCCAGAACAAAAGTGTAATATATTTCTATTAAAACTTCTATATCTTCTCTATCTTTCTTTCCCCTCTCCCCCGGTTTCCCTCCTTTCCTCACCCCTTCTTTATTCTCCACCTATTCCACTCTCTGGACGCGCACACACTTATAGATTATTCAATCGATTTTAAGTTGTAAATCATTTTAGTTTGAAAAGCAAAGAGAATAGTAGAGAAATATTGGTAAGAATAGAGTTTCCTGTTGGATAGCCGATCCGTAGAAGTCTTGAATTTTGAAAGCTTGCTGACAAAGAATAGTTTCCTGTTAGATAGCCAATCCGTAGAAGTCTTGAATTTTTAAAGCTTGCTGACAAAGAATAGTTTCCTGTTAGATAGCCAATCCGTAGAAGTCTTGAATTTTGAAAGCTTGCTGACAAAGAATAGTTTCCTGTTAGATAGCCAATCCGTAGAAGTCTTGAATTTTTAAAGCTTGCTGACAAAGAATAGTTTCCTGTTAGATAGCCAATCCGTAGAAGTCTTGAATTTTTAAAGCTTGCTGACAAAGAATAGTTTCCTGTTAGATAGCCAATCCGTAGAAGTCTTGAATTTTTAAAGCTTGCTGACAAAGAATAGTTTCCTGTTAGATAGCCAATCCGTAGAAGTCTTGAATTTTGAAAGCTTGCTGACAAAGAATAGTTTCCTGTTAGATAGCCAATCCGTAGAAGTCTTGAATTTTTAAAGCTTGCTGACAAAGAATAGTTTCCTGTTAGATAGCCAATCCGTAGAAGTCTTGAATTTTTAAAGCTTGCTGACAAAGAATAGTTTCCTGTTAGATAGCCAATCCGTAGAAGTCTTGAATTTTTAAAGCTTGCTGACAAAGAATAGTTTCCTGTTAGATAGCCAATCCGTAGAAGTCTTGAATTTTTAAAGCTTGCTGACAAAGAATAGTTTCCTGTTAGATAGCCAATCCGTAGAAGTCTTGAATTTTTAAAGCTTGCTGACAAAGAATAGTTTCCTGTTAGATAGCCAATCCGTAGAAGTCTTGAATTTTGAAAGCTTGCTGACAAAGAATAGTTTCCTGTTAGATAGCCAATCCGTAGAAGTCTTGAATTTTTAAAGCTTGCTGACAAAGAATAGTTTCCTGTTAGATAGCCAATTCGTGAAAATCTTGAAGAGGAAAGTTCCTTCTAATGTAAAAAACGGAAAGCATTTGCAGAATTCTAAAATATCCAGTATGTTTTATGGAATGATCCTCGTTTCTGATTGGTTGGTAGCAGAGCATCTTTCCATTTGATTGGTCAGTTCTAATCACCTATGTCTATGAATAGAATCGCCCATTTATCTATAATCATACCCTCTCATAATACCAAAAATATTGCAACGGTCGGCATAAGCAATAAACCGCTTCCTTCTCGGAGAATATGGTAAAAAACCTGTGAGGACGGGCCTCCTAGGACTGCAGAACTAAACTTCTGTCCCCTTCCCTCTGTATATCTTTCATACTATGATTAGACGTTTTGTGAATGACTTCTAATTTATAATGTTTGTTGCCATTTCGGTGGTTTCACCAGACAGGAGAAATCGGAAGTCATTCACAAAACGCATATATATATATATATATATATATATATATATATATATATATATATATATGTGTGTGTGTGTGTCTGTATACTTATATATGAGAGAGAAAGAGCGTCATGTCTATATTTATATACATTTATGTACAATTTGAAATGGGGAGAGTTGAATATATATATATATATATATATATATAATGAGCATAAGAGTTCTCTTAATTCTTTTAGTCCAGCATGGCTGACATTCACGTGCGCACACGTGCATGAAGGTTGTGCCAACCAATTTAGTACCAATTCCCCCTCCCCTTTCTAATCGAGATATAAATTTGTCTCCGAAAAAAAAAAAATTGAGGTCGTAATCGTGCTAAATTACTTTGGTATTTCTCAGTGCGGATGTTTAGCTTATTTGAGGGTGGAGGGGCGAGTTTATGTTTTTGTTATTTTTGTTATTTTTTTTATTTTTATTTTTTATTTATTGTAGGTCCCTAGACATTCTACATGTTAATCCTTTCGCACCTCTTTTCTAATCTAACGAAGCCAGCTATTAATACAACCACTGTCAACAATTCCCCCCAACTCTCGTTCTATGCCTTAATCTAAATGCAAATTCCATGAACAAAGCTTCTTTCCTAGGACTGCCCACCTGTAGAACTCTATACCGCAGACCTACTTTCGAGACGACTACAATATGATCGTCTTCAAGTCGAATGCAAACAAATTCTTTATGTTCATTAACCTTTCTCCTCGGGTGGCCTTCAGATCTTCATAAGTGATGACTCCCTTTTAAAAAACGTCATAATATTAGAAAAGTTTGTACTTGTAATGAACGTGTATCCTAAGAAGTTCAGCATTTAGGTAGTTAGTTTCGAGTCCCGGAAATGGCCGAAGCAGTTTACGGTTTTGAAATCATTGTTTTCTGAGGAATATTTCTTTCAGTTTTTTTTTTCTTTTTTTTTTTTTTTTCATAAAAATAAATTTAACCCCTGAAAAGGGGCTAAATTTATTTTTTAATCTAACTCATTACATGCTTAGTATTTTCTGACTGCTTAAATTTTTGGTGCTTCTACACTATTGGAACGAAATTTCGGAAATCGTAAAACTGAATTTCTCATGAAAACAATGGTATCTACGTATTCATCGTATTTTTAAGATGACTATATCCAAAAATTACGGAAATCGATAAGGTAGAAAATTATTTATTAAAGAAAACAGAAATAGAATTTGATTAAAACGATTGGAAAACAAAGGGAGGTAATTTTCCTTTTCGATTTATTTTATAAAAACAAGATGGCCGCAATTATTTTATCTGTTAACGCGATTAAAGTTTTTTTGTTTTTTTTAATAATTCAGTAATATTCAGGTAATTTTTTTTTTTAATAATTCAGTAATATTCCGGTAATTTTTTTTTTTTTTAATAATTCAGTAGTATTCAGGTAATTATTTTTAATAATTCAGTAGTATTCAGGTAATTTTTTTTATATAATTCAGTAATATTCAGGTAATTTTTTTTTAATAATTCAGTAATATTCAGGTAATTTTTTTTTTTTAATAATTCAGTAATATTCAGGTAATTTTTTTTGTAATAATTCAGTAATGTTCAGGTAATTTTTTTTTTAATAATTCAGTAATGTTCAGGTAATTTTTTTTGTAATAATTCAGTAGCATTCAGGTAATTTTTTTTTAATAATTCAGTAATATTCAGGTAATTTTTTTTTTTAATAATTCAGTAATATTCAGGTAATTTTTTTTTTAATAATTCAGTAATATTCGGGTAATTTTTAAAAAATAATTCAGTAGTATTCAGGTAATTTTTTTTGTAATAATTCAGTAATATTCAGGTAATTTTTTTTGTAATAATTCAGTAATATTCAGGTAATTTCGACAGCATGATTTGGAAGCTAACATTGTAATTTATTAGAATTGACAAAAAAAAAAAAATTAGTAGAAACCATTGTTTTTTTGTTTGTTTTTTTTTTTTTTTCATTTGAAAACTCCATTTATCGACCACAAAATTTCGTTCTGATAATGTAGAAGCGCCAGATTTTTTTTTTCTCGCTTTCAAATCCTAACCTTACATGATATGTATAAGATATATACTTCAGAGTTTTTAAGCATTTTAGCTTCTTCTGAGTTTATTAGATGGCGAAACAGAGGAGAGGAGGAGTAAAAACCAAATATTACTTGTGTGCTGAGTAGAGTTATGACAAGAGAATATTCTTGTCATTACTTTGACTCTCGAGTATATATCAATTAATATCTTACATGTTTTTAAATAGTGATGTGGTTCTCGATTGATTAACTGTGTCGGATATATACTCGAGAGTCGAAACAATGAAAAGAATATTCTCTTGTCATAGCCCTAGTGATGAGCGTAGCGAAAACGTACATGGTAGGAATTCTTATTCAAGAGTCGCCCTACTAGTAATTGATACAGCTTATGTGTTTATTTAACTTGTATTAGTTTGATCTGATGATGTTGACCTCAAATGACCTTTTTCCTCATACTTTTACATCCCCCTTTACGGTTTGAGTGACAACATGTTTTTAGACAGGTTGTTTTTTTTAAACATTACTAGCTCTGGTTAATAGCTGATGAGGACATGATATGGTATGCCACCATGTGTAGGTTTAAATACAAAATGTTCCTACAAGTTTTATTCATAAATGTGGCAATGTTACATTTGGTTTCATAATTCTCCAAGTTCATGGCCGTTGCAGCTTTTTTTTTTTTTTTTTTTTTTTTTTACACGATGGTCACCACTTATCAAGGTCCGGAAGCCACTCAGGGATAAGGGTTATTGCAAGTACAGTACGTTTTAGTGTGGAGATTTGATGAAGTGTTTACTTAAGGGGGCAGTTCATTAGGAATTTGTTAACGTTGGACTTGAAGGCATCCAAGTTGTAGTCAGGTGGGAAGCAGGCAGACGGAAGAGAGCTAGAATCCCAGATTTGTAAACAAGATAACACTGGCTTAAATTCTTTTTTAGATAATTAGTAAATTTAGACAAGTTGTATATCTTCAAAAGAAAACGCACACACACACACAAGTACTAAACTTTTCGATAGTTTTAAGAATTTCAGTATTTACATAGTCAGTTCCGCCATGTGTAGAATACATGCTTTTTCTCCCCCTGCGTCGACACGTCTGCTCAAATATAGCCACTGCCACCCGGATTTTTCCAATCTGTCTCGCTGGCACATGCTTCGCCTTGCTTTTTTTTAAATTTCATTTTCCTCCGCTGTGACGTCACCTCATGTACCGGCTTGGTCATTTGAATATGTGGCATACCACTTCTGGTACATAAGTAGGTCCATAACGCATTTGGGTATCCTGAGCAGCAGGGTGTTAGGTCAGCTGAGAAAGACATAGTCCTCGGATATAAGAAGTGGTATAACTACATGCAACCTGTCTGATATTAACCCTTTTGGATTCGGCAGCATACTAAGTAGGCATGAGACGTCTTTTCAAGACTAAGATCAATAAGTATCACAAGTTTTTTGCGATAATCATCTTTTATTCTTGATACATCAAGTGGCTTCATGTTTTGTCTGGGGCGATTGCCATCATGTAACGTTACCCAACACATTGTAGCCTCTATCGCAAAGCAAACAAACAATAGGAAAGAACGTCGACTCGCTTTTTCTTGTCATAACGACAACAACATTTATTTCCGCATTCTCCCACCACGCATGACTTCTCGTGACGTCACCCATGTCACTAACATGTTTTCGAATGTTACCCACGTCTCTAACGTGCTCGCTCTCCCTTTTATAGTCTGTTTTTTTTTTTTTTATCGGTGACGTCATTTAGCATGCATTTTGCACCTTAAACACAAAATTAGATTAAAGAATCAAATTTCCAATACTAGCAATTACTACGATACTATCCCATTGATTACTATGCATGCAATAACCCTTATTCCCGAGTGGCTTCCAGGCCTTGATAAGTGGTGGCTACCATGTAAAAAAAAAAAAAAGGGATGAAACTGGCTACATACATTTGTCTCTTTCTCACAGAAATGATGTCACTTGTCTCAGTCTTGTCTAAGACTAGCAACATCACGTCTGTGACAGAGAGAGAGAGAGAGAGAGAGACAAAAGTATGTGGCCAGTTTCATCCTCCTTCCCTTTTTATCCAGTTTTGGTGTTTCGGGTGCTATGAGTGTCCCAGAATCTGTGGCGAGCAACGCATCTCATGCCTACTCTTCATGTTATGACAGTATTTATAAAATTGAATTGTCTGATTTATTTTCTGCCTCTTTTGTGCCAGCTCATTTGACTTGTTGGTCTAGTGGTTTCACTGTTTTGATTCCTCTTTCAAATACAGCTTCTTATTCGAATAGCTTCTTTCCAAGAACTGCAAGCTTGTGGAACTCTTGAACTCTCTTCCTGCTCACGGCTTTTTTCCACACAGTCCTCTGTAAGACATAATTCCAAATATTAGCCCTTCACATTCCAAACGGCACTATGCTTTGTTTTGTTTGGCGTGAAAAAGAGTTGTAAAAAAAGTTTAAATTTTTATATATAAACACTATTATGGCATGCGTTCTTCAGAATGGTCTGATTTATTCTCTGCTTCCTTTGTTCCAGTTCGTTTGAATTGAAATTAAACGTGTGTGCTCATATGTTTAGAATTAAATTTGATAAATAATAGTAAATACGATACTGCCATCAGATAATCTCGTGCAAACGTTTTCTACAATTGCAATATGGATTTTATATTGTCATAATAGCTTGAAAAAGGAGCACAATTCTATGTGAAATAGCTATTGTCACCTATAAATAAACTAGCGGGGGTATTTGGAGGTGGGTATTTGGAGGTGTGAAAGAAAAAAAATGTTAGTAGTCAGTCAGGGTTGAACCCATGATGCGCTGACGCGAAGGCGGAAAAGAAAGTGAAAGAAAACGTGACATCTTACCGCTACGCTATGAAGCCATAGGAAGTGAAAAGCGTTCAAATTTAGCGATGTCAGTCAAAAAGTTGACTTGCTAAGTGAATACGCAGGTGCAAAAATAACCATTGGCTGAAAGCCAGTTCAGCGGTCCACGATGTTCGGGAAACCAAGCTCTCTCGAAAAAGGGGGAGTTCTCAAATGAATAGCAATTGTCTGATATGAAGTGTATTCCCCGCATTGATCAAAGTCGATTGCCTTTAAGACGTGCCGGCCACGAAGGCCAGCGAGCTGATTTGATTCGATTTAGTTTTGCTTTATTTATGTGGGAAAAACAAACAAACACTAGAAACCAGGATTTTAAATAATTTTTTTAAATAATTTTTTAAAATATTTTTTTAAACTCGCTCAAAATAAATGTAGAGACGACGACCGTCTGTAAATCGTAGATATTACAATCTAGGCAGTATATAAAATGTTCTAAAATATAGTAACCCCCCCACCACCACCACTAACTAGAGAACCCCCACGAAAAAAGCCTTTGCAGGACATACAAAAACGCGCGGCCATTTTACCTTTTATATATATATATAGATGGTCTCCCTTTGTTTTGATACAAAAATGTTACAGCAAGGTGAATTTCAGACTGGGCTGTAAACATCTGGATATGGCGTGCAACGAGTTGGCGCTGTGCATAAATGGGTTGACAGGCCGTAAAATCTGACAACGAACAAACAACTGAATAAAAAAAATGAAAACGGCATTCAGAAATGTAACGAGTCTCTTTCTTTTTTACCAATTCCACGTCAAAGAATAATGCGCCCTGTAAAGTTAGCAATCACCATTTCAAAGAAGCAGAATCCACCAATGAAGGAATCCTGTTATCATTTCGGATAATCAGTTGCAGGAATTATCCGTCGGAATTGGCATTGCCTTCTGCAAAAACGTGATTTTTATCGGAAAATTGCTCTTTATTTCGAAGAATGAAATCTTGGTTCTGACCAGTTATGTTCGTGATTCATTTTTTTTTTTTATATCCTGACCTCTGGGGTCACTTTTTGTTTTCTTTATTTCCTTTTGTTCCCTTTCTTCTCGCAAGTTTATGCCGTCAATTGGTGGCATTTGAAAAAGACGATATCTCGTTAATCTTTGATTTCCCTTTGGGTCAGGTCGGAAAGCAGGATATTTCTGTCTGGTTAACGAGTCTACAGAGTTGTTGAGGAAAGGAGGAAGCGATTGCCTCTTGAATTTGATTGGTGTTAAAAACCAGTAGCGTGATGAATTTCGATTGATACTAAATAATAAAGAGTACGAGGAAATATTGGACAATTTTTTTTTAATTTTTTATTTATTTTTTTTTTTACAGGGTGGAGTGGATCTTCCAACTTTTTCTATCCGTAAAAGTACATATGCACACATTTTATCAATAATTCTTTCAATAACATTTAATATATAACGTGAAGTCAAACTCCTCATCATTCCTTTGTCATCGATAGCTTTCTTCCTACAAAACCGATATTTGATTCTGGTCCGTTAGTTCTTTCAGTTGATAATTGTAACATGTCGCCAAGAAGAATAAAATGTCATCGGATTTAATTCCTTTCAGAAAATATGTCTGCGTTGTAATTTTTTTTTTTTTTTTTTCAAATGGCCCCAATTCTAAAAAAAAAAAAATAAAGTTTAAAGAGGTAGCATCTCTGATATTATTGAGCACTATTATATAAATCGCAATCCAGAGATTCTGAAATCTGTCATGAATAATGTTTTGGAAAGAGCACAAATATTCTAAGCTGAAAATGGGCAACATTTAAAAGATTATTTTTCATAAATAAAAATTGAATTTTGCATTTTTTTTTTTTATTTCCCAAAGTCTTAATCAAATTGTGTTAAAATTACAGAAAGATATCATCAAAAATAAAGAATCTATATATGTTCAAAACTCTTCAGTGACTTTTTGAATGCGCTGTATATAGTAATTTATGCAAATATATGGCAATTAAGCTACATAGAATCTGACGTTTTTTGTCACCATAAGGAATGGTCAAGTTAGCTTAATTGCCATATATTTTCTTACTCGCGACTTGAAGATTCTTTAAGTGAATACTGAAAATTTATAAAGATAACATATCTTCTTCTAACACTCTGTGTGTGTGTATATATATATATATATATATACATTTATATGTATGTGTGTGTGAGAGTCGTTCCGAAATTACAGCCTCCTATTTTGTTTTTTTAAACTCAAAAAGTTGAAGAGCTGCAAAGACGGGGGTTGTAACATTTAAATTAATGATTTTTTTGTGCTTCTGATTTTTTTTCTACATAGTCATCAACATTCTCAATGCACTTTTGCCAGAAATTCATATATATATATATATATATATATATATATATATATATATATATATAAAGATAAAGCAGAGTGTTGCAATGAGTTAGAAAAAAAAAAACGTAAATCAACAACTTGGGTGTTGACATGCAAGAGTGAGCTGAGATTCCTGGGTTGGTCCAAGACTTTCCCCATCTTTCCAGAAAATCCAGTATATCTCCAAGGAATTTAATTATCGGGTCATAAATACAGAAAGTAGATGAAATTGATAACTAATTTAATTAGGATTCCAGTTGGGAAGGGTAACAAAACAAACTGATTATCCAAGGATTCGTTGATAACTTCTTGGAGAATCATTTCCTTTTACTTGTGCTGTTGTACATTTCCCTTTGGAGAATTCCATCAATGTTAGGAGTACACACACACACACACACACACACACACACACATATACATATATATATATATATGTGTGTGTGTGTGTGCTAGTACCCTGTCTTGATTCGATTTTACTAAGTTAATTTTCATCTTATATATATATAAAGATGAAAATTACTAAAATAGAATCTAGACAGCAAAACTAGCATATATATATATATATATATATATATATATATATATATATACACACACACATTAGCATGGGTGTCCGGCGTTGCCCGGGTGTTTGGAGGTGTGTGTTGAGCAAAAAAAAAAAGTGGTAGTAGGAAGGCAGGCTCAAACCTGTACCGCGAAGGAGGAAAAGAGCGTGACAAAACGTGACTGTTACAACCATAGCCAAACCGGAAGTGACACTGATTTAAATTAAGGCTAGACAATTATTTTGATCGATGTATAATTTTATGTTACACCGGCCAAGGAAGATAATAAAATCTCAGAAAATCATTTCTTCTTTAAAAAAAAAACAACAGATTTATTGTCATCTGGAGATATAGCTCAGTGGTAGTGCATTCGACTAACGACTTTCGTTTTTACAGTTTAAAATGTTTTGAGATCATTTTAAGTTTAGGATTTTGAATTTCTCATTCAGACATAATTTACATCGGTCGTCTACATTCCTGCATGCGTGTCATACTATTTACGAGCATCTACTTTCTTTGAGCTTCAGCTAGTTTTTTTTATTTTTTGTTTTTTGCTATTGAATGTATATTTACAGAAAGCTTCATGTAATGGTAAAATTTGACACAACGTATAGGAAAATAAATTGAAATTCAGGGCAAAAATAAATTGGTTCGTGTAATTTCTTTATTAACAGAGACTTGACGGAGCAAGGAAAATACACACCTGATAAACATAGAAAATTTCAAACTTAAGCTTGACTGCCTGAATAAAATTGCATATTTTAAATAATTTAAAAACATCTAATTTAATCCAGCCCAAATTTATTAAAAAAAAATTAACTGATAAAAACAATCATCTTTTACAGAGAAGCATCTGAATGATCAGATTCAGAATTAAATAACCCGAAAAGGGTTGATGTGCCGTAAAACAAAACAACCAAACCAAATCAAACATAAGCTTAGTAGACTTCCAATTATGCCATTTTAAATTTAAGCTTGACAGAGCAATGAAAATGCTATTTGAAACATGCATAGTATACCTGCAAATATCTATTAAAAAAATTGTTTATGAAAGATCGAAGAAAATGTAATTTCAAACTTAAGTTTCATTGACGAAGCAAAATTGTATATTTTAAACTAGCCTGGGTGCCCGGCGTTGCCCGGGTGTTTGGAGGGGTGTGCTGAGCAAAAAAAAAAAAAAAGAGTGGTAGTAGGTAGGCTTGAACTCGTGATGCAAAGGCGGAAAAGAAAGTAAAAGAAAATCTGACGTCTTACCGCTACTCCATGACGCGACCGGAAGTTCGGAATGTTAAAATCAAGCAAAGTCAATCCAACCGATATGATGACTTGCAAAAATGGCTCACAAAAAATCGATCCCGCCTCGTAGAAAATTGAGGGTGAAGGAATTAATGTGTTTGTCCAATTTTTCAACATTTTTCGTCTGAGATGTTGCGCTTCAAAATGATACCGATCTCGTGGAAACCCGTCGCCCCTGTAGAAAGTTTTAGGCAGACATACAAACCTACATATATACATTTAAACACATAAGTGCGATTTATATTATAGATAACTTTTTAAAAAATTATATATATAACAATAATATTAATTTTTCTTTTTATATATTTTTCTTTTCCTTTCCTTTTTCACTTATTTAAATGCCGTTAATTTACTTTATTTTTGGATATCATGACCTGGATCTGCTGTGAACTTTTATTCAATTTTCGTTACAGACTCTATTTACTAGGTTCTGGTTAACCGAAACATGCCCATGAATGTGAAGCGACATATAGATGCTTATGTAAAACAAATAGAAAGTATGTTTTGCCCAACTTCGGTGCATTGGGCACTCTTGTTAAATTCATTTGTCGTTTCAGCTCTGAAAAATATTAACTTAGAAGAATTATATATATATATATTAAACATGCGTAACATTTTTTATTATTATTTAAAAATTGTCTATGAAATATATAATGCAATTTCAAACTTAAAAAAAACTTTTTTAGGCATACATACATGCATACATACATGATGATAATTGCAACGTCTTGTCAGACGAGTGCCACTCCCCCAGACACTTAAAATCCATGAGCCCAAAAATGGCTTCTTTTTTTTAGTTCTACCGGTGAATTCACACGCTCAAGCAGGCATGACACTGAAGATAGTCACTGAGATCCATCATTACATGCTTCCAGCATTTCAAGCCTCCATGCATCACAACTTTTCCATCGCTACAGGACCACTTTTATAGACAAATGCCTGAGGGAGTATCTATACACAGATGATGTTACAGAGTCTTAGCTTTGTACAACAGCTAAATCTCTCTCGCGGTTCAAAATGTTGAGATCAAGCAAGAGCAAGATAGCCAGCAACAAGTTAAACTGCACTGCAGACCAGCTTAATGCAGGTACTGGTCTCCCGCTTTATGGTTTTTTAAATCAGAGACTTGCTTCTCCAAAAAGGTTGCCTTCACCACGGCTTACAGGAGTCCTCTCCACCCCAACACACACATACATACACACAAACACACATGGTGCTAGTTGGCCGTTGACCCCGAAAAGAGTTCATTCGCCCTTTGGAAGGTCTTGTTTTTAATCCTTCAGGAAGACTAGCCACCCTCCTCACGAAACAAGTCTGGTGGGGGTACCAGTTTAGTCGCTGGTGCTCGACCATGAGGCAGGTAGTACTGGGTTACATGGTACCAGTAGCATATGACATGACCTGACACCTCCTCAGACGTCCAGCTCTCTCCAGCTTTTTCGATATACATACATACATACATACATTTAAACAGACAGGTGAGATAACTTTAAAAAAAAAAAAAAACCCTCGAGTAAATCCAACCCAAATATTTTTTAAATAAAATCTCATACAAAAATTGCATCTGAAAGATTCCAATAAAGAAACGTCCGCTTTACCTTTTCATAAATTTGTCCCTTTGTCAGTTCCAACCATTAATTATTTTTTTTCCAAATAAATGCCAACAAAATTGATGACAGTGACTTTGTGTATCAACCGCCGACAATTCGGTGCCACCACATTCTTCCTCCGGAATCTTTTCTTTTTACTTTGAAAAGCTTTTCTTTGCCTCTAAATTACATGATCAAAGCAAAGAAAGGAAAAAATGCAGGTGTTAAATATAATTACCTGTCAAAACAAATGGGGAACCCGGCTGTAATTGATAAAAGAAATTATATAACGTTACGTTGTCACGAGAAGTACATACACACGAAGGTGTTACATATTATTAAATATATGTGCATACTCTTGCTTACATATTAATACAAATATGAGAATTTTGTATTTCTCATATCAACATATTATTATTATTATTATTATTATTATTATTAATATCTATATCTTAATACGCTTGTAACTATCTATCTATCTATGTGTGTCACACTTTCCGGCAAATTTGATTGGTTGAGAAGATTTTATTCTGGAATAGCGGATTACACATTAAACGAACGCTCAAGGCAGAGATCAGGGTTGCCTGGTTGGCTTCATTTTAAAAGAGAGAGGGAGAGAGAGAGAGAGAAACGCAGTTTTCGTTAATTAAAAATATTCTCGCAACTACGACTGATTGCTGTTAGATATAAACAAAGCCAAGAGGATAGAGAGGGAGGGGGAGAGAGGGGGGGGAAATAGAGGAGTTTAGAAGATTTTATTCTGGAATAGCGGATTACACATTAAACGAACGCTCAAGGCAGAGATCAGGGTTGCCAGGTTGGCTTCATTTTAAAAGGGAGAGAGAGAGAGAGAGAGAGAGAGAGAGAGAGAGAGAGAGAGAGAAACGCAGTTTTCGTTAAAAATATTCTCGCAACTACGACTGATTGCTGTGATCTCTGCCTTGAGCGTTCGTTTAATGTGTAATCCGCTATTCCAGAATAAAATCTTCTAAACTCCTCTATCTCCCCCCTCTCCCCCTCCCTCTCTATCCTCTTGGCTTTGTTTATATCTAACAGCAATCAGTCGTAGTTGCGAGAATATTTTTAATTAACGAAAACTGCGTTTCTCTCTCTCTCTCTCTCTCTCTCTCTCTCTCTCTCTCTCTCTCTCTCCCTCTCTCTCTCTCTTTTAAAATGAAGCCAACCTGGCAACCCTGATCTCTGCCTTGAGCGTTCGTTTAATGTGTAATCCGCTATTCCAGAATAAAATCTTCTCAACCAATCAAATTTGCCGGAAAGTGTGACACACATAGATAGATAGATAGTTACAAGCGTATTAATATATAGGCAAGCGTATTAAAATATTATTATTGATGAAGCTTCTATGATCCCATGCTATGCGCTGAAAGCCATTGATAAATGCTTGAAAGATATAATGAACACCCACACTGCATTTGGTGGTAAAGTAATATTACTTTGAGGCGACTTCAGACAAGTCCTTCCGGTTGTCCCGAGAGCTCCTCCTGCTGCTGTGCTAGATGTGTGCCTCAAACGCTCAGACTTATGGCACAGCTTTCATCACATGAGCCTCTATATATTAATACGCTTATCTATCGTTTATAATTTTTAAACGTTGACATTTGAAATGTATTTTAAGTAATCAAGCATATGCATCTAAACATCAAGAACATATTCTGGGATAGTTTTGGTTAGGTTCAACGTTAAGTTCAAATATTTTTGAACAAAATGCACAGGTGTAACCCATTACTGTTCGAAATTAACAATATCATGTTTTAAACACTCTAAGTCTCCATTATATAATAAGTAAATGATAAATAAGCTAAAAATGAAATAAAACTTTTGAAAATATTTTTAAATAAACATATTTATAAAACATAAATGAAGATGTATTTATTGAGAATATTTGGAGCACTAATATCGTGATTTTGGTATATACATATTTACATACATTTTACCTATCGTATTCTTCATTTACTATTTAAACAAAAAATAGTACACAGGGTGAATTCGTCGGCCAGGGCAGTAAAGGGTTAATGTAAATGTTTCAAGGTGCGGATATGTGATGAGATAATGTGCATGTGAAAATAAAAGAAAAGAAAACGTGAAATTTTCACGGGTCCAGCTAGTTATTATTGTTATTATTATTATTATTATTATTGTTATTGTTAATATTATTATTGTTATTGTTATTATTGTCATTATTATTATTATTGTTATTGTTAATATTATTATTGTTATTGTTATTATTGTCATTATTATTATTATTGTTATTGTTAATATTATTATTGTTATTGTTATTATTGTTATTATTATTATTATTGTTATTGTTAATATTATTATTGTTATTGTTATTATTGTCATTATTATTGTTGTCATTATTATTATTGTTATTATTATTCTTATTATTATTATAACACAAGTCAACAAACGATCTGATTGGAAACCTGTGCTGTTCTCTGGAAGCTGAGTGACAACAAGTCTCCCCAGACGTCCAGCTCTCTCCACCTCCTTCGATAACATTTGCAAATAAATTTACGTCATTGCAACAGCTTCTTACCATTGATTTCTCGCTTACAGTGGCCATTGGTCTATACTGGAATGTTAGTGGCATTAAGCCTCCCCAAGGTCCCAGTTCTCTTCGCGCTTGTCCAGCAGAGGTCTGGTCAGCGCTCTCTCCTTGGTCTTTCCATCCTCCTTGACTTGGCTCTTTGGTATCACTTTTCTATTGGGGGGGAACGGTGATGAGATAATGGGAGGGGTATTATTATTATTAAGTGAGAACAAGTGAGGATGGCAAGGTAGAGGTATGGTGGGACAAAAGTGTCAGAACGACCAAGCAATTGGAACATAATCGTCCGGATTTGGTCGTCATTGACAAAGTCTCAAAAAACTGCAAATTGTAGACTTTTCAATACCCTGGGACAGGAATGTGAGAGAGAAGGAGAACGAGAAGTGGAGCAGTTATACTCCATTGGCCTTGGAGATAAAGCGTATACACAGGATTAAAACACAAATAATACCGTCATAGTTGGTACGCGAGGAGTAGTATCAAGTCGTCTGGAAGGACAATTGAAAAAACTACAAATACCAGATGTTTTAGGTGGCCTTCAGACCTCTGCAATTGTAGGTACCACCAACATCCTTAGAAAAACCCTTGATCTTTGAAACTCCTGGTTTGGAGCCGGGATTAAGGGAAATCCTCTGGAAATAAATTCCATCTCTTTCCAGAGAGACATTGATAAACGAAATCAAAATTATTATTATTATTATTATTATTATTATTATTATTATATATTATTAATTTTTCTTTTTATATATTTTTCCTTTTCTTTGTCTTTTTCACTTATTTAAATGCCGTTAATTTACTTTATTTTTGAATATCATATGGCTGCTCTCCTGATCCAGATCTGCTGTGAACTTTTATTGAATTTTCTATTACGGTCTCTACTTTTGCATAAGCAGTATCGCCAGAAGAGGTCTCTAGTTACTTGTAACTCGCTGACCGAAACATGCTCATGACTGTGTAGCAACATATAAATGCTTATGTAAAACAAATAAAAAGTATATTTTGCCCTACTTTGGCATTGAGCACTCTTGTATTAACCTAGTTAAATTCATTCGTTGTTTCAGCTCTGAAAAATATTAACCTGGAAGAATTATATATATATATATATATATATATATAAAGTGAAAATGCCTTGGCTGTTAAGGGGTCAAAGTTCAATGATTTGACCTTTGAAAACTCTACCAAACTCCTCCGCCAATTTTGGGTCTAAACACTTGAAATTTTAAATGTAGGTTACTTGGACAAGGATCAAACTTTATAATTTGATTTAAGCCCCCCTAAAAAAAAAAAACGTGTTAAGAGGTAAAAATTAGGGTCAAAGTTTAAATAAATTGATCTCTGCGGTCTCTACGAAATTACTCAAATAAATTTTGGTCTAAATATTTTAAATTTTACATAAAGTGTATTCACATCTAGGGCAAGTTATGAACAGTATATAGGGCTCGAGCAAAGCCGGGCTGAACTGCTAGTATATATATATATATATATATATATATATATATATATATATATATATATATATATATATAATTTCTTATATGTATATATATATATATAATTTCTTATATGTATATATATATATATAATTTCTTATATATACAGTGATGATCATATTTATTGGCACGGTAAAATAAAAGTTAAATTTTGTCTAATAAATTCTAAAAAAGGGATTAAATTAAAGAAAATAACAAAGTATATTATGTATTTTTAACTGGCCTTTCCGATGCAGCAATCGGATTTTAGAAAAAATAAATAACAAAGGAACAACAAACATAATTGCAAAAAACCCTTGTTCAAAATTATTGGCACGGCTTTGTTTTTCTTTTAGTATCAGTATAATATCAATCAATTTCCGGTTTACGTGCTTTCTGAACTTTTTTATAGCCATATTATGCTTGTTTAACGCTAATTCAGTGAATAATTTTTTTCAGATAAGTTTTAGATAGCGATTTATTTAAACTATTATAAGTGACTAAATTATAATTTTCAATCGCCATGGTTAAAACTAAGGAACACAGCGAAGACGTCAGGAAGCTTGTTGTAGCATGCCATACCAATGGGGAGGGCTATGATAAGATTTCAAAGAAGCTAAACCTTCCCAAATCCACTGTTAGAGCCATAATAAACAAGTTCAAATCGCAAGGCCACGTTATGAGTTTAGAGGGTAGAGGGAGAAAAAGGATTCTTTCCCCAAGAGATGAACGGAAAATTGTTCGACAAGTAAAACAAAACCCAAGGATCTCTGTTGGGGAGATTGTTGATGAACAGAGCACCTCTGGAGTGAATGTATCTCGACATACAGTTGGTAGAGTTTTGAAGAGAGCTGGTTTAAAAGCATGTCGTCCGAGAAAGACTCCCTTATTGAAGCCTATGCACCTGAAAGCAAGGCTAGCCTTTGCAAAACGTCATATTGATAAAGATGTTGCATTCTGGAAACGTGTTCTATGGACTGACGAAACGAAAATAGAGTTATTTGGCCATAATAAGGTGTCTTATATTTACAGAAAATCTGGCGAAGCTTTCCTGCCTAAGAACACCATACCCACAGTGAAGCACGGTGGAGGCAGTTTGATGTTTTGGGGATCCTTTGCTGCCTCTGGACCAGGGCGACTTGTTAAGGTCACAGGTAGCATAAAAAAGGAAGATTATGTTAAAATATTGGATGAAAACCTGAAAGACTCTGCTAAAGAGCTCTCACTTGGTCGTCGTTGATGGTTCATGCAAGATAATGACCAAAAGCATTCGGCTAAACTGACTAAGAAATGGCTTGAGGACAATCATATTAATGTTTTGAAGTGGCCATCACAAAGCCCAGACCTTAATCCAATTGAAAATTTATGGAGAACATTAAAATTGAGGGTAATGCAAAGGAAGCCTAAGAATCTTATTCAATTGGAGGATTATTGTCAGGAAGAGTGGGCTAAAATTACTACTGAAGAGTGCAACAACTTGGTTGTAAACTATGAAAAGCGACTGAGGAAGGTAATCAAGGCCAAAGGCTATACAATTGATTATTAAATAAATCGTGCCAATAATTTTGAACAAGGGTTTTTTGCAATTATGTTTGTTGTTCCTTTGTTATTTATTTTTTTCTAAAATCCGATTGCTGCATCGGAAAGGCCAGTTAAAAATACATAATATACTTTGTTATTTTCTTTAATTTAATCTCTTTTTTTTAGAATTTATTAGACAAAATTTAACTTTTATTTTACCGTGCCAATAAATATGATCATCACTGTATATATATATATATATATATAATTTCTTATATATATATATATATATATATAATTTCTTATATATATATATATATATATATAATTTCTTATATATATATATATATATAATTTCTTATATATATATATATATATAATTTCTTATATATATATATATATATAATTTCTTATATATATATATATATATATATAATTTCTTATATATATATACATATATAATTTCTTATATATATATATATATAATTTCTTATATATATATATATATATATATAATTTCTTATATATATATATATATATATAATTTCTTATATATATATACATATATAATTTCTTATATATATATACATATATAATTTCTTATATATATATATATATAATTTCTTATATATATATATATATATAATTTCTTATATATATATATATATATATAATTTCTTATATATATATATATATATAATTTCTTATATATATATATATATATATATATAATTTCTTATATATATATATATATATATAATTTCTTATATGCATATATATATATATATAACTTCTTATATATATATATATATATATATATATAACTACTTCATTTACTCACATAAATTTAATATACGAAAGTATAGATTTATGCGTAAACTTTAAGTATTTACTTCAAAAGTGCTCAATACGTAGCCTTTTCAATACCCTGGGACAGGAATGTGAGAGAGAAGGAGAACGAGAAGTGGAGCAGTTATACTCCATTGGCCTTGGAGATAACGCGTATACACGGGATTAAAACACAAATAATCCCGTCATAGTTGGTACGCGAGGAGTAGTATCAAGTCGTCTGGAAGGACAATTGAAAAAACTACAAATACCCGATGTATTTGTATAGGATTCGTCAGGCTTAAGCCTGACGAATCCTATAGTGGATGAAACGCCGAATATTCAGTGTAGCTTAGTCGCCATATATATTTTATAAATTACTATATATATATATATATAGTCAGGATGTGTTACAAAGAAATAAACTGCTCTATTGCAAATCTGAAAGCTCTTAAAATTTTGAATAAACAGACAAACTTGTTTCTAAACAGTTAATCTATTTATTTTTTTTAAATATCATTTTATTGAAAATTCTTCTAAGAGCTTTTTGACAATTCTCATAACGTTACAGCGACCATGTCTAAAAAAAAAAAAGGGTTAAACTGAAGATTTCTTTTTGAAGGTATTGCATGCAAGAATATTAACCTCCTTACAACAGCAATAACTAAACATTAATCAGAAGTGACTTTTCCAAGACATTAATCGTCAAGCTCAGTATCCGCAGACGTGATATTGTAAACAAACACAGACGGAATTTGATGAACGACATGATCATTATTATTATTATTTTTTATTTTATTTTTTTTTCAAATTAGTCCATCGAGAAAATTATTCCTTATAATATATAATAATCAATAAAGGATTGATTCTGCATAAATTAAAATATATTTAAGTGTATTGTACGACCAGGCATTGTCGGGTGTCTAGCCAGTATATGTGCATATATATATATATATATATATATATATATATATATATATATATGGTTACTTCATTTAATCATATAAATTAATATACGAAAGTATAAATTTATGCGTAACTTTAAGTATTTACTTCAACAGTGCTCAATACGTAGGTAGAGCAATGTAGTAAGTTATAAAATATATGAGGCAATTAAGCAAACTTTTGCAACTTCCTTGAGATTCAAATATATACATACATATATAGTATGTTCATCTCTACTATTATATAGTAAGACACACACAGACAAAAGAAATTTGTGTGTATGTGTTCGTTTCCTATGGACTCGATAACGGTTGGGCCGATTTTTATAAAAAAATTCATTTTTTTTTAACAATTTTTACATTTTCCGAATTTTTCTATTATAGTGTAGTTGCACCTTTTTTTTCTTTTTTTTTTTTCAAGCAAATTAAAATCAACGACATTTTGATTTTGTAGAAAGAACATACTATGACTGAAAAAGACAGAATGGTGTAGATTTTTTGTTTTCATGTTTTTTTTTTTCTAATCTGTTTTTAATTCCACTCAAAATTCAACCCCCCACCAAAAAAAAACAAAAAAAAAAACTAATACATAAAATTGATTCCTAAATTTAAAAAAAAACAAAACTTTTGGGGATTGATTTTTCAATGTGATGCATTGTTAGGTGGACATAATTTTTGGCATGAACTGTTTATTTAGGTCACTTAGTGCAAAATTTTTGTTCTAATTCTAAACAAAAAAAAAACAACATAAGTTTTTATTTATTCTGGTAATTTCCTGTGTTGTTGAAGCTAAAAAGAGATGCCATTTATATAGAGATTTTTTAATAGAAATAATTAGATAATCAAAACCTCTGTCCACTAAAAGAGTCATACCTTGTAGGCACATGCGCGCACACACAAACATAGTGCGTCTCTCTCTCTCTCTCTATATATATATATATATATATATATATTAGCAAGCCGCTTGGCGTTGTCCAGTCATAAGATAGGTTTAAATATGATAGTATAATTGATGCAAATTACATATTTATTATAGTGATAATTCTCTATCGATTATTTTATTGAACTTAATATCAAAACTAAAAACATATATATATATATATATATATATATATATATATATATATATATATATATATATATATATATATGACTTGGGTGTCATCAGCTAGAATCGAAACCAAGCATACAACTCTTCACCCTTATTCCTTAGCCTCTGAACCACGCCTATACACGTATTTTTGAAAGATGGAATCATCGAAGACAAGATGCAAGCAAACAAGTTCCACAAGAGTTTTATATATAGTTTTTTCCTGTTAAAAACGGACAAAAGTTATAGCTTGTTGACTGAAAATGAGTTTTATGCCAAATTGATGATTGCATGTTTAAATTTCTGCTCATTTTTGCATCAAATATTAATCCCTATTAATCGCTAACGCCATCGAATGGATACCATAATACTTAGTTCGCTGCACCTTATCATAACAAAAGTCCATACAAAATTTTAACCAGATCGGCCCAGTAGCTTCTTTGAAAACTTCTAGAGTAAATATGGAAGTGTGGTGACTAATCCGTATTAATCGCTGTTAATCCCTTCCCGTGTATCGAACAGATACCCCAATACTTAACTGCATCTTATCATAACAAAACCAATACAAAATTTCAGTCAGAACACATAGACAGATTAAGAAAATATAATATAGATATATATACCTATCAAAAACAAAAGGTTTTGGTCATTTCTACACGGAGGGATACACAAAATATATATATTAATATTAATAACATAAGTTATATAATTCAATAATCCAATTTATATGTCATCTAAAAGAAATGCCAGCCACAAAATCAGTTCCCACTGCTAACAATGCAGGAACATTTCCTTTTTCATGTATACTAAGTTACAGTAGTGATATATATATATATACACACAACATAGAAAAATATATTTTTTTAATTTAAAGTCGGACCCAAATAGCACCTAAGATGACAAATCAAACTTTGCTTTTAATGAGCAAATTTTCATTTGTTATTGTTGTACCATGTTATTAACAATATAAGAAAATACTTCATTTCAAATTATATTAAAAATGACTTAGTGGACTGTTAATATGAAATATTTTTATAAGTACATAAAAATAAAAATTAGCAAGAGGGATAACCCATTTTAAGAATGAAGAATATAATAAGAGCTGCTTGCAAAGAAATAAAAATTAAAGACTAAAGTGACTTCATTACATCTTGGGAAACGCACAGTAGGTCCAACTAGTGTATGTGTGCATAATCTTACTTGTGAAACATCGGCTTCGGGTCTCAGATGATTTCAGCCATTGTTTGAGATGAAGTAGGATTTCTCCTTGCTTTATTTGTTTGACTCAAGCTGAACTCAAAATAACAGATAGTTGCCAAATCTGCAATTTAAGAAAATAAAATTGTCAATTTAAAATTCGCCACCTCTAAAAAAAACCCCAAAAAACACCATGTATAAACAGTTAGTTAATAGTCTTTCTTGTATGTGGCATTGTTGTTCAGGTGGCAAAGTATTCGCATTGCATACAAGAGATTCGGGTTTTGAATGCTAAGTTTGGATGTGTTTAACTGATGAGTCCAGATGAGGGCGAAACTTGAGTCTTGGATGTCGGGTTTGTTGTATGTTGCTCGGTTGTAAAATAAATATTTTATATTTTAATTAATGCAGATTTCTTATTCATTATCAACTGAAATACCATAGGTATTAAAGATAACGTTAAATTCTTTTAAAAAATGAAGTAAAAAAAAAAGAAAAGAAACTGAGACATGGACAGGCAAGTTCACTTCTTGTATGTTAAAAAAAAAATATTCAAGCTGAGACCCAAACCAAAATCTAAAGGCATTAAGTCAAGCATGATAACCATTAGACCAGCTTGACAGGATCTCCAAAAAGTGTTTTCAAACCAATTTATACTTAAAGAAGCTGTCATGTTTCACGACTGCACATGCACAGTCATGAAACTGTTGAAAACAGATAAAAATCCAATCACCTGCATGTAACAATTTTTCAATTTTGACCCCTTAGAAGACACCCTTTTTTTTTTTTGGATGAAAACCGATTTAAAAGTTTTCCACATGTCTGAATACTATATATACCAAATTTCAAGTCTGCAGATAAAAATTCATTAAGTATGAGAAGTGTCCACACACAGACATTCCCACTTATATATATATATATATATATATACAGAGAGAGATGTGAGAAAATACACATGCCTCCAAACACCCGGGTAACGCCGGGCACCCAGGCTAGTTAGTAATAACAAGATGTAATTCACGGTTTTAAAATGTGTAATGTTCCACCTGACCTGCACCTAAATCCTTCTCAGGAGACGCAAGGGAATGCATAAAAATAATTAAAAAAATATATATACATTTAAATAAATCGTTTGGACCTCAATTACCTAAAATAATAAGCTAATATATTGGGTCATCTCCCTTGGATTAATGCACATAGATCCATCATGGAGTTGGCTTTTGGACACTTAGGACCGTTCGTTATTGACATTAATGGCAACTGTTCCCTGATATTCGATTCATGACTGGAACTAAGGTCACCATACCGTTGTTAAAAGCTCGAAGGGTCAACTGCCTTGCTTGGTTGACCTACAAACTGTTATGTTCCCATTGTAATAATGGATGGAACTCTCCAGCCCCAACCAAATCCTGGTTAATAAGTGCTTCATTATTTGCTGTGTGTTGTGTGAAGTACGGGAGGGGTCTACTTGGACAAGTGGGGTCTTATTGATATAACTGGATAAGATGGTTTTTAACATTAACAGCTGGCCAAACGCATCACAAGGATGAGGAACCCCTAATTAATATCTATTTTTTTTTTCTTTCACACCCTGCTCGTGTTTTAAGGTCCTCAACCCCATCTGTCTATTATCTATTGTCTTTTCCTGACCTACTTAAATTTTTCTCCATTCACTCCCCTCCCATGAACATAACGGTATGGCCTGGTCACACTCACCAAACATCATTGTTTCCAATGGTTCATTGCTTCTATTTTATTCTATTTTGAGGAGGAGAGGGAGGCTGGGGTGTATAAATTTGGGCAGTCCACTCTATGAGCCTAACAGAAAGGAAATGGCTAAGTCAGTTAATTGGGGTAGAAAAAAAAGGGGTGATTATGGTGGAAGCAAACGTGTCATCCATGCTCTCAATTTGGATATTCCCTAGTCCCAGAGGAAACTATCCAGGCTGTGTATATTTTAACATTAATTGAACATACGCACTGAATATTCTACAAGAGGGCAAGAGGTGATCCCGTCCTCACCAAATTTTGTGTGGACCCTTAAATAGTGCCCTCTCTTTACTTTTATACCTTACTAGTATTTCTGTACCATTATTTTTTTTTCAAAGAAATTTAAAAAAAAAATGGTATTTGTACATTTTAGAACCAGACAAAATTGACCAGTATTTCTGTACCACAAATAAGAATAGGTTTTTTTTTTTTTTTTTTTTTCTCAAACAAATTTTTTAAATATATATATATTTTTTAAATGTACTGGTACGCTTTTTGAATCAGAAAAAAAAACCCGACTTTTACCAATATAGTGTTTTTTATTTTTTATTTTTTAAGAGGTGGCGAACTTTAAATTAAAATAAATCACAGAAAAACATTTTTATTTTTTACAAATATGTTGTTTATTCCAAAGATTAATTTCTTTGCATTTATAATTTAAATACAATTTCGGACATGTGGCTCATGTGTATATGGCATAAACTAGATGTCCAATTTTCACAAACTATTTGCATTAAATTATTCTGTATCTCAACAATAACGTGTTCAATGCTTTCTTATAAGTGGTCTATTGTGTTTGGTTTATCAGCATAGACATGTGACTTTACATATCCCCAAAGAAAATAATCTAATGGGGTTAAATTGCATGAATGAGGTGGTCAGTTGACAGGTCCATTTCATGAAATTATTTGTTCATGAAATGTTTCTCCCAGTAAATTAATTATATCATTTGGAATTTGCAAACACTGCTTGGACATCAGTTTCTTCATGAAAAATTGTAAACCAAGGTGAACTCAAAATCACTGATTGTTGCCAAATCTACAATTAAAGAATATAGGATTGTCAATTTAAAATTCGATGCCTCTGAAAAAAACAAAAAAACATACACCTTGTATAAAGAGTTTCTCTCAAAACTCCCTCCCTCTCTATCTCTGCCTAAATCTAGACGTGGATTCCATGAACAAATATTTTGATTTTATTATTTATTAATCACCTTTGTTTAATTTTAAACTTATAGTTCTAACATTATCTTCTTTATAACAATCTCAGTTCAATTTTTTTACTTAACTTTTTTTTTTACTTTATATTTTGATTAAATTTATTTTAATCCATCCTAATCTGTTTGTCTCCATATCTTGCAGTTAACTTATGTTAGATTTTCTCCATTTTTGTGTTAATGAAATTACTCGGGTGTTATTTTATTACTCATAACGACTATTAAAATTAAAACTACTTCTATTTGTCCTATTTAGGTTATAATTATTTTAGTTTCTATATGTTGAATTGATGGTCTTATAATTTATTTATTTATCATTTTAAAATCTTAGTATTAAACTTTCTTTCCACACTTACATTTCACCCTCAACATATTCTGTAAATTTTTCCTTAAATTTATTTTAATCAGGTTTTAGGCGTAATAACAGGAATTTATTTCTATGAAGACAGCTTTGTATAACATCTAACTTTTTGTTTAAAGTTTCCTCTTTAAGTAATGTTTCCTAAATTAGGGCTTCACTGTTTGTTTAATCTTGTGTCAGATGTTGAGGATGGGATGGAGTGGGATGGGGTAGAGAGATTAATGTAATTTATCAATTACTAATTGGTTGACACACAATAAAATAAATCAACCAATCAATTCAATGGAACACCAACCCAGACAGACTTACAATTACTGGAAACGCCACTGATTATCGTGAAGGCTCTTGCTATTGTACTCGTCACAGGGTCAATTTAATAACAATATGTATCCTCTAAATATAAATATTTTGATACTTTTTAAATATTGATATTTTTTAAATATATATAAAATGATTGGCGAATTCTTTATATATATATATATATATATATATATATATATATATATATATATATATATATATATATATATATAAAGAATTCGCCAATCATTTTATATATATAGGTTCTCATACTGGTTTTCCCTCCTTTTATTGCTCGGTCCCATTTGACTGGGGATCGACTTCTCTTTGGGCTACTGCACTGTTCGGAAAAAAAAACATTTTCATTATTTCAGCTGTTTTGAAGGCTTTCCAATCGGATTATAGGCATCGTCATGCTGGACTTATTTTGGACTCCATTCTCTCTAAAGAACTATTTTGTATTTCGGATCAACTTGAGAGGATTTTCATGCAAGCTGAAATATTATGCGCGGTTTCTTTTTTATATATATATTTTTTTACATGTCTAACATTTTTTAACTTTTTTTTTTATTTGGCAATTTATAACTACAATAAATTATGGTTTCACTTAATGCCTTTACTAGCAAATTCTAGCATTGCTACAAATATAATTTGCTGATTTGTCTATGTCCTCTGGTGAGAAGAATAACAAGAATAGCATTCTTTAAAACTCTGCAGAATAAGGACTTTGTAAATTGTTTTTTGGAGTATTCAGTCGAACAATAAATTTTGATTGTAAAGTTCAACTTACAGTTTTAATTTTCTTTCTCTCTTACTATATATATATATATATATATATATATGTAAAGTTATAAAATATATATGGTGATTAAGCTACACTGAATATTCTGTGTTTCATCCACTCTAGGACTCTTCAGGCTTATGCGCATAAGCCTGAAGAATCCTAGAGTGGATGAAACACGGAATATTCAGTGTAGCTTAATCACCATATATATTTTATAAATTACTAACTAGCTCTACCTACGTATTGAGCACTTTTGAAGTAAGTACTTAAAGTTTACGCATAAATTTATACTTTCGTATATTAATTTTATGTGAGTAAATGAAGTAGTTATATATATATTAGTAATCATTTCAACCATTTGTGGCCAAAATACAGCAACATGCCCGCATATCTACTGACGAACTTTAGAACAAATTTTCTAATGAAACTCAATAAGGACTATCCACCTTACTTACTACAAAAATGCTAGTTTTATTTTGGTGTTTTAAACCCACCCCTTCCTCCTTTCTTTTGTACTGATGAGGAGATTATATTCAAAACCAAAGCTTTTGTCAATTATTGTCAATTTTTTCGTACACTCAATTTGATTTTGTTTGTTTTTCCGTTTGAAACTGATTTATAATTTACAATTATTAATCTTTATACTCAATATATATATATATATATATATATATATATATATATATATATATATATATATGACTCGTTTGGGCAGTCAGGTTTCGATCCTGGCTTGAGGTAGTTGCCTGTCTAGCCACACTGATGAGCTGTGATACAGCGAAACAGTACTGTATGTGGATGACTATATATATATATATTTATATACACACACACACACATTAGCAGAGAGACCCGACGTTGCCCGGTATTCAATGATCCCATATATTCATTGTCATTGAAATCGGTGAAATCGCCCACTTCTAGTTGGTAATCCATTGCAGTGGACTGAAAGGAAACTCCACATGCCTTAACTTAGTCCACAATATATTGTAGTCTACATTGCACTGTAGAAAACTTGCTGTTGGTTTTATTAGTTATATTTATATATAACCGCTTTAATTAAAGTTTCAAATGCAAAAGTCAAGTATCATGGTTCAGTTGTGCTCCAAATACAAACGTTTATTTTGGACGTAGTCCTGCCATATCAAACAAACCTACTGTTGATTTTATATGACAGGCCTTTCTGCTTGTGTGGTAATAAAACTTCTCAAATTCACTTGTGATGTCAGGGTGTGTGAGATGGTCAAAATCGTCTCTTCCTTCTTTCATTGGATTTTTTTTGATTATCAATTCTTCTCAAAGATATTCCAATACAAAATCTATCAAAGAACGCTACCAGATACATAAAGTATATTTGCATGAAATTTCATAAAAATCGGCACAGCCGTTTTGGAACCCATAGAGAATAAGCTCTCTCTTTCTCTCTCATACATGCACAGAAAAAGTTCCATATATATATATATATATATATATGAGAGACATTCCAAAACTTATGCCACCTATTTTTTCTTCCACTCGGGTGGATTAGGAGGGATTGCAAATTGCATTGTTATGATGACTGAACTTATCCATTTATAATCTGAAAGTTTCATCTCTCTGTTGCAAATATTAACGGTGTGAGGCTCAAAGAAAGCAACTCCTGCCATGGACGAGTGTCAAAAGCAAAGATGCGTTATTGAATTCCTGGCAAAAGTGAATTGAGAATAATAATGACTACGTAGCAAAATAAATTCTGGAGCAATAAAAGGTCGCTCGTTTTAATAGTACCACTCTCGTCTTTGCAGCCCTTTAACGTTTTGAGTTAAAAAAAAATAGGAGGCTTACTTATGGAACGACTCTCGTATGTGTGTATATATATAAATATATATATATATATTTCTATATAATAATAATAATAATAAGAAGAATTTTATTGATACAAACATATCAATAGAAATGTTTCAATCTTAGCTTTATGTAGTATGAAATGCTACCAAAGGCAAGATATGTTACTATTCTGTGATTAAATGCCTTAAAAATTGGTACAAACCTATTTTATGCAGTCTGTAGGGTCCTGTCCTGTCAAAATAGATGAAGGGGAAAAATGGCCGTCTTTTCTCTGTAAATGATTGCGATATTTTCACCTAATATTCAAATGAGATGCTTCCGGTTTGAAATAAAAAGCCTGATTTTTCAGAGACTGAGTTGATTTTGGATTTGGACGTTGGAGTAGTAAGCCTTGTAAGCAGTGTATAGTATTTTGGAGTTGTGAATTGTTTCTTTAACATTCTAGAACGTACTTCTTTTAAAAAGTTTTCATTTTAAAACATTTTAGAAGGTTATGAATCAAACTGTAAAAACTCATGACTATTCTATTCTGAAAGAAAATAAATTGTACTTAAAAATAGTATTATATATCACATAAGTTACTTAGCTATTATTATTATTATTATTATTATTATTATTATTATTATTATTATTATTATTATTAATCCTATTAGTTATAATCTTAAATATTTTTATAAAGAAATTTTGACTAACTAATATAATTTGATTAATCAATTTCATTGAAAGTATAGAACAGTTAAGACTTAATTTAACCACGGCTGGAGCACTAAATGTCTTTGTTTCGATGATGGCACGCAAGTCATTTTTTTTTAACTCTTGAAATCACTACTGTATATATTAGGTATAATATAATATTCAATAGAGAATCGGCTTCGTAATAATAAAAACGAAATCTGCATGAATTAAAGTATACTTTAGCGTATTTTATGATATGTTATTGAATTAACACTGGACGATTTCAGATTGTAACAGTGTCTTTTGTGTTAGCTATTTATTAATTTTAATTTTGAAGCTTGGCCTCTTCCTCCTCATCACCAACAGATAGGACAAGCTGCCTGGCACTTTGACAAAAAAAATACGAAAAGAAAAAAAAGACCAAAACGGTCGGAGTGTTTATGGCCAATCATATTGCACGATATGTTTTGGCCAGTGTCCAATCAGAAATAGGTCAGCATGTAATATTGACAGTTATATTGGTTACACACGTACACAGTTCAGTCTTTGGGGACATTTCAATAATTGACCAGTTTATTTGGGATATTGGTAACCAAGGCATTCGGACATAATGAGTCCCTCTCTCTCCCTCTCTCTCTCCCTCTCTCTCCCTCTCTCTCTCTAAAAAGAAATGCTATATAGACTGAGTTGCTTTCCGTTTTGTTATTTTTTTACTCATACCATGTTTAATGTTTGTGCAAAATTTGAAAACAGACGAACGAAGAAGGGTGTATAGACTGAGTTGCTTTCCATGTTATCTCTCAAGATCACACCCACCATAATTATCGTATTTGTCTATTCTACATGTTGCCAGGTGTCGGACCGCTTTTAGAAATTGGCTTTCAAACTAACCTATCATTGGACAAGTCTTTATCCCTCTTTTATTCATCCTTCTTTCAAATAAATAAGTATGGATTCAAGTCCTTATCATTTATTTCTATGTTTTCTTTGACCTTTCCCTTAACCTGCTATCTCAACTGTTTTACATCTACTAACCTAAGAACTCTCATTTATTCTTTCAAAGTGGCCATACCATGGAAGTCTACTATTCTGCACATATCTCCATATACTGTCCAGATTTAATCATCCTCTGAGCTGATCAGAATTAATCTTTTCTCTCTTTAAGACGCACAATACACAGATAACATTTTCATATCATTTCTCTCCATGCAACGCATGTCTTCAACTCTCACTGGTTTCATTTTTATACATCACCACACTGTTTACACATGTCTGATAGATTCTTCCGTTTATCAACGCAACCTTCTGCCTGTATAAGAGCAAAATACATCCTAAAACGGCGCACTGTTGCCATATCTGGGCGGGAGTTTCTCAGAGACCCTGTAGTGCATTGACAAAGTTCAAAACTTTCTTTGAAACCCAGTAGGTGATGCCCCTTTTTTCTTCCCTGCAGCCTTTTTCTCACAGAAGAGATGTTGTGAGCCTGTCTCTGATGTGTACTTCTTTTCATGGCAAGTGTTTTTGAGTTTCAATCTATGCCCCCCCCCTTGTCAAACTTTTGTAAAAAAATACTTGTCTAGCTACAACCACTATCACATTTCCTCTACTCTCTATCTGTGCCTAAATCTAAACACATTTCCATGAACAAAGCTTCTTTCCTAGAACTGCCCACCTTTAGAGCTCTGTTCTGCTGGCCTGCTTTCCAGCTGACTACAACATAGTCGTCTTAAAGGCTAGTGTAAACAAGTTTTTACTGAGCCCCCCCCCTTAAATAATCTCAAATTTCTACCCCATTCCACTACTAACTATTAATATGCTATTATCCATGTGACTGCTGTACACTCATTAACCCTTATCCTCGAGTTGTCTTCAGGCCTTGGTAAGTGGTGACTCCCATGTAAAACAACAAAAAAAAAAACAAGAAAAACGGTAGTAACGACTAAATTTATTGCATCTATTCCTAATTCTTGCAATTACACCAGCAACTCCTCTACCCTGTACTTCAAATTATTGATCACGTACTGTCCCGCAAAAGGAACATGTTTGTTTGAAACAGCTGAGTAGTCTTGCCTACCGTATTCAGTTAATACAATCTAGTAAATCGCCTTAATGATCGAATGTTTGTGGTCCTAGTTGGTAATATGCTTAAGCGTGAGGCTTTTAGTTATCTTTCAAGTCTCTCCCAGGCTGCTCCCCTAGTCCGTATTTATGGCTTAACGTGCCAATCTTACTCTCATGAAGAAGAACCTGGATATATTCATATTCATTATTCATTATATCACATACGCAAAAACATATATACACACATGAAAGCAACAAACCTTCCTTTGGACATGTTTCATGTTTCTCAGTTTTTGAATTGTTTATATGAAGGTTCTTAAATAAGTTTCTAGACTTTTTTTTTGTATGGGTACTTTTATTGATAGTACACCTACGAAGCTCTAGTCCCCTTCCAAGTAATCTCCTTTGGCTGCAATGTATTTGTTATAGTGTTTTAACAACTTCTGAAAGACACCATGGAAGTTCTCTTCTGTTAGTATGCCCAATGACCCTTGTCACAGCTGCTTTCATCTCCTCAATTGTCTCATAACAACAGCCTCTAAGATGTTCCTTGAGCTTTGGGAATAACTAAAAGTCACAGGGAGCAAGGTCTGCACTATAGGGAGGGTTAGAAACTGTATTGATGCCCATCATAGTCAAATAGTCTGTGATCTTCTATGAGCACCCTTGGGACAAACTTTGCGCAAATCTTCCACATCTTCAGTTTGTCGCAAATAATTTTGTGTACAGTTCCCACACTGACATCAAACTGTGCACTTATTGTCTCTATAGACACACGACGGTCCTTATCCATGAAATTCTTTATTTGGCCAATCAACTCTGGTGTTTGGACTTCCTTACTCTTTTCTTTTCCAAACAATAACTAACATGCCTGACGACGGTCGAAGGACAATCCGACCGAAACGTTGCACAAATAACTTTCAAGATAGAAACAATTGTCCGATCAATACAAGCAATGGAAATAATTTATTTTTAAAAATTATTCTAGTTTTAACATTTCTTGTGTTATCATTATATTTATCTATAAATAGTTTTTGTTGTTGTTGTTATTTGAACACTTGTGCTATCATGAAACAATAAAAACAAGTGAAGCATGCATGGTCCCCCGTGAATGCACAGTGAACGAGGCATAAAAAAAATGACAAAATTCAGCATTTGACCCCCCCCCCCCAAACGTCCCCAGGGAACCTCAAATCCTGTTGAAAATGAACAAACGATGCAGTTTTAGGCCTTAACATATATAAATTTGAGATCTGTACCATGCAAAAAAAGAAATGACTAAGTCCACCATTGCCCCCACCCCATTTAGCCCCTTAAGTCCCCAAAAGCCTTAACATATTTAAATTTGAGTTCAGCACTATGCAAAACTGCTAATAAATAGACATAAACCGAAAGTTTTGGACAAATATGGGTAAACAGACCCCAAAAAAATCGCGATGTATAGACAAACAAAATTATATAGAAATCAGTTAGTTACAGCTTTTCAGAAAGTTTTATAAAAATCCAAAGCATCAATATTTTTATAAGCACAAAGGCATCCCTAGCGGGGCAATCGGCTTTTTCACGGAAAATCCGTTTTGTTATTTTTTTACTCATACCATGTTTAATGTTTGTGCAAAATTTGAAAAAATTCCAAGGGAAAGTTATAGAGAAATGTACGGACAGACGAACGGAGAAGGGTGTTTTATGATACATTATTTATGACAAAATTATGTGATAAAATTTGTGAAAGACATTCTATCTAAGAAATCTAAGAAATAAGTATATTAAAGAAAACTTAATAGAAATGTAAAAAAAAAAGTTTTTAAAAATTATTTCCATTTTAAATATTTTATTTTTTTAATATTTATTTAGAAAAGTGAACTATGAAAGTTTAAATCACTTTTTTGAAAGAAAATATTTCCATATGAATATATTTTTAATATTAAAAAGAAAAATGTAAAAATAAAGTTTTTTTGTGTTTGTCAAGATAGTCGAGAAATCGATTTTTTTTTAAATATGTCGTTTTAAGCAAAAACAGAAAATATTACGTACTTACTTGTCATGCTGAAAATAGTAATATATCCAAAAATTATGGAAAATCAACGCATAGAAATTTATTTCTAGTTAAAAGTCATTTTTACGGAAAATTGGGTAAAATCGCATTTTTCTTAAACGTTATAGAGTAGGTAGTAGGAGGCTATATGCAGAGGACATAACTCCAACAGGAATATTTTAGATTAATTATGTCATGGCTGCAATATTTTTTGCCTACAGTAATAGACTTTTTTCCTTTTTTACTCAAAACATAATAGTAGTTATTCTACTCGACTAATTTTCGTAATTTTTGGATATATTACTATTTTCGACTTGACAATTAAGTACGTGATATTGTTTTTGCTTAAAACGATATATTTTTTTTTTTTTAAATCGATTTGTCAATTATAGCTCAATTGTTTTTTTTTTATTGTTTCATGATATTTATTTCGTTTTATGCTCAGTGACTTCCATTCGATATTTAGCTAAATAAATTTATTTGCTTCCCCACGAAAGCAAGGTCATTTTTAATGTGGGGGAAAACCAGCTTCCCCCGAAAGGGGGCACTCTGGCAGTTTGCAAATAAATAGTAATTGTCTCAGTATGAAGGGTTTCCCCTACGTTGACTAAGGACCAATCACAGAACAGATACTACCCGGTCGATATTTAGCTAAAGCAACTCTACTTCCAGCGTCTAAACTTTGGATACTGAATTTTTGGATTTAATCTTGCATTGACAGAGTGGAACGATAAAATTATCGCCCTAGAAAAAACGACATGATTCCATTTCAGTTTGATGGAAACCGATTTTCTTTCTTTCTTTTTTTTTTTTTTTTTCAGACCATCTACTAGTTGACCTGTTGTGTAAAAATCCCGGGAGCGATAGGAGCCTTCTATCATGTCTAAAAGTGACGCAATGTCCAATGAGTGAGATTGGAAATGCGCCGCTGTACAACTCATGCTCTCTACCGAGCCAAGTTCTGACAACAAGACCATTGCCAGCGCCCTCAAAATGCAAATCCAGACGGTTCAACACTTGAGGGCACTTCTCAATGCATCGGACGACACACAGTTATCGTCTTTGGCATGGTTTCAAGTGAGAGCCACATCATGCCACCTCACATCTTCGAAGTCGGCTTGAAAGTCAACATCAAAGTGTACTTGGATGTGCTGAAGAGTGTGGTGATCTCCTGGTGCAGACCCTGGGTGTGGTAGCAGGACTGGGTGCCAGCCCACAAGTCCAAAGAGACCCAGGGTTGACTTTAGAAGGAATGCTACGATTTTGTACCCTTCTTTCACTGTCCCCTCTCCTCCCCTGACCGGAACGCGCTGGACTATTTTGTTTGGTCATACATTGAGAACATCACCAACATGACCTCCCACAGCACCAAAGCCAGCCGGATTGCCACTATCTGCCGAGATCCTGCCGGCGCTTGTGAAAAAGGCATGCTCCCAGTTCCGGACCTGTATCAAAGTGGTGATTGAGGCTGAAGGCGGCTACATTAAAAAGATGTCAGTTCTACTACATAATCAAGTTATGTGAATTCATTTTTCCAGTAAAAATTTTAAAATGAAGCTGTAGTGTTAACTTTTTTTTTTTTTTAAGGGCTCAATTTTAGCGTTCCACCGTGTATGTATCAGTGAAGTCACATCATTCCTTTCGTAGGTCAGTTTACCCCATAAAATTTTTTAACCAACTTAAGTGAGTACTTGGCAACAACCGTTTAATATATCTTGCTGGTTTTTTTTTTTGTTGTTGTTTTTTTTTTTTTTTTTTCAAATAGGCCAGATAATTATATTGATTGAGGCTACCCACAAAATAGGCACCGTTTTGGTTGAAGCGTTTGTCGGTTCCCCAAACACCTTAACCTTCCAGTTGCCATTTTACGTTAAAGAGCTCGTGTAATCAGTAACATTTTCCAGGCGAAATGTCACCTCGCAGGGTTCGAGCAATCAAATAGCAGCCACTGTTTCGTATAAAATTGAAGTCTGGATGAAGAACGACCAAATAAAAAATAAAAAATAAAAAACATGACATTAGCAAAAAAAAAAAAAAAAAAAAAAAATCCTACATCTGCACATGTGGGAGTTTATTTGATGCTGGAAGTTCTTTTAATGTTTCGTACATGGATTCTATGAAGAACGTTTCACCGATATTTGATACCGTTAAATGCGGTCGTGGTCAACTCCCAAAATGTTGCCGTTATTAAGCAGAAGGCAACTACTCTCATTATTTTTTGATCAGAACTAGTTTTGGTTTAACCCCCGGCATCTCATTAAAAAAATATATATATCCTCCACTCCATAATAAAGCTCAACGTGTATTTTTGAGTTAAGGATTGATAATTTGGATTATTTGTACTACCGTTCTCATTTTGAGTGCTATTTTCACAACGTTTCAACCGATGTAACCTCCGACCTTCTCCAGGTGTATCTTTTCAAACATTTTCTGACGTTTGTTGTTGGTTATGCCACTGCTTTTTTTTAGCTTATTGCCGGCCTGCGACGTCATAACAAGAGAAACATAACTCTGTTAATGTTTTGGAATAAAATTATGCTAGTTAATCCAAGAAATTTCCCTACTTTCTTGAACCAAAGCGAAACAGAATTTCCATGAACAGAGTTTCTCACATGTGCAAGATTCACACTCGGGAATCTGCATGGAATATCGATTGGGACCCTAGCATGATCTCATTCCGTCAATCATGATAGTCTTAGGAAAGATAGATAGAATAGTCTATAATATAAATTTCACCTGTCTGTTTAAATGTATGTATGTTTGTTTGTATGTCTGCCTAAAACTTTCGACAGAGGCGACGGTTTTTCACGAGATCGGTCTTATTTTGGAGCTCAGCCCTTCAGAAGACAAATATTGAAAAATTGGTCGAAAAACATTAATTCCTTCCCCCTTAACTGGGCAGTTTTCTACAGGGAGGGTCGTTTTTTTTTCGCTAACAGTTTTTGCAATTCATTCAACGCTCGCGTCCACAACGTCGCAGAAAACACGTTAGTTCGACCGCCCATGACAACCACGGTAGGCACATCGGTAAGACAGTTTTTTTTTTTTTTTTGCACCTCTTTTTCCTCTGGCGTAATTCGAGTTCATGCCTGCTTACAACTCCATTTTTTATTTTTTTTTTATTTTTTTTATTTATTTATTTTTTTCACTCTACACACACACACACACCTCCAAAATCCTAAGTGACGCCGGGCACCCAGGCTAGTCTTAAATAATTCACAATTGTACCTCTACTATTATATAAAAGACACGTTATCTGTGTATATGTGAGTTCGTTCCCTATTGATTCTAAAACAGTTGGGCCAATTTTTATGAAATTATACTCAAATGTACTTCATGTATCTGGCAGTGTTCTTAGATGGATTTTATATTGGAACGTCTTCGAGAAGTATTGGTAACTGATAATCGAAAAAATTCAATGAAGGAAGGAACAGGTGATTTCAATCAAGGTTAACATCTTATACAGCCTAAACTCACAAGTGCATTTAAAAAGTTTTAACACCACACAAGCAGAAAGACCCGATATATAAAATCAATAGTAGTTTGTTTTATATGACAGGCGTGTTAGAAATGAATGTTTCTGCTTAAAGCACAATTGAACCATGATACTTGACGTTTTCATTTTAAACTTAAATTCAAGCCATTATCACAGTACAAGCAGAAATCAATGATTAAATTTATATGCGTTATATATATATATATATATATATATATATATATATATATATATATATATATATATATATATATATAATAGAAAAAATACCCGTCATTGACTGGGTTCAAAAACAGCTTACAGAAAATGGACTCTGATTTATGAAAGTATAATAGGTTATGAAAAGGAAGGGTTGTAAAGAGATAGCTTCGAATTTAGGGGTATCAGAACCAAAGCAAAATATGAGGAAAGTAAAAATAAAATAGATAAACCCCATAATTTATTATACCATACCTGTTCACACTGAAACACTTATCACAATATTCTGTCGATCTATATTAAAAAAAACTTGTTAAACTTTGTGACATATTTCTATTCTATGGAGATCAGGTGCGAACGAACACCCCATAATTTTATCATACCATATTTCGTCAAACTGAAACATAATTATCAAAGTATACGCAGATAGATATGAAAAGTCTTTATTAAAATTTGTGCCTATTTCCATTCTATGGAGGCCAGGCGCGAACGCAGACCCCACAATTTTATTATACCATTTAAGTTAAAACGTAGTTACCAAAGTATTATTATGTACATCTCTATCAAAAACACTTGTAAACGGTTTTTTTTTTTCATTTTTAAATTTTTTATTTCCATACTTTGTGGACCAGGCGCGTACGCAGACCCCACAATTTTAATGAATCCTCATTATGCCAGATCAAACATACCCATTTCTGTGTGTCAATACATCTTCTATCATTATATATGATCAGTTTTCTATAATAGTCAACCATATAGGAGCCTATTCGTGACCAGACACACACACAGACGTTCATCTTTATATTATATATATATATATATATATATATATATATATATATATATATATATATATATAGAGAGAGAGAGAGAGAGAGACTAGCTGGACGACCGGCGTTGCCCAGTCGTACAATATGCTTAAACATGATAGTTTAATTCGTGCAGATTAC
>NC_136510.1:95954062-95979062 GCF_053919585.1 Euprymna scolopes
TATATATACATTGCATAATATATATATATTGCATGATATAAACATAAATACGGATAAAGCACTGAGATCTCGAGGCATTCTTCTATCCACTCCGCTTGATGGTATGAGGTAGCTTGTTGGTCAAGAGTTACCTTATTTGCACATTTACTCTCTCTGACGTTACATGCAGCAAGAGATAATGTCTTTCTCTACTTATAAACTTACTAGCGGGGGGTATCCGGCATTGCCCTGGTGTTTGGGGTGTGTATGTACGAGAGGGTAATCCTGTTTTAATATTATAAAAAAATCACGATGTTAAGAAAAATTGGAAAAATCAAAACAAAAATAAACAGCGAACAAACGTAAAAAAAAAGGTGTAAAAGAGGAAAAAAGTTTAGATAGAAAGACAGGCTCGAACCTGAAGCATCGAGGCTAAGGTGGAAAAAAAAAATGCTCGACACGTTACCCCTACACCAAAGAGGCATACATTTAATAACGGATAAAATTAAACCTTTAAAAACACTTGCAGGTGGTTGAAATTAACATCAACGTTTTCTAGGTCAAACATGACGTTATTGTCGTAGTAGCAGGATGAGAGAAACTGAAGGAATAAATTTTTCGGCACCCTCCTTGTAGAAAAAAGCCCAGTTTAGGGTGAAGGAATTAATGTTTTTGGCCAATTTTTCGATATTGGTCGGGCAAAGGTTGGAGCTTTAAAATGATACCTATCTGGCGAAAATCCGTGGCCCGTGTCGAAAGTTTTTGCGAGACATACAAACAAACACACACACGCACAAACATTTTCGCTTTTATATATATAGACTAGCGGGGGGTACCCGGCGTTGCCCGGGTGTTTGTAGGTGTGTGTGGTGTTAAATAAAAAAGAAACCGGGGGGGGGGGTAGGATCGAACCCGAAGTCCTGAGGTTAAGTTTGAAAATAAAATCGGCCAGCCAGAATGAGTTACTGAAAGATGTTTGAATTTATTTAAGTAAGAACCAAATTGACAGGCGCGCGCACGGAAGTCGTCGAGCGTTACGATGACGACGGAAGCTATTCAGCAAATGAGGTCAATGATCAGGTTTGTTTGTTATAAGCGAAGTAAAAAAAGAAAACATAAAAACGAACGTTAAAACTTAAGTGGGTGGGGGGGGGTAATAAAAAAAAACACAAAAAAAACTAACGTATGGCAAACGGAAAAAAAACCCCCAGAAAAACGAAAACGTGAAAAATGACTTAAATAAGCCTGTTTCGATATTAAAATTTAAAAAATCGGTGGGTACCCGGGTGTTTTTGGGTGTGTGGTCAGGGGTGGATAAGTGAAGTAAAAAAAAAAAAACAGAAAAACGAACGCTATGTGAAAAATGGCTTAAATAACACTGGTTCAATATTTAAATTTAAAAAATCGAAAGAAAATAAGGACATCTCACACCACGATTCAAACCCAAAACGTTTAGTTAACGAAGCAACGCGTTAACCAACTGACCTAACGTGACGTACATGAAATTTAGTCAGTTTTTTAACTATTTAAAGTAAATCAGGTCATGACGTCATATGACGCAGGCATAGAACCGGTTATCGTCACGAGAGGACCGTTTTTGTTGATCCCCCGCCGTCGAAAATTGTCGATTTCGGGGTGAAAAAATGAACGTTTTTGGCCAATTTTTCGATATTTTTCGAGCGAAGGATGGAGCTTCGATATGATACCGAGTTTGTGAATCTTTGCTGTGTCTTTCGAAAGTTTTTAGCGGACACACAAACACGAACACATACATGCATACAAACATACATACACACATTTTCGCTTTTATATATAAGTGGCGTCAAGTCGTGTTACACTCACCACACCATGCGTGACAAAATAAGAGGAACGCATCGGTCTTTTAATTGGAAAAGTTAAACTCTTAAGTTCGACGTTTTTCATTTTTTGAAAATACTGCGGACGATAACTAAACAAAACAAAACAAAAAGGGTAACAATATTATTATATTTTCAAAGCGGGTCGATTAGAGGAACGCATTGGCAAAGCAATAACTTCATCATGGCTAACAGAACAAGAAAAACCTACTTTCTGTGGTTCAGTTTGAAATTCTATTATTAAACAAAGATTCTCCCTAATGTTTTCTCTGTAGAAAACATATTCTATCACTAAACTAAGCTTAGTTGCTGTCTATAGTTGAGGGCGATCCAAAGGCATTGTTTTCATTAGCTGCTACACTGGGATGTAGGGGAGGGTATCATTTCATTCACAGTATTACTCCACTTGTCCGTGATCCTCTCCTTAGCATGCTGAATGTTTAGCAAGAGGGCATGAAGTACCATTTTCAAGTTTTTAGTATGATCCAACCAAGGATTGAACCTTGATCTCACAGCCCATGAGTGAACACACCTACTACAGGGTTGAATGATAAAATTGTCTCCCTAGAAAAGATGACATGATTCTATTTCCGTTTGAGGAAAACCGATTTTCGTTTTTTTGTTGCAGACCATCTACTAGTTGGCCAGTTGTGTACAAATCCCAAGAGTGATAGGAATCTTTTATCATGTCTGAAAGTGACACAATATTCAACAAGCGAAATCTGAGATGCACTGCTGTTATGGTCTTTAGTGTGGTTTCAAATGAGGGCCACATCACGCCACCTCACATCTTCGAACTCTGCTTGAAAGTCAACACCAAAGTGTACCTGGATGTGCTGGAGAATGTCGTGATCCCCTGGTGCAATCAGGTGGCTGCTGTCAGATCCTAGATGTGGCAGGAGGACTTGGCATCAGCCCAAAAGTCCAAAATGATCCAGGCTTGGCTTCAGATGGAGTGCTACGACTGTAAACTTCTTTTACTGGCCTCCCCCCTCCCTGACCTGAACCCGCTGGACTACTCTACTTGGTCATATGTCGAGAACATCATTAGCATGACCTCCCATGATACCAAAGGCAGCTTGATTGCCGCCATCCACTGAGTATTCACCGAGCTCCTACTAGTGCTTGTAGAAAAGGCATGCTCCGAATTTTGGATTCATATCAAGGCGGTGATTGAGGTTGAAGGTGGCTACATTGAATAGATGTCCACTCTACTACATAATCAAGTTACCTGAATTGATTTTTACAATAAACGCCTTAAAATAAAGCTGTAGTGTTGTTTTCTTTAGGGCGACAACTTATATTATGCAAACAAAAATAAAATAGGAAATGGTTACCTTTGTGTTACCAGACCAGGCTGTCTGAAGACATCGGCTTCCTGGCTTGAATGCCCCCAAAATTGATGTTATTGTTTTTTTCCCTTGAAAACAACTTAATCATGTTCTGCAAAGCAAGGAACCAAAAAGAGAATTTTCCTCTACAAAACAACCAAACCAAATACCATGAATAAATATTTGAAGATATAAAGAACTTAAAACATAAAACTCTTTCTAAAATTACTGGATTCAGCATCAAACAACATGAAAAAGGTTTGATATGCCGTAAAACACAGCAACTAAATTGAACCTTTGACAATTCCAAAGAAATCTTTTCAGCCACCAATTGCTAACATACATAGATAACATGAATTGGAACAAATACATAGTAGACATTGCCAAGTCTGCTGCAAAGAAGTTGGGCTTGCTCTATCACTAAAAAGATACTCACACCTATATCTCTACACTATTCGTTCATGCATGGAATAGTGTTCCCATTTGGGGGGGGGGGCAATGCATCAACGATTAGTCTGTCTCTATTGGACAGGTACCAAAACGAGTCCTTAAGCTAATAGATTTTGAATTGTCTGCCAAGCTCCGACCCCTGCCCCATCAGCTCACTATTGCATCCATGAACTTGTTCTACAAATAGTCCTCTACAAACAACCAAACCAAACGCTGAGTAAATATTTGAAGATATAAACAATTTTTTTTTTTTTTTTTTTGTAATTACATTTTCACCCCCAAACAAGGCACATTGCCACTTTGTTATAGGGGGCTACTATCAGGGACATAAGCATCAGGGGTACAATGTGGGGAGTTGGGCAGCAAGATGTCGGTTCACATTACACTTGAACTTCTGTATGTCAGTACAGTTGGGGAAGCAGGGGCCCGGAAAGGAAGTCTAGCTGTTCTGGGGAAGAAACTACTGGAGTAGAAGGCTCTCTTACATCTAGGGATCTCTACTGCGAGGGGGGTGGGATTTAGCTGCTTGTCGGAGTATTTACGTCGAGTGGGCACAAGTGCTTGCAGTTACCAAAAGGACTAAATTCAGCATTAAATAACCTGAAAAGCGTTGATATGTCATAAAACTAAACTGCTTTAACTATTTCAACAGTAGCACCTCTCTCACTCTCTTATCATTCAGTCGATCTCACTTTGCTATTCTAGCTTTCATTATCATTTTGTTATCCCGGTTGCCATGGGAAACGGAGCTACATACACGTCCACCTGTATTCTATCTCTTGACCAATTGTAACTTAATTAACTATCTCAAAATACCCACTCTCTATAAGGTCACATGATCTTGTTCAACCTATGTATTTAATGCACTGGATCTTGTTCGAAGTACCAGTGTCATCCTTTCCGATTGGTTGAACGAATGGCCCGTGCAAAAAGAAAGGCAATAGACGCTGGCCTGATTGGTTGTTGACATAGCAACCAACGCCTTTCTAGACCGTTTCGCTTGCGATGCTGCGGCTTTATGAGAATAATAATCAGGTTTTCATGACCTTTTCTTCGGAATCAGACTGGCTTATCTGATGAGAATAAAATTTTCTCATTTTTTTTTTTTTAAACATCGCTTTCGCTAGGTTTATTTTTTTATATGCTTCTTGGGATGTTGCTGGGCATAATTCTGTTTTGTCTAGTCAAATCACTGTTCCTTTTGAAATTTTTTTTGTATTGGGTCCCAAAATAAGTATGAGAAAAAAACTTATGTATATGCATGTGAATTATATATATATATATATAACTACTTCATTTACGAGGGGCGTGCAATAAGTAATGCCCCTGACCCACTTCCCATAGCAGCAGAGCAACGAAACTTGGCACAGTTATTAGTCTTTCTCTACATAGGAACCACCCAGAGTTATGCATTTCTCCCATCGTTTGATGCAGCTCTGGAGACCATTTTTGTAGAACACACCAGGTTAGTTCTCCAACCACGACGTGACTTCAGAAATCAAGGCTGTATCATTTGGGAAACGCTTTCCTTTCAAAAACAACTTCATGGCTGGAAAGAGGTGGAAGTCAGAGGGTGCAAGGTCAAGAGAGTAGGGAGGATGGAGAAGGATTTCATAACCACATGTCCGTGCTTCTGATCTAGTGACATGCGAGTTGTGGACCGGGGCGTTGTCCTGCAGGAGGAGGGTATCATTGCTGATCTTGCCCCGCCTCTTGATTTTGATAGCTTCCCTTAATTTCCTCAAAAGTGAAGCATAAAAGGCTCCTGTAATTGTGGTACCCTTTGCCAGGAAATCTGTCATCACTACTCCCTCCTGGTCTCAGAAGTCTGTGAGCATGACCTTGCCAGCGGAGGGAGGCACCCTTGCCTTCTTTGGAGGTGGTGAGTCCAAGTGCTTCCACTGCATTGACTGGGCTTTGGTCTCTGGATCATAGTGATGGACCCAGGTTTCATCCTGTGTAATTAGTCTTTTGAAAAACTTTGACTCATCTTCTTGGCACATCTCCAAATTGATCCTCAAGCACTCGACGCATTCTCGCTTCTGGAATGGTGTGAGCAACCTGGGAATCCATCTGGCAAACACCTTATGCATATGCAAATGGTCATGAATGATAGTTTCCACAGATTCTGTATTAATCTTGACATCTGGGGCTATTTGCCTAATAGTAATGCGCCGATCTTCCAAAATGGCAGCCTCAACTTGACAGACAGATGCCTCATCAATTGCAGAAGGGGGGAGGCGACCAGGTCTTGGAGCTGTTTCCACAGACTTCCGGCCATTTTTGAATTCACGATGCCAGCTTTTTACAAGGTCATATGATGGGGCATTATTACCATAAGTTTCTTTCATTTCATCAAAAGTCTCCTGTGGTGTGCGTCCTTTCAAATACAAAAAACTGGACCACTGCTCGACATTCAACAGGCTCCATTTAACACCCGACTCAGTTCAAACACCTGTAAAACAGAAACCACAATTAGTTCAGAGCTGTAATTTGCCACATAATCCGTAGATATATAAGTCATTGCACATGCAAAATTTCAGCTAGATCAGACAACTGGAAGTGGGTCAGGGGCATTACTTATTGTACGCCCTCATACTCACATAAATTAATATACGAAAGTATAAATTTATGCGTAAAATTTAAGTATTTACTTCAACAGTGCTCAATACGTAGGTAGAGCTCGTTAGTAAGTTATAAAATATATATGGCGATTAAACTACACAGAATATTCCGCATTTCATCCACTCTGGGATTCTTCAGGCTTATGCAAAAATTTTGTGGTTGTCTCGCATTTTTATGTATGCACCTTCTATTGAGTTTTTAGTTAATCAATCAGCTTTCTAGTATCCACCGCGCCCTTCCTAATCAGCCAATGAGCAGGCACTTACAGGACAACTGGGCCTTTGTCCTGTAAGTGCCTGCTCATTGGCTGATTAAGAAAGGTGCGGTGGATACTAGAAAGCTGATTGGTTAACTAAAACTCAATAGAAGGTGTGCATATAAAAACGCGAGACAACCACAAAATTCTCACATAAGCCTGAAGAATCCTACAGTGGATACAACACGGAATATTCTGTGTAACTTAATCGCCATATATATATATATATATATATATTAGTATTCGGCCCATTCATAAAATATGCTTAAATATGATATTTTAATTTATATAGATTTCGTATTTATTATTATATTGTACCAAATATATAGTAATGATTTCAAAAGTTTTTAAAAAATATCACTTGGGTGCCATCAGCAAGAATCGAACCCAAAACCTATAGCTCTCCAGAATTACTTGTTACAGTCTGAGCTAGTTCCATATGTATATCAAAACTTTTAAAAAATTAACGTAGTTAATCGTATAAATGTATGTTTGTGTATGTGTAGAAAATACATGTTTAGTCGACTTACCCTTGCCAGATTCCAATTTTTAAAAATTTGGAACCAATTAGCATCTATTTATACCGGGTAAAAACCAAATCGAATTTGCTCCACAGGTCCAAATCTTCTATATATCAAGTTTCAAGTCAGTAGACAAAAAATTGACAAAGTAGTTTAGTAGAGACCGTTCCACACAAACAAACACACACATGATCACTTTTTTATGTATACTAGAAGGTCGCCCAGCATAGCCCGGTTGTAAAATAAATTTATTCGTGTTTAAATTTTTATAATACATGTTTCAATCATGTTCAGTTCTCTTCAGATATCTCTTGGAAAAAAGGCATGGGTTCAATCTTGTTAAACGTTTGGTGTGTATGTGTGTGTGTATATATATATATATATATATATATATATATATATATATATATAATGCAGTCATGAAAGGAAGACGAAAATTCATGATTTAAACGTTTAAAATAAAATCAACATTTAAAATGAAGTTAACGGGATGAAGAGGAAAAAAATGAGGGAGTCAGCTGACCGGTTTCGCCCTCAAAGTTGTATCGAGGCATTTGAAAGAGAGAGAGAGAGAGAGAGAGAGAGAGAGAGAGAAACATGAATGGGAATCGAAAGTATGTATAAATAAAAATAACGTTGCGTTATGTTATGTACGGGGAAAAAAATTTGGGGAAAGCGATTGAAATACATCAACGTTATATTATTCGAAGATCCTAGAGACTAATCACGCTCAGTCCAACAAAACCTACCTACCAAAATCAAAAACGGGACATACCAAACAACAGACGTAATTTCCAATACATACGGGTCTTCAATTACTGACCACCTTATCAAAAACCCCGTCTTCTGCAGCGAACTTTAGCACGGATTCTTTTTCAATCTTGCGTCGTGCTCACTCATTATTTCAGTTAAAGATCTTGGAGACTGTTCATGTTCGGTTGAAAAGGCCTTCCCTCAGTAAGCAGAGCGAATGCCTTTTGGATTTGAGCGTAATTAGTCTCTAGGATCTTCGAGTAATATAGCGTTGTTGTATTTCAATCGCTCCCCCCCCCAACCCCCCCCCATACATAATGTAACGCAACATTATTTTTATTTATACATATTTTCGATTCCCATTCATGTTTTTTTTTCTCTCTCAAATCCTTCGATACAGTTTTGATAAAGCGAGGGCGAAACCGGTCAGCTGACTCCCCCCCTTTTTTTCTCTTCACCTCGTTAACTTTATTTTAAACGTTGACTTTATTTTAATTTATTTTAAATGTTTTAATCGTGAATTTTCGTCTTCCATTCATGATTGCATTATATAAATTTTGTACTCCTCAAAGAATCATGAGATATATATATTCAGAATGTGAGAGATCATATAATTATTTCCACAGCCAAACAACGTCGCAGCCCACAAGAGCCAAGACAGCCAACAAACCATGGTTTGCTTGATCTGTTTTAATTAACTGATTTTTTTGTGTGTGGCATGTTTGCTCATGTGGCAGAGTGCTTGCCTCGCATGCAAGAGACTCGGGTTTCGAATCCCAAGTTCAGATATGTTTAATTGATGAGTCCAAATGAGGGCATAACTCGAGTGTTGACTTCCGGTTTGTTGGCTGTCATGTCTCTTGTGAGTTGCGACATTGAATCTAGGTTTACATTAGATGGTGATGAGAGAATGATTACAGCACTTTTGATGCACTTGTGGCGTTGAAGAGAAGATTCAATTTTGAGGAGGGGCAGTTTGTAAAATCATAATTATGGGTAAAAATGTTCCTGCATATGTACTAGTAGTGGGATTGCTTTTACAGTTTATGTTTATGTTTGTAAATGCGGGATTTTAAATTTCTGGTCGTTTTGTCGATTTTATGTTGATTTTATAATAATACCAAATTTGTAGGTTGACACCCTCAGCTAAATCACCTGCCCAAAATGAAATTCTTCTTTTTTTTTTTCTTTTTTTTTTTTAGGTAATTATGCATGGTTTTACGATCTTTTCATTCTAGTACATAATTCAAACTTGTTTTTTCTTTTCAATTTTTTAAAAATTTTGTTCAAGTTGGGGATGGAGCATTCTATCGGATGCCAAACATTCACTCACTATCTCATACATTCAAACCGAGAGATCTTTTTTAAGATTTTAACCGTTCCTTTACATGCAATTGTTTGAATTTTTCTTGCACTTGGTTCACCAGGTGTATTTGCTAGATAGTTTTTGAAATTTTTTTACATGAGTCTGATTGTTCTTATAATTACTGCAATGATAGAGATCTTCCTAAGATTCCAGTTTCTTTTAATGTCATGCATAATAAGACCCCGATATTTTATTATCCCCTTCTTTTCAGCTCCGTTCGACCCATCATCATTGGGGACACTAACTTCAACTAAGGTTGCTTCTTTCTCCTTCATGTCCCATATGCATATATACATATATCACTATGTCAGGTTTAATAGCTCCGTTTTCTAAATACTTAGCTGTAGGAATTACATAATCATAGTGGATCATGTATGGAAAAGTAGGAACAGTTAGGGGTATCGGAATCGGAAAAATTTGTGCATATTTTCCGATGCCAAAACGATTCTTTTAATTGTCTATTTTTGTTTGAATATGTTTAAAGCAAAATCTTCTTTTCCCGGTAATAATTATAAAATAATAAATATTTATTGTTTTTCTTTTTTTTTTTTTAACTATTAGTAAAACTAAAATCGATAAATGATTCATACAAGTGTATTTTTTTTTTTTTTCGTTTAGGAAAATATCTTCACATTAAGCATGTGTTTTTTTACGGTAACCGGGGAAAAATAACAACGTCATATTTAAATATTCAGAGATTCAAAAAGAATCGGAATCGGAAATTTAGTACGGAATCGGTAATTGTATCGGAATTGGGAAAAATATTGGAATCGTCCCATCACTACTTATTTGCAACTGTTATTTCTGGTAAATGTTCCCAGGACTTGCTGTTGCATTCGATAACCAACTTTTTGCAGATTATCTTGATATTTGCACATGAGATTGTGTCGCATTGTATTGTAGCCGTCCTCAAGCAGAACCTTACAGCTGCATGTCAGATGGCTCACACTCTCTGCTTTTGTGTCACAGAACCTGCACTTGTTGTCATTGCTGAGACCACTCATGTGTGTGTCTGTGGTAAAAAGAGACAAAATCAAAAAGCATTTCCATTCTATTCAACATGCTATGAACTCTTATTCAGCCCAAGTGATTCACTCCTGTTCGTCCGTTCTTACTTTTCTCAATAATCACGTCTTGGATTAAAAAAAAAAAAAATTGCACAAACATTAGTCATGGTAAAAGTAAATTTTTTGCCAGAACACATTTTCCGAGATAACTTTGGTTGCTCCTCCCCGGATGGGCCATTGTAGGGATAAAATTGCCCGAAATTTATTTATCCATTCATTAGTCACGGTGAAAGTAAATTTTTCACTCATGGAGGAGGGGGTACCCCTCCCCCGCATATTCGGCTGTTTTTTTTGGGTTTTTTTACAAACAATGGTTGGATCTTGCTAGCATTAAAGTGCCAAACGGTCTGCGATAAAACACCTGTCTACAAAGCATCATATTAAAAAAGGTTGTGGCCAAACACGGCCGTTATCTAGAGTACAAGTCAGACGGAGAAGGAAGGTGAGAAAACAGAAAACACGTTTTATGATTATGCATCATGGACAAAAATACAGACAGGAACTACAACTGTCTAAAGATATGAGCAGGGATACCTGGCTTCACCCGAGGTTCTGATCTCCTTAAATTACAGAGAAAAAAAAAACTAAGTTCAAATGAAAAACCTGTTTAATATAGAAAGTGCCTTAAAAAATGCACTGTACCTGTTTTGTAGTGGTTGCGAGTCCTTTGGTGCGTGTTACAACATTTAATATCGATCGCGTAAACCTAACTGCAGCAAGGAGGATATGGGCGTTCTAGTTTTGCAAACGTATTGCCCAGGCTTCACCTATATAGAGCTGCGGCGTTGTTTGACTGTGGAAATAATCATATAATTTCTTTCTGAAAACTCTATTACTAAGTGATAGCTAGGTTAGCATGTTGGATGGCATCGTCGTAGTGAGTATAAAATTCCTACTTGTGAGACATAGGTTTGGGTTATAGCTTGGTTGGATGACCACATCTCTTGTTCGAGAAGAAGTAGGTCCATTCCACAGACGGATTCCGCCACGGTTTGCTTGATCTGCGTTAATAAACTTTCTTGCATGTTGCACATTTTCTCATGTGGCAGAGTGCTTGCCTCGCATGCAAGATGCTCGGGTTTCGAATCCCGAGTTCGAATATGTCTAACTGATGAGCCCAAATGAGGGTGAAAACTCAAGTCCTGGACTTCCGGTTTGTTGGCTGTCATGGCTCTTGTGAGCTGCGACACTGTTTGACTGTGGAAATAATTATATATATATATATATCTATATATATATATATATACACACACACACACACACACACACACACACAGAAAGACAGTGTGTCCAAAAATTGTACTCGCACTTTAACTGTCACTAATATATTACCTCTTGATGCACGTTTTTAGCGTTGTCTGCACAATAATGGTCATTAATTTGAACATTTACAGACAAGATTTTTAATTAGACTTGTGTTCTGTGTTCGAAACTATTCAATTTCACTTTATGTTCTATAAATAATGATTGTATCGCCATTCGAAGTGTGAGTACATTTTTCAGACACCGTGTTATGATAATCTTTTGCTTGGAGAAAAAATCCAGTTTTAGTATTTTTTTTTTTTTTTATTATTTGGTAGAAATCGAAGATTGCTTACATCTGGTAAATGTGCCTAGTTAGAATAAACTATTTCTGAAAGAAACTGAAGCGTAGTACTTCTTTATTGCAAAGAACATGTTGCAGCAATAATAAATATAAATTGGTGAGACAGAATCAAATAACAGTTTATGAGATGAATTACTATTTAGGTCTAACTTAAAAAACCAGACCAACTTAATTTTGTTATTATAGATATTCTCTTTATATGGTATAATCATGTTGGAACACCAGTTCTCGTCAGATTACCAAAGTTAAGCAACATTGAACCTGGTCAGTACTAAAATGGGTGACCATTTGGGAATTTCAGGTACTGTATGTAGTCTCCGCTTATCTTGGCATAGTTCCCAGTTAATCTTGGGCCTCTCTTTGCCACTGGACTAAAACTGTGCCGATTCAGGGGAGGTGTGGTTGGAGATTGCTCAACACTTGTTTTACAATTATACGCACAGCTACCCTTACAGGAGTTATCCATTGTCTCTTGACAGACAGATGAGATTTATATTATAGATTACATTGGACCCAATATATAGTAATGGTTTAAAAAGTTAAAAAAATAAAAATGACTCGTGTGCCACCACCGAGAATCGAAACCAAAACATTTAACTTATGATTTACTTTTTCCCTTTGACGTTAATGCCTGACCTATGAAAATATGTTTGCTGCAAGGCTAAAAATTAAAACATGAACCAATAGCTATTACGTAATGCATGCACATTCATAATACTGTCGTTCGACCTTTACTTGGCAAATTCCATTTTTTTTTAATTTTCACACTTTTGCACCGATTTTTCCCGGCTAAAACCCAAATATAAAGTTTCGCATGAGTTCAAATACCCTATATATTAAGTTTCATGTCTGTAGACAAAAAACTGACGAGTTTGGTAGGCAAAATTTTTTAAACATATATATATATATATATATATATATATATAAAGAAGTTTGTGTTTACTATAACCTTTTTACGCAAATATAAATCATGTAGAATATCTGTATGAATTCACGTTAACTAAAGATGATAATCCCATGAGAAAACAGAAAAAACTAGAGGGAATTAATTAAAATGAAGGTTTAAAAGAATATGCAAATTAGCTAGATCTTTTGCAGATGAATTCAATTTTACGAGCCATATATAACAAAGTTGTATTTTTTTTTTTAATAGAAAAGGGGGTTTTAATATGAATATCAATACACAAAAAAAATTAAAGCAGTGTGTGTGTGTGTATATATATATATATATATATATATATATATATAGTCTTTGAAGTTTTTAACATTTGAAACCACACAAAAAATTATTTTTTATCATTCATTAAAAAAAACATCTAGTCAGTAAGTCATTTAATCACCTGCAATCACTGCATCAACTCTCAAATTTACTATAATACCAATTTTTATATTTTTTAAGGGATCATCAGTTGTTTACCATGAAACACTGTTTCGGGGATTTAAAAACAAAACAGTGTATTACATCATGGCTCCCCAGCAGTGTTGATCAAACACCACCACCCTTAATCTTAGGAAGAAGACAAGTTACAAAAATTTTTATTCCCCAATTTCCTATTCTTAATTGTAATTACTAACCTTTTCATAGTATAAAAATGAATTTCTTACCTGTGCGATTCATCAATTTCCACATTTAAAATGGATACATTTTTTAATTTTTTAATTTATCATTCTTGTATTTATAAGATTTGGATTAATCCATTTAACTACTTATCACCCCCACTATAGTTAGTAGTTTGTATATTTACATTCTTATTTATTTAAAATTAGATATATAAAGGTTAAAAATATTTTATTTTTACATATATACATTTTTTTTTTTTTTTTTTTTTTTTAACTATATAAATTTATTATATGTAATTATAAATACATTTATACATTGCTAATATAGTTTTGGATTTCCTTTATCAATATAATCTGGTTTATCTTAAACGATTCAAAAGCATCAGGATAACGAACAAATGCTTTGTTTAACTGTTTAAATATTTTATTTTTATCTCCACCTTGTTTTATCATCCTTATTACTAAGCTAGAAACTGGTGGTATAAAATCTGTTAATTTTAGAGTAACGCGAGCTATTCTCAAAAACTCTGACATAATGGTTCCATAAAACACAAAAACGGGGCAGGTGCTATCCTTATGGGGCATACGTACTATTTTAAAGGGGAAAGCGTTTCTTTTATCAAATATTTTATAAAGAAAAATTCCATCCTCAATTTTTATATCTAAATCCAGAAATGTAGCCTGTTGTCCTCTATGTTCACAATTTAATTTTAGTTCGTTTGGATATATAAGATGTTTATTTTTTTCGAATTCATCATTATCGTTTATGCATATAAGGTCATCTATAAATCTCCTACACCCATGAAAGTTATATGTTTTAGATATATCTGTTTTTAATAATGATGACATATATATATATACTCGAGTCTATGTAAATACAAATTTGCCCAAAATGGTGCCGGATCCAATCCCATTGGGATACCTATCGTTTGGAGTAATATTTTATTTCCTATTTGAAAATAGCATTCTTTAATAAGATGACTTACAAGCATTTTTAAAATACCTTTAGAAATACTAGTTTTGCTATTTTTATTTTTACACCAGAAAGCATTAGAGTTTGAAAAGTCTATATATTTACCTTTTCCACCTTGAAAAGCCAAATCTACAGTATCATTTAATTCTTTTATAAGTTTTTCGTGCGGAATTTTAGTATATAGCGTACTAAAATCATAAGTAGCTATAGATTTTGCTTTTATTCTGGAATTTATTTTATCTAATTTTTCTTTCACTGGTTTGGAATTATTTACTACCCAAAATAGATTTATATTACTATAGAATTTACTTTTCAGGTGAAAATTATTTATTTGATTTATAATTAATTTAAATATTTTAGATATAGCTTTACTTAGAGGTTTAGTGATGCACGTCTTTGAACCTACAATAAATCTAGCCCCAACTGGATTTTTATGCATTTAAGGTATCCAATACATACATGGAAGATTTTTGTGTTTATCTTCTAACTTTAATCCTACTTTTTCATTAATAATACTATTATTCAAAATAATACTATCTAAATTACTATTACTTACTTTATAAGTATCCGAATCGTTTCCTATAAGTCCTACTTCTATCAATAACCGTTGTATATAATATTTTTTACATATAAAGGCTATATTGTTTGCCGCTTTATCAATCGGAACTATTACGAACTTTTCTTGAAGTATTTTAAGTTCCTCCCGTATTTCTGAATTTTTTAAAAGAGGATTGGTTTTTCTAGGGCGTTTAAATTGTTTTATATGTTTAACCTTTTTATTTACGCATTCAATTATACTATTTTTCCATGCATCAAACGTAGACTGTGCTAATCTATATTTCTTTACCATAGACATAATAAAACCTTCTAGTGCTTTAGTAACTTCTTTAACGCATTTAGTGTAACTTAGGCATTTAGGTTCTCTATAATTTGGACCCTTACTAAGTAGTTTTCTTAATTTAGGATTATTTACTATATTTAAATCTCCTGTAATTACATGTTTTATCTCATTATTACAGAACGGAGAGGAATTACATTCACATTCTGGAATATTTATATTATTATCTTTTATATTTATATGTTCTACCGTTTTCTTATAATTAAAAATCTTATTGCGTATTGTTGTCCCTAGTTTATATGTAACTATTGGTTTTTGATCTTTTTTCTGGAACTCATTTGGTAGTAATTGAATATTTTTTTGTTTATTAAATATTTTAGGTAAATTTACATCATCAAAACCTTTATTTTCATACAAAACTACACAAACATTTTTAGGTTTCTTTTTTATATCGTTCCCTGGTGGCTTATATAATTTAGTGTCAATTATATCTAGAATATATTCATACCATTGAATGAAATAGTCCTTCTTATATATCATATCCGGTTGTAATAATATTTTAGATGCTATTTCCTTCAAAACTTTCTTTTTTGTTTGATTAAGCAATTTTCTTATATAATTGAACGACTCATAATTTTATTAATAATTATATCTTTAATTTTACTAAAAAAATCCTCACATGAAATAACTGCTTTTCTATTATTTCTATTAACATGAGTTCTATCTCTAATACCGTAGCGAGGCAAAGCTGGATATAATCTACCTATAATTTCAGAATCTTGTATGTTATTTTTTTTAACTTTACTATTCAACCCATATGGGTAAATTACTCGCATTTTTTTAATTATATCGTCTTCCTTATCCTGACGCATCCTTAGGATATCGTTATCTACATTACCTAGACTATTATATCCATTACATTTAAATTTTTCAATTATTTGCACGGAAAAAGACGACTGACTACAGGTTTCTTTAAAATGTTTAACAACATGAATACATCCCTTAGTGCTAGTCCTATGCAAATTCATTCGTTTATTTAGAGGCATTACAGTTTCTCCTACGTATTGTAAATTACAGTTTTTACAGGACAACAGGTAGACCAAATTTTGGGACCTACATGACAAATCTTCTTTAGAATGATTTACAACATAGTAATATATATATACACATACTGTGTCTATGTCTGTGTGTGTATATATATATATATATATATATATATACACACACACACATACATATATGCATAGACACAGTGTATATGCATATGACAAGGTAAAGAGCTCTCTCTCTCTCTCTCTCTCTCTCTCTCTCTCTCTCTCTCTCTCTCTCTCTCTCTCTCTCTCTCTCCCCACACACACACACAAACAAGCGAGAGAATAACTTCATTTCATTCAATCTTTCCACCATGAAATTCTTAGCTCGATATTTATTCATGAATTCTTGTTCTGGTTTCTGTTTTATGTTGTTTCCTTCGCAGCAGTACGAGATTTTAAATTACTTCCTAGTGACCTTTCCATGGTTGACAGACATTTCCCTTCCTTGTGTTTTTAAATTTTGTTTTGCCGCGGAGGCCAATGAAGTGTGTTTCCTGTAATCGACGACAACGACGTTGAACGGCTCGATTCAAATTGCACCAGCGTTCTCAGACTTATGGCCCCTCAGTTAATACACAAAACATACAACAGCGATTCTCATATATATATATATATATATATATATATATATATATGTATATATATATATATACTTCATTTAATCACATAAATTAATATATGAAAGTATAATTTTATGCGCAAACTTTAAGTATTTACTTCAACAGTGCTCAATAAATAGGTAGAGCTAGGTAGTAAATTATACAAATATATATGGCAATTAAGCTACACAGAATATTCCGCGTTTCATCCACGCATAAGCCTGACGAATCCGAGCGTGAATGAAACGCGGAATATTCTGTGTAGCTTAATTGCTATATATATTTTTATAACTTATATATTATTTGTTTTTGCGATATGTTTTCAATGAAATCAATTATTTATGAAATTGCATTTCAAATCTCGCTAGATTCAGCCACTCTGATGAGTCGTAGACGATGAAATACGTGTCAGTGGATAATTATATTAAAAAACAAACAAACAATATATATATATATCGTCTGCCTTCTACTAAAACAAACTTTGTCTGTGTGTGAGTTCGTTCCCTATGGGCTCCGAAACAGTTGAGTGAATTTTTATGAAATTTGACACAAATGTACTTTATGTGCCTGGCAGTGTTCTTAGAATTTTTATTGGAATGTCTCCGATAAGTATTGATAATAGATAATCGGAAAAAAAAATCCGATGAAAGAAAGAACAGGCAATTCTTGACTAACGTTAACACCTTAAACGGCCTAACATCACAAGTGCATTTGAGAAGGTTTATCACGACACAAGCAAAAAGGTCCAGCCTTTAAAATCAACTGTAAAATATTTTATATGACAGGGGCGCGTTCGAAATGGAGGTTTCCTTTTAGAGTACAATTCAACTATGATACTTGATTTTTTTGCATTTTAAACTTTAAGTCAAGCCATTATTTATAGATTTGTTCTTTAAAAAGTAGACCATTATTAAACCTGAATGGTCATCTACGAAATTCAACATATATCTATAATGTTCTTTGGCCATCGGTTTCACGGGACCGTTCAAGTCACAATGCACCATTGATAGGAATTTTTTCTTTTTCCTTCTTGTCTGGTATCTTGTTTTGATAGTTTGTTTTTTCCCTTGCGTACAGACGTCGCAGTTAAAGTTTTTTGATGTTTGTATCTTCATTCCATCAACTACAGTCGGCAAGTTTGTGATATCAGTAATATTGCAGTGTCTAAGAATTTTATGCCATGTCTGTAGATCATGGCAGGCGGTTTTCGATTGGACTACGCTATGTAAATAATATAGTCTTCCATTTTCTTTAATGTCGAATACAATTCCATTCGGGTACACCAATTTTGATTTATTGGGGCTAAAGTTTATATTTGCACCTTGTTTACTGGCAGCTTGTACAGAAAATATATTTTGTTTAAATTTTGGGATTAGAAGAGCGTTTTCTAGAATACAGAAACACAGTTCACCTTTATTGTTCCTTGGCGAGATTTTAGCATCGCCTCTTTTCAAAACGATATCATTGACTCGACTCCCGTCAGCTAGTTCTACAAAATGATTTTGTGGCTTAAAGTTGGGATCAAAATTGATAAAATCAGATTCCTTTGTGATCACATGTGCCGTGGCACCACAATCGACAAGAAAATTATTGTTTGTTGAAGCTTTAAACGTACATGAAAATAAGAATGTATGTTCGCTAACGGAATAAAATAAACATACAAGCAAAATGTACCCGTTTAAAGAGAAGGTTTTTTTTTGGGGGGGGGGGAGGGGGGCAAACATTTTCAGTGTGATTTTTCTTATATTTTAAATATATTGGAATGCTCATTTTAAGGCGCGCATAAATTACAATTGACTTATTTTTTTGTGTGCACATTTGTTTTCTTTCTACTTTTTCAAAAATGTCCTATTTTTTTTTGCATTGTTTAATTAACAAAAAAAAATAAAAAAACAAAAACAAAAAAACAACGGGTACATATTGCATGTATGTTTATTTTTATGTATATTTATTTATATGTATATATGTATGCGTTTTCTTTTTCTCTTTTTTACAAAACTGCATAATCAAATTAAAGAAATAGCTTCTTTTTCAAAAACCCATCCCCTTTTAAGGTAAAAATACGTTCCATTTTTCTATTTTTTTCTTTTCTCTGTAAACATATATATCTGTTTGACATTTGAACACAATTAAAGATGGCGTCTTTTTACATGCTACAATTATAAGATCCAAATGATATCTAATTTTATTATGTATAATTGAATATAAAATATATATTTATTTTTAAGCAGAATAAACATAAGGGACTTCCTCATTATTAAAAAAAATAGGGAGGATGTTACAATATTTGTCGTATAATGGGGTAGATATTTATTTGCTGCCTACCACAGAAAAATGTGGCACAAGGCCGGAAGGTGGAGAACAGGCGAGCTCCCCTAAAGAAGGGGCACTCTCGCCTCAACAAAAATTGCCTGGGCATCCCCGTCGGCATTCCCCAGTAGAGGCGCCTCAGGCGACAAGCCATTAATTTGCCCCACCGGAAAGCCCGGTGGCAAGGCCTAGGAAGGTGGACCTCCTCAGTAGTACCCAAGTGGTGTACCTCAGTCCGACAGGTGCTAGGCCGGTTCCTTGCCCCTCACCTGTCGGGCTGAGTGTCAAGAATGGATCCTTGACGAGTACAACTACCCTGTCTTCCTGTAGCCGAAGCCACTAGGAGATACATCCCATCCTACCGGAGTATAATGGGGGTATGATTTCGCACAGTCGGGAGATTCTATTTATAAACGATGCTGCTATGAACTGACGAATCAAATTAATTCATGTCCTGCTACCAACCAATCAGAAACCACAATTGCTCCATAAATATTAAACCTTTCTGTAGCAAATTCGCAAATGTTTTTTTTTTTTGTCTCAACACGGAAGAATCTTTTCCTCTGTGGATTCCAACTCGAGAACTGTCTACTGCAAACCAGTCACCTCTCAGGACTTGTATAGAACAACGAACAATCGGAAACTGTTCTGAAACTAAACATGGCTTACACTTCTAGACGTCAACTAGTCACCTACTTACATCGTGTTTAAAAAAAAAAAATACGTATGGATATCGATCCTGTGTTTCGTAAAAGATTTTTTCATTAATATTAACAATTAGTATAGATATCCCTAAAAATTGAGCCATAGATATTTAACAAATATCTTAGTGACCCCTGATGATTTAACCGTCTTTACAATCTACGGCCCCACCCTTAAACAAACGGTTCGAATTCTTGTAATGCAGAACCAATCATCTTTTTCCTTAGTAGGAAAAGAAGCATGTTCTCAAGACCCGAAGAAGGTCGCAGGTTGCAACGACCGAAACGTTGTGCTAATAACACCAAAGTTGAGAATAATAGTCCAATTAATCAACATGACACAAGCAACTAGTCACCTAGCTCGTATGATTTAACTCCATTTCATTATTTGTGAGGGATATGTAAAGTTCCATGTCTATACTGATAGACCAGACACAATAGACCACCTGGAAGTTTTATGCGTACAGTTGTGAACATTGGACCTCTAGATTACGTCATATACGCATGAACTATGGAGCCATATTCTCCAAATTGTATTTATATTATAAATTCCAACCCAAAATGAATCTTTGGAATAAAGCACATATTTGTATAATAAAAATATTTTTTTGCGATTTACTTTGATTCAAAGTTCGCAGTCTCTCTAAAAAAAAAAACAAAAAAAAAAAAACAGAACCAACTATAGAAATGAAAAATAATTTTTGAATTAAATTTTAGTAAGATTCCCATGTAGACATCAATAAGTCTCAACAATTTTTGAAGTTCGATTCAATATCACTGATGCTGAAAGAGAATTCCATGACATTATCCAATCGGCACTGAATTTCTTTATCTCAAAGATAAGATATTTCGCGATCTTCATCTTGGAATGAAAATCCTTTTGATGGAGTTTTTTACCCCAAATCTCATTTTCGTAAAAACAGACGATAACTTTTTTGTTGATTTGATTTGCTTTTTGGGAGGTATTTAATATTCAATTATTATTATTATTATTATTATTATTATTATTATTATTATTATTCAAATTTCCACATGAAAAAAGTTTCTTTCAAAATCTTTCACAAAGCCATAAAGCAATTTTAAATTTAATTTTTTTTCATGTGGCTAGAAATATATATATATATATATATATATATATATATATATATATATATATATATATATATATATATATATATATTATGCTTCATTAATTTATATAAGATAGCGTCTGTCATCAAGAAAACGTCTCAAACTGGAAATCGGTATAGAAAGAAGAAAAGAAAATCTCATTATGGAAATAAAGTGAAGGATTTGTTTCGGAATTTATTTTAGACTAGCGGGGGCACCCGGCGTTACCCGGGTGTTTCGATTAAGGAATAAAAAAAAAAGTAGTAGGCATCCCGGGTGGGGGTAGGTGTTAAAAAAAAATGGTAGAAGGCAAGCAGGAAGGTTTGAACCCGCAACGCAAAGGGGGGGGGGAACGTGACGTCTTTGTCATACTCTTCAAAAGTGATTTTAGCGACGAAAGCAAGTTCAATTGGCTAGGCAGTGATGGTAGGCAGTACGTCCGTCGAAGGAAGGATGAAGAATTTAATTCTAGGAGCACAGTTTCAATGCCGCAAGGTGGTGGAGGTCCAGATAGCAAATATTAACTAGTCCATTGTGTTCCTGTTGTATTTGTGTTGTATTAATGTTCTAAAGTTACATTTAAATAACGATTTGCTATTGTGCGGACTTTCTATTTTGCCTTCTCGATTTGAACTTAATTTTTTAAATTGACGTGAACACTAGGACACTTCAATTAAATATCAAATATGGACAGGAAAAATTATAGAGGAATAAAACGTGAATCAAATGAGGTATAAGTTGTTTAAACAGCTACATTCAATTTAGCTAAAAAAAAAAAATTTTAAATGACGAGTCCGGACTTTCTTTTTAGCGGCGCTGTAAGTCATTATTTGTATTTTAAACTAAATTTTTTTAGCGGCGCTGTAAGTCATTATTTGTATTTTAAACTAAATTTTTTTAGCGGCGCTGTAAGTCATTATTTGTATTTTAAACTAAATTTTTTTAGCGGCGCTGTAAGTCATTATTTGTATTTTAAACTAAATATTGTTTAGCGGCGCTGTAAGTCATTATTTGTATTTTAAACTAAATATTTTTTAGCGGCGCTGTAAGTCATTATTTGTATTTTAAACTAAATTTTTTTAGCGGCGCTGTAAGTCATTATTTGTATTTTAAACTAAATATTGTTTAGCGGCGCTGTAAGTCATTATTTGTATTTTAAACTAAATATTTTTTAGCGGCGCTGTAAGTCATTATTTGTATTTTAAACTAAATATTTTTTTAGCGGCGCTGTAAGTCATTATTTGTATTTTAAACTAAATATTTTTTAGCGGCGCTGTAAGTCATTATTTGTATTTTAAACTAAATATTTTTTAGCGGCGCTGTAAGTCATTTTTTGCATTTTAAACTAAATATTTTTTCGTGATTTACGTTTTTGTCATTCCTTTCAACTTAATATGAAAATGGATAATAAACTTTAAAATATCAGTTATTGGATGGATTTTTATCTATTAAGTTTTATTTTTATGGATACATGTATCCAATGACACCGATATGAGAACTAAAATCACACATTATTGTCTCTTTAAATTCGATTGCTCAGAAAAATACAAAGTTTTAGGAAAAAATACTTTGGGTGGTAATAAAAGGCGAATCAAACAAGGTATAGGTTGTTTAAACAGTTACATTCAATTTAGCTTAAATTTGCGGTTTTTGAAAAAGTGATAACCAATATATATATATATATATATATATATATATATAAGTATTGCAGTATTGAGCCAGCTTAAGACACTTTGTGTCATTTGCTTATATATTTGAATACTATTCCAGTTAATAAAAATATACAGAGAGAAACACACACACACACACACACACATATATATATATATTTCGGGTTTCGAATCCTTAGTTCGGATGTGTCTAACTGATGAGCCCAAATGAGGGCGAAACTCGAGTCTTGGACTTCCGGTTCTTTGACTGTCATGGCTCTTGTGGGCTGCGACGTTGTTTGGCTGTGGAATTTATTATATACAATCTCTCACAGTCTAAAAATCATATATATATATATATATATATATATATATATATATATATATATATATATATATATATAGCAAAAATGCTAATTATTAAAAACCTGAAGAGAGTGCTCAATACTATTGCAGAGCAAATATGCGTTTTATTTTTTTTTTTATTGCCGTTTTATCTGTTTCGGTTGCCGGACCATATTTACGATCCAGTAGCCTCGTCAGACCTTACAGAAATGGCAATTATTATTTGGAAGAACGCTTTTAGAGGAAATACGAGAAGAAGAAAAAAAAGAAGAAAAAGGGGGGCGGAGGTTGACAATAGTTAAGTTTTGAAGTTTAAAATACATTAGATTGTAGTGTGTGGGGGGTTAGCAAATTCAGCTAGTCATGGGTGGAGATATAGTGATATAGGAAGGGGGAGAGAGGGAGATAAAAGTGAGGGGTAAGTAGAGGAGGGGGAGGAATTTCAATTTGGGGTTTTAAGATTTGGCTGTTTTTAGTTGTTTAGCTAGACACTGGAGTATATGAAATAGATGAGAGAGAGAAAGGATTTGTGTACGTGTCATATGCGTTTGGCAAGTAAGGGGTTCATTTTCGAATGCTCGTAGCAGTCACGATAAGTCCATTCGTTCGTTTGAGTTCATTGACAATGAACGGTTTTTAGGTAGTTATATATATATATATATAATTAGTCTTAAGACGATTAATTGGAATCGGAATTTTAAGGGTATCGGTATGGGAAAAATTAGTACCTATTTTCCGATGCCAAAAACAATTCTTTTAATTATATTTTTTTATTTAATATTGTTAAAAGCAAAATCTTTCCCTGCTGATAATAACAATAAAATAATAAATATATTTTGATTTTAAGCTAATAGTAAAACTAAAACATATAAATCATCACATACACGTGCATTTTTTTTTTTTTACGCTTGAGAAAATATCTGCACATTTAACACGTGTTTTTATGACAATTGGGAAAAATAACTACTTCGTAGTTAAATATTGAGAGGTTTATAAAGAATCAGAATCGGTGATTTAGTAAGAAATCGGTAATTGTATCGGAATTAGGAAAAATATTGGAATCGTCCCATCACTAATATATATATGTGTATGTGTGGGTGTATATAATTTTCTGCAGACAGCTTTTTCGCTGTTTAGATTTCAGTAGGCGTAGCAAGTGCATCCGTGCCGAAATTCGAAGTATGCCGTTTTTGTTCTAATTAGGGTTGATGTATATATTAGATTTGCATGCATTTATTCGTATATGAGTAATCAAGCTTAGAATTCTATCAAAGACATGCGCACGCGCGCACACACACACACACACACACATGTATATATATTTTAGCCATGTTTTTTTTCTTCTTCTTTTTGGTTCTGATATCGAATAAAAACCAAATTCTTACTGATGAAACAAAAAAAAAAAAAAAAAAAATCAGAACTCTTTGGAATTTGATTATTGTTCCAAATCTTCAAAATTACAGCTTTGGCACATCACAGAAAATTAGCGCTTCCTTATTTATCAGTAAGGAATATTCTAATCGACTCACCACCGATTCACAGTCTTCCAAAAATACAAAAAAATAAAATTTCTATAAAAATTCGAAGTGTTTTTGGAGGGAAGAGAAAAAGCGGGGTTCGGGATCTGTTTTTTTTTTTTATATAAATAATTCTCTTGGCATGTACACCTTAGAATCTTGTTTACCCAGATTCCGTGATTAGTCATGGATCCTTTGAAAGGAAGAAGCTCAATCGAATGAAGAATTATCTCCCCTTTTTTTTTTAAAAAATGAATTTAAGACAAGTTGAGATGTCTATGGAGAGTTCGTATTAAAGAATTATGAGAATTTACAAATGTTTCATTTTAGTGCATGTCACGCGTTTGTTTTGTTTTCTTTGTTGCTATAGCATCCATGGTCTCTTAAGGCTGAGGCTTGTAAGAGTGCTGAAGCGCTTGACATGAAGAACAAGGCATATTTGTTTGTTTCTTATACTTGAGAGAGAGTGAGAGAGAGAGAGAGAGAGAGAGAGA
>NC_136510.1:95984062-96019062 GCF_053919585.1 Euprymna scolopes
CTTTCAAACTGACTACAACATAGCCATTTTCAAGTCTAATGTAAATAAATTCTTGTTGAGCCGTCCTCTTAAATTATCAAATTCTTTTCAATCACCATTATCATTACCAATGATCAGTGTTGTCTTACTGTTCACCTGACACTAATTTGATCCTTATCTTGGATTGGCCTTTAAGCCTTGATAAGTGGTAATTTAAAAAAAAAAGATAACATCATTCAATGTAGATTAATTTAATTCTGATTTCTTCTTGCCACATTGACTGAGGGTGTTTGAAACCAAACACATTACTCACTGAGTGCGACCTTTCATTCTTTTCAGTTTGTCCTACCTAAAGTAGAATATTATATGTACATACTGGGTTGAACCGGCTTTCCCTGAAGGAGGAAGTATCTAGGGAATATTAAATTCGCAAGTGGTTCCCAGCTGTATGTATATCTCGATCAGGGGAGATGACATATTTTTGCAGTTCTTGCAGAGAGGTCTCGACGTTGTCCTGTTGTTGGATAGGTGACGGACAACGCTGGGAAAACATCGAATGTCTTGCACACACGCAAATTTGGGATCTGGGCAAAACCAGATGTTAAATCCAATTGCTGACGTAATTCAATTAAAACTAAGGAAATCGACATTCCGTTTGAAGGGTTGGGGTCATGGAAAATAACCTAAAAATAATGGAAAGAATATTTTTAACTTGGGGTGGAATGTTAACCAAAGACAATGAGCATTCCAAAGTGAACGTCAAATTCCGATGTATGGAATGTAAATATAAGCATAAGTAAACCGAAAATATAATAAGAGAGAGAGAGCTACCAACTCAAGCAATGAATGTAATTTCTGCCGTCACCCAGCACCGACACCACAAAATCCACATACCGACCAATCTCTCTCTTGTCGTATCAGTTGATAATTGTGAACAAAACTTGTATTGACGTTTCTGAATTTTAAAGATGAAGATTGATTATTCATATTATTTGGATTCATCGTTCGAAACGTTGTGAAAATGATGCGCAAGATGAGAACAGTAGTCCGATAAATCCAAATGATACGAATAAACTTGTATTGTTGACTTAACAAATTTTATATAATTTTGCATGCATTTGATAAAAGTGCAACCAATAAATTATATAGATCCGGCTATATAACACTACATACAGCGCCTGGTATTTCTAAATGGTCACTTATATCGTACTGAACAGGCTCAACGTTGCTTAACTTTGGTGTTCTTACGTGAACCGGTTTATCAAAAAGATTATACCGTATAATGCTTCTCATATTTATTGTTGTCTTTTTCTATTTTTATAAGCAAACTTTCTATGAATAAACTAGCCTGGGTGCCCGCCGTTGCCCAGGTGTGTTGAGCAACAACAAAAAAAATAAAAATGGTATTAGGCAGGAAAGCTTGAACCCGTATCGCGAAGGAGGAAAAGAATGTGAATTGCTGTTGCGTCCATCACAAAACTGGAAGGAGCGAAGGTTTAAATTAAGGCTAGTCAAGCGAAAAGAGGGTATGACTTTCGAAAATATCGGTGAAAAAAGCGACCCCTCCTTGTAGAAAAGTGCCCAGTTGAGAGTGAAGGAATTAATGTTTTCAGTCAATTTTTTTATATCTGTCGTTTGAAGGGTCGAGCTTAAAAACGATACCAATCTTGTGAAAATCCGTCGCCTTTGTCTAAAGTTTTAGGCAGACATACAAACATACATACATTTAGGCAGACATACATACATTTAAACAGAAGGTGAGATTTATATTATAGACTAGCGAGGGGTACCCGGCGTTGCCCGGGTGTTTTTCGGGGTATGTGAAAAAAAACAGGTGCCCGTGAAAAAAAAAAAACGAAGTCTTCACGACGCGCAGTTGGAAAATAGTAAAGTGTTAAAAAAAAAAGGTGCGCGTTTTTGATTGACATGACGGCGATAGGTATTCAGCAGTAAGCATTTTGTGCGGGACAGTTTTGAATGAGGTGAATATATCGGTTTGTTTGTTTTTAAAACCCCGCTCCCTGTTTATTAGGAGGAGCGAAATAAAAGCTACAGTCTGATATGAGGAAGTCGACATTGAACAAACGTTACTTAGCTCTCTTTAGACAACTGGCTTTCGGCATGTTATTAGAGGCGAGTTTCGCTTTTTTTTTTATACCGAAAACCGAATGTAACGCGTGCCGATGCGGGAAATGTCGAATAATTAACGTTTGAAAGTCAATAAAATTAAATAGACAGGTGAGCTCCGTGGATAACTCTGAGATATTACAATTTATAGATGATATAAACAGTTTTAAGAAGTTGTGAACCGAGCAAGCGCTTCTGTGAAAGAAGCCTTTTGTAGATATCGAGGAAAAGCGTACATACATACACACATACATTTTCGCTTTTATATATATAGACTAGCGAGGGGTACCCGGCGTTGCCTGGGTGTTTTTCGGGGTATGTGAAAAAACCCCGAAGCGTTGACGACGCGCAGTTGGAAAATAGTAAAGTGCTTTAAAAAAAAAAAAAAAACAGGCGCGTTTTTGATTGACGTGACGGCGATAGGTGTTCAGCAGTTATTTTGTGCGGGACAGTTTTGAATAAATGGGTTTGTTTGTTTTTAAAAACCCGCTCCCTTGTCTCAATATGACGATTAGAGTCGAGGTTCGCTTTTTTTTATACCGAAAAGCGAATGTAACGCGTGCCGATGCGGGAAATGTGGAATAATAAATAATAAGGTTTGAAAGTGAATAAAATTAAATAGAGAGGCGAGCTCCGTGGATAATTCGTAGATATTACAATTTATAGATGATATAAAAAGTTTTAAAAAGTTGTGAAGCGAGCAAGCGCTTGTTTGAAAGAAGCCTTTCGTGGACATCGAGGAAAAGCGAACATACATACATACATACATACATACATACATACATACATACATTTTCGCTTTTATATTTATAGATGATTTGCCCACATAAATATAATCATATTGACACAGCGGTTCTTCAGATCACTGACGTTGAGCCTGGTCAGTACTCGATGAGTGATCATTTGTAAATACCAGGCGCTGTATGTAGGAAGATATCGACACCTTCCTTCCAAAACAGCAAAATCATAACGTCGTCTTCTCGCCTGACCGGCATATACATAGAACTGGGGACTGCTTGGGAATTTGATATTCCCTAGACACTTCCGCCAACGGGTCAGATACTTGTAGTACATTAATATACATAGATAAATGATATTTCCAAATTTTATATGATTCCTCTTAAAAAGAAATACAGTCGAAAGTATAAATAATACGAACTCTTCTTGGAAGACGTGATAATAATAATAATAATAATAATAATAATAATAATAATAATAATGGACGATCATTATTTCTGCTGCTTTTTAAATTCTTTCCTTTTCTTTCCATTTTCTGTTTAGAAGTGCACTTTTCTAAAATTACTATGATTAACTCCGACTACAATCTTCAGTTTGAAAATGGCGTAGAAAAATATTGTATCCTTTTTTTTTTTTTTTTTTTTTTTTTTACGTTTTTCTCCTACTTTTCCGAATGGATTTATAATCGGGCCAAATAATAGATTAAACCGAAACGTATCATTTAAACCAACCCCCCGCTTTTTTTTTTCTTTTTTTTTCCGATTTGAATTTATTTTCGTCCTAGTATGTTCCAAATTATATTGGAAAGTTCCTAGAAGAAAAAAAAAAAAGTCCAAATCCAATCACGTGATCAGGCAGATGGATTATTCGGAAATTGACCTCATGGATGACTTCATCAATTTTATTTCCCATATTTTCTAATGTCTCATTGTTGTCTGTGCATATTATTAGTCCAATGGATGCCATTGCAAACTATGTAATCAGTAGTGACGAGTTCAAATCCGATCACATTGCTTTGCATTGATACTATTGAGAAATTTCACATTATTTCCTGTAGCTATGATTAAATTAGCAACTTGCATTCAACCCCTGGTATAAAACGAATTATTTGCAATAGATTGTATTTATTTGCTTCCCTGCTGAAGAAATTAGGCACAAGGTCGTTTTTTAATGTGAAGAGTGGGGAGCGGGGGAAAGGGGACCAGCTCCCGATGGGTGGGAAATGGGGGAGCTGGATAGTGATAATTGGTATGAAGGGTTTCCCCTACATTGACCAAGGTCTGATATGTGGTGTTGGTATTTATTTGCTCCCCCACCGAGCAAATTAAGCACAATGCCGATTTTTTTAATGTGAGGGGTGAAGGGGAAATGGGGACCAACTCTCGGGGAGTAGGGGAGCTGGATAGTGACAATTGGTATGAAGGATTGCCCCTACATTGACCAAGGTCTCCCCCACATATGGTCTTTGCTTGTAGTATCTGCCGGAACAGATACTACACTTTGATCTTGTTTATATATTTTATTGCTTTTAAAAATTTTGAAAATACAATTAAGTAAAAAACAAAAGATTTTTAAACAAGAAAATTAGGCACAAGGCCGTACAAGAGATTGGGGAGGGGAAGGGTTTAGGGTCTTTGTGACTAAAGTGATTAAAAGTAATAAATGTTGGGGCCTCACTACTGGATATAGTTCAAGGTCATATCCAGTACCATTTCCTGGAAGAAGTAATATTAATATTAATAATTGTAATAATGGACGATCGATATTTCTGATGCTTTTTAAATTCTTTTCTTCGTGTTTTGAATTATTGAAATAATTTCCAACGCTATCGATTATTTATTCATATTTTATTATTGCTTATGCTTTTCCATCCTCCGTGACCCTTCACGGCCATTTTTTGTAGTATAAGCTGATGCTAATGCTACCACATGCATGCATGTTTTTCTCTTTTCCACCCCCTCTCCCACCCGTGGGTGGCGGTATCAGTTCAAAGATTTTCTGTCAGTTTCAGTTCATTTGTATTTATGTAATTCTATTATAATTATTGTTATTATTATTATTGTTATTATAATTATTATAATATACATAAATTATACAATTAAGTTATCAAAAAGTGAATCTTTAACAAGGAAGAACTTATAAAAAAGAAGCTCAACACTGTTAAGAGGAGCAAACAATAATATTAAAAGAAAGACGAGGAATAAAAGTTATATGTAACTTTATAATATCATCAGTACAATAAGGAAAAGTTAAAGGGGAAAATTAAGAAACCCGCTTTCTGCCATGGCATTTCGAAGTTAAATGCTTCTCATCAGAAGAGAAGGGCCAGAATTATACAGAATACAAATACAGAACTGGCTTGATAGATATGAAATGAGAATGAAGAAGTAGGATAAGATGGTAAATAGTAATTAAAAGGGCCCAACGGAAGGGTAGAATATATGCAGGTAATATAAAATGCCGGCAAAAAGAAAATCTCCACTTGTAATTTTTTTCAAAAACTGCAAATTTAAGCTAAATTTAATACAACTGTTTAAACAACCTATATCTCATTTGATTCGCCTTTTATTCCTCTATAATTTTACCTGTTCATATTTGAATTTTAATTGGAATATTCTAGTGTTCACGTCAATTTAAAAAAAATAACTTCAAATTGAGGAGGAAAAAAGAAAGTCTGCAGCAACAAATTCGCTTAAAACCAGCTGAAATTATCGCCCCTAAATCAGTTTAAAATATCCACCAACAGGCAACAAAGCATCTATGATCGTAATTGTTGTTGTTCCAGATTATACAAGGTAGCATTCAGTCCATATGCCACGGCTTTCTCTTAGGGATATTCAGGAGCTCATTAATCTCCACCTTTCTGTTTTATCCAATCGAGAAGTCGGCCGTAGATTGAAATATGAGAAAGACTGTGCAAAAGCACCAAAATACCGGCAGTGTTCGTGATGTTCCTAAATCTGGTTGTACTAGAGTTTCTTCTAACAGGGAAGACAATGCTATCAAGATCCGCAGCCTTGATTTGAAAGGGCTACCCAAATCCAACAACAGTGCAATCTTGTTAGAAAGTGCTCTCTTTCCACTGTCAAGAACAGATTAAAGGAATTTAAATTGTGAGGATATGTTGCAAGACACAAGCCAATGATTTCTGTAAAGAACAGAAAGTGCCGTCTAGATTTTGTTAGATGCAATGAAGATCATGACTCTTCATATTGGTCAAAAGTGCTTTTTAGCAACAAAAGCAAGTTCAATAGGCTAGGCAGTGATGGTAGGCAGTACGTCCATTGGAGGAAGGACGAAGAATTTAATCCTAGGTGCTCAGTTTCAATGCTGCAAGGTGGTGAAGGTCCAGTTTTGGTGTGGCGCATTATTAGTACCAATGATCCAGGGCCTATAGTTCACTTGCAAGGTCGAATTAATTCAACCAAGTAAATTAATATGTTGACTGAGCATTTTCTACCCTACTTTGGTCGGAATTTGGATGATAATCCCATCTTCATGCAGGATAATGCTCCCATTCACACAGCTGGCAATGTGAAGAAGTTCCTGGAAGAGCATAATATTCTGTGTTTGGATTGGCTTGCACAATCTCCAGACCCCAATCTTATCGAAAATGTATGACATTACCTCAAACAACAGCTACGCAATGATAAAATTTCAAATTTGGAAGAACTTTGGACAAAAACTAAAGAAGAGTGGGGATGCCCTTTCACCAGAGTATTGCTGCAGTCTAGTTCAAGGAATTCCTAAAAGATTGCAGGCTGTCAAATTGCAGAAGTGCTATGCTACTAAATATTCACTAGTTCATTGTGTTCCTGTTGTATTTGTGTTGCATTAATGTCCTAAAGTTATGTTTAAATAACAATTTTCCATTGTGCGGACTTTCTTTTTGCCTCCTCAATTTGAAGTTATTTTTTTAAATTGATGTGAGCACTAGACTATTCCAATTAAAAGTAAGATATAAACAGGTAAAATTATAGAAGAATAAAAGGTCAATCAAATGAAGTATAGTTTGCTTAAACAGTTAAATTAAATTTAGCTTAAATTTGCAGTTTTTGAAAAGATTACAAGTACGGACTTTCTTGTTGCCGCCTATATATATATATATATATATATATATATATATATATTCTCCAATATTTAAGAGAATATACAATTATTTCCACAGCTAGACAATGTTGCAGCTCACAAGAGCTATGGCAGCCAACAAACTGGAAGCCCAAGACTCAAGTTTTGCCCTTGTTTGGGCTCATCAGTTGGACACATCTAAACTCGGATTAAAAACCCGAGCCTCTTGCATGCGAGGTGAGCATTCATTCTACCAACTTAGCAAACCGCTGTACACACAAGAAAGTCTATTAACATAGATCAAGCGAACCGCGGCGAAATTCCAACAGTAGAACCTACTTCATTTCACACATCCCAATCAGCTGTAACCCAAGCCGCTAGTTAAGCTTGTCGTGATGGCATCCTTAGCGAGTATAAAATTCCTACTTGTGAGACATCAGCTTCGGTTATAGCCGATTGTGATGACCTGAGGACCATATGCCTTGTTTGAGATGAAGTAGGTTCATTCCACTGTCGGATTTTCGCCGCAGTTTGCTTGACTTTCTTGTGTGTGTGTCAGTTTGCTCAGTTGGTAGAGTGCTTGCCTCGCATGCAAGAGGCTCGGGTTTAAAATCCCAAGGTTGGATGTGTTTAACTGATGAACCCAAATGAGGGTGAAACTCGAGTCTTGGGCTTCCGGTTTGTTGGCTGTCATAGCTTTTGTGAGCTTCGACGTTGTGTGGCTGTGGAAATATATATATATATATATATATATATATATATATATATATATATGTAGGCCACTATGAGATAATGGGGATCATTAAAGAAGAGCCAGTAGTATAAGAAAAATAAAAGGATAAAATAGGGAAAATAGAAGAGAAATCAGAAAAATAAGGGCAGGAGGTAAAACAGTAAATAGAGAATACAGAAATACATAGATCAAAAAAATAAAATCATGTATGTCCGGCAAAGGCTTTCTTCTCGGGGGGGGGGGTACTATTTCTTAGAACTTTTTATATACTGTCTAAATCATAATATCAAGGATTTGTGAATGCGCACCGCGTCTAGATTTATTTACATCGACTTTTATAAAAATCGCGCTATTTCATTGTGTCGACTATTTATACTATATATTTATTCGTCGGAATGTCCTGAAAGCAATCAGCTTTTGATCAATGCGGTAGAAAAACTCTCATATCAGAAAATTGCTTTCATTTGGACACTCCCATTTTTTTATGGGGAGCTGGTTTCCAACCCAACATCTTGGGGAAATAAAACCAAAACAAACTTGACTGCGGAATTGATGTTTGACCTAATTCACTTTTTAGTGAAGTCATCTTGCTTTTATTTTTACGCTTTCGCCTCAAGGATTCAATTTCGAGCCTATCTTCCTCCCTCAAACTTTTTTTTTTTTTGGTTTTTCAAACATCCAGCCATCGCCGGACCGTTCATATTGCATCACGTTTTTTTTTTTTTTTTTTTTTTTTTTAGTTTTCCCGATTTTTCTTTTTTTTTCTTCTTCTTTTTTAGTTTTAACATTGTTATTTTTTATAATATTTAAACAAGGTTGTATAGAACGAAACTTAACTCATAGCATATGCTGGTCGATCCAATAGGGAATTGTTAGGATTTAATGGAAATCTTTATTTTTTTTTTACGTTTTGTATTGCAAATGCTCATTACTCAGATGTTAATTCTTTTTTCTTTTTCTTTTTCTTTTTTTAGTGTTGCCTAAGGCTCTTCAGGCGGCCCTCCATGGACTGCTAAAGAGCCATGACTTCGTTAGCGGAGTCAACACCACCATTCAGGCTGGAGGCTGCAATGCTTCACGTGCGGGTTTCATCGGAGCCTGCATGGCTGCTCAGGTAAGAAAAACTAATTCAAAAACTGAAACAGCGTTCCTTAATGCATGTACTAATATTTGCACACGTATGTAAACACTAGTGTTGGGACGATTTATCGGAATTGGAAATTGCAAAAATCAGTATGGAATATCAGTATCGGAATATTTTTTTTTTTTTTTTTTTTTATTTTAAACAAAATTTTCAGTTATTTGTAATAATAATAATAAAATAAAAATTTATTGATTTTCAACTACCAGTAAAGCTAAAATATACAGATCACTCTTCCACAAGTTTTTTTACGTTTGAGGAAAATCAGCATATTTAACATGTGTTTTTACGTTAATTGGGTAAAAAAAATAATTTATAGTTAAATATTTAGAGATTTGTATTGAAATCGGGAATTTAGTCTGGAATCGGTAATTATATCAGAATCGGACAAAATATTGAAATCGTCCCATCACTAGTAAACACATATATACACATACACATATGACAACAAGTGCAGGTTCTGCCACATAGAAGTAGAGAACTTGAGCGAACTGACATCCTGCTGTAAGGTTCTGCTGGGAAATGCGATACAATGGGGCCTGTAAATATCTCCACTGGACCATATGTAAACAAGTTAAATATCGAATATCGTTTTCAAGTCTAATGTAAACAAGTTCTTGTTATGCCATCCTCTTAAATAATCAAATTCTACCCAATTTCTATCATTATCGATAATCGCGATGTTGTATTATTTGACATTCATGAACCCTTGTCCTTAAGTGACCTTTGGGCCTTGATAAGCGGTGACGCCCCCCCTCCTCTTAGTAACAAAAATTAAAAAAAAACTTATTTGTTCATTTTTAAACTTATGCAAAATAAAAAGTTGAACATGAAACTTGTCAGCAAGTTCTGGGAGAACTTTTTATCAGAAAGAACAGTTGCAAGAAATCATACCCCATCCATTTTGGCTATGCAATTCCTACAACTATATACCTAGAAAATGCAGATGTTAAACTTGACATAGTTATACGAGGCAAGTAGGAAAAGAAGCAACCTTAATAGAAGTTAGTGTGCCCCAATGATGCTGGTTAAACAGAGCTGAAAGAAAAAAAATGATTACAAAAAAAAAAAAAAAATGTCTTATGTACGAGATAAAAAAAAAAATTGGAATCTTAGGAAGATCATCATTCCAGTAATTATACCAATAACCGGACTCATGAAAAAGAATTTCCAAAACTACCTGGCAAACATACCCGGTGAACCAAGTGCAAGAGAGATTCAAACAATTGCACTTAAAATGACAGTTAGAATCCTAAAACAGTCTCCGTTTGAGAAAGCATGTGACAGGATGCCCCAGCCAGAACAAAATAAAAAAAGTGAAAAATCTTATATATATATATATATATATATATATAAGTGAGAATGTGTATGAGGACACGTCTCAACCTATATACTCAACGATTTTTTCATCTACAAACTTGAAATGTTTGTATATAGAATATTCAGACATGTGGAAAACTTTTTAATCTGTTTTCATACTGAAAAAAGGCTAAGAGGTCGAAATTAAAAATTTGTTACGTGAACGTCATCGGATTTTTATCTATTTGCTGTTTCACGAATGTGCATGCAGGAATAGTTCACATTACAAATTACTTATATTAAGGATAAATAGTTTGAAAACATCTTTAAGATTGTATCATGCTGGTCTAATGGTTATCGTACCTGATTTGCTGTCTTTAGGTTTTGGTTTCGATTTCAGCTTGAGTATTTTTTGTACTTATAAGAAGTGAATGGTTTAAAAATAAAATACAATACTCGCATGCACAAGTTTCAGTTTCTGTGTTAATTAAAATATAATATTTATGCAGATTTTACGACGGGGCGCCTCCTAGTATATCTATAAAAGTGAGAATGTGTGTGTGTGAGGACACTTCTCAACCTATATACTCAACGAATTTTTAATCTACAAACTTGAAATTTGGTATATAGAGTATTCAGACATATGAAAACTTTTTAATCGGTTTTCATCCGAAAAAAAAAAAGGGGGGGGCTGCAAGGGGTCAGAAGAGAAAAATTGGTATTTGGGAGTAATCGGATTTTTATTTGTTTGTCAGCAGTTTCACGGGGTTTGAAAACACTTTCTAAAACGTGTCAAGTTGGTCTAATGGTTATCGTAGTTGACTCACTGTCTTTAGGTTTAGGTTTCGATCTCAGCTCAAGTATTTTTTTACCTTCAAGAAAGGAACTGTTCAGAAAAAACATAATACTTGCATGCATATGTCTCAGTTTCTTTCCGTTTTTTTTTTTTTTAGAGGAATTACCGTTACGTTTAATACGGGCAACGCTAGGTATATCTTCTAGTACGCTATGTATGTATATATATATATATATATATATATATATGTGTGTGTGTGTGATAAATATGTTTCTGAAGAGATAATTGGATTCTAACTTATGAAGATGCGTGTGAGTAAGTACACACACACATTATATATATATATATATATATATATATATATATATATATATAATTTAAAAATAATAAATAAATAAAAAATGTTATATACGTCCAAATTAAAAAGGGCGACTTTCTAAGTAAATAAAAAAATGAGCTCCGAGGCAGAGCCAATATTAACACTATGTATCGCTTGAAAAAAACAACAATAACAAAATATATATATATATATATATATATATATATATATATATATATATATATATTATAAGCTCTATCTCCTATTTGGTTTTATCGAGCTTTTACATCTGGTTGAGATTACTTTATGAATATTAATTCTTTAATATTTATAATTTACTTTAGTTTTGCCATCTTGGATCATTTTGGTAAACTTAACTGTAATTTTATTATTTATAATTATATATATACTAGCAGGTCACCCAGCGTTGCCCGGTCATAAAATACACATAAGTATTATATTTTGATTTCTTTTAAACAGAAATACCATAGGTATTAAATGTAACTTTTAATTCCTTTTAAAAAAGATGAAATAAAACAAATGGGAGAAACTTAGACATGTGTATGTGAGTATTATGATTTTTTCTAAACAGGTCAAAAATTAAAAAAAAAATATTCTGAAAAATTAAAAAAAATATATACTGAAGCTGTGATCGAAACCAAAACCTTAATACACCGAGTCAAGTACGATAACCATAAGCCAGCTTGATCCGATCTTTAAAAAATGTTTTTATGCCCACTTATTCTCAACAAAAGGAATCTGTCATGTGAACGATTCATGATTTTTATCTGTTTGTCAACTGTTTCACGAATGTGCATGCATAAATCATTCACATGACAGATTTCTTATGTTAAGAATAAGGAGGTTTGAAAACACTATAAATACTGTGGCAAGCTGACTTAATGGTTATCGTACTTGAATCACTCTCTTTAGCTTTTGGTTTCGATCCCAGCTCATATATTTTTTTACTTTTTTTTTTAATTTTTTACAAGGTGGTCATCAGTAATCAAGGCCCGGAAGCCACACAGGGATAAGGGTTATTGCATGTACAATACATTAGTGTTGAGATTTAATAAAGTGTCCACTTAAGGGGGTGGTTCATCAGGAATTTGTTAGACTTGAAGACGTCCAGGTTGTAGTCAGGTGGGAAACAGGCAGACGGAACAGAGTTCCACAGGTGTGCAGTTCTAAGAAAGAAGCTTTGTTCATGGAATCTACGTTTTTATTTAGGCACAGATAAAGAGTGGTAAAAATTTTTGACAGTGGTTTCAGCTAGACGGGTGTTTTTCGTAAAAGATTGGTGAGGGGGCGGGGACTAGAGATTGGAGCTCAGATGAGCACTTGCCATGGAAATAACGATAAAGCAAAGGCAGGCTCGCAACGTCTCTTCTGTGGGAGAGAGGTTGGAGGGAAGAGAAAATGGCATCCCCACTAAGCCACAAAGTCTATTTTGTACTCTGTCAAGGCAGGATAGGCTGTTTTTAGCAGCTCCTGCCCAGATATGGCAGCAGTACTTCATCCTTGGACGTACTTGTCTTTTATACAGATAGAGAATTGCATCAGTAGTGAGATATCTTCTGGAACGGTCGAAGGATCCCACCATCTTTCCAGCGACCTTGGCAACAGACTTGATGTATGTGTTCCATTTCAGATCAGGAGTAAAGGTCAAGCCCAGAAGCTTGTCAAAACATGAGCTTCTCCTAGACGAGAGCCATCCATTTCAATTGATGCCAGATGGGGATCAGAGCGTTGATGATGTAAAGATAGGAGTTTGGTTTTAGATGCATTAAAGGTTACCAGCCACATCTTCCCCCAATGAACCACGCGCTCGAGATCAGAGGAGAGAGAATCAGAGAGAACTTTTTCATTTACAGCCTTTGATGTGTTGCTGTAGATGATTGTGTCATCAGCATAGATGTCAATGAATGATTTAAGTATGTGTTTAGGAAGATCATTAATGTAGATCAGGATGGACCCCTGAGGGACTCCAGCATTAATACTGCTGGCCTCTGATTTTTGTTCATCAACCACTACTCTTATGAGCCTATCAGAGACAAATGATTTAATGATTGAGAAAACATTTCCAGTTATACCGCAACTCGAAATCTGTGAAGTAGGCCCTTATGCCATACCTTGTCGAAGGCCTTTGCCTTTGATATGTCAAGAGCAATTGCCCTAGAAAGGAAGCCTTTGTCAAGAGATTCACTAATCCTATGAGATATAACCGTTAGCACATCTGCTGTAGATCTTGCAGAACGGAAACCATATTGCATGTCACTAAGAAGGTTATTTCTGCTGAGGTGGTTGACTATTTCTCTATTTAATATGGATTGTAACTTACTCATGACACACAGGAGACTTATTGGTCTGTACTAAGAGGGAGATGACTTATGACCTGAATTCTTAAATACAGGGCATACTGACGAGGTTTTCCAGGGTGTTGGAAAGCACTTCTCCTTAAGGCAATGATTAAACAGTTTCGTAAGTATGGGAGCAAGTTCAGGTTGAAGTTTTTTGAACACTATAATTGGGATGCCGTCAAGGCCAGTTGCTTTACTGGAATCAAGGTTCTTGATTAGCTTGGCGACCTCACGCACAGATATTTGTATGTTACCTAGCGTGTTCTGTGTTATAGGAGAAAATATGGGGAATTGATGGCCTTGGCCGCATAGAGTAGAATTAGCTGCAAAGTTCTTGGCAAATAGTTTGGCCTTGTCTGATGCTGACGAGATGACCTCTGGTCAATTGATAATGGTTGGGATCGAACGCACATTTCTGTTCAGGATCCTATTTGTTATTTGCCAAAATCAAAAGCTGATCAGCTACTTTGGATTTAACGGACTGAGCATATAGCTCTCTTGCATTTTTTATTACTCTTTTACAGTGGTTACTGGCGTTCCTGAAAGCAGCTCAGTGATTCTATTACATTGGTTGCTATGGAAAAAGTGATTTCTGTGCGCGATGGCAGCAGCACAAACTTACAAGAAATGAACTGTTTAGAAAAAAAAAACATTATACTCGCATGCACATGTCTCAGTTTCTGTATGCATTAAAATATAATATTTCTGTGTATTTTACGACCAGACAATGCCAGGCAGCCTGCTTGTAGATGTGGCACAATACAATATATATATATATATATATATATATATATATATATATATCGACATACAGTCCTGTTTCATTGTATCACAACTCATCAGTGCCACTAGACTAGCACCTCTCCCAAGCCGAGGATTGAACCTAGAACCATCGCGTTGACAGTCTACTGATCGACCCACAGGAGTGGCGCCCGTAAATTATCTCGCCATTTAAACAAACATTTGTCCACCACTTTTACAGTGCTCTAACGTCGCATTTTTCAGCCAATTAAGTAGTGGGTGATATATATATATATATATATATATATATATATATATATATATATATCACCAACGTGATTGTGCCATGCATATATATATATATATATATATATATATACATATATGCATGGCACAATCATGCTGACACACTGGTTCTCATCAGATCACTGAAGTTAAGCAACGTTGAGCCTAGCTAGTACCAGATGGGTGACCATTTGGGAAGGCTAGGTGCTGTATGTACCGTGCCAAGTTGTATAAATTTCCAGGTTGGTATCTGATATAATCGAGAGAGTCTATTATATATATATATATATATATATATATATATAATGAGTGTGAGTGCCTCCTGAGAAATAAAGAGTTTCCATCTCATTAATATAATTGAGTAATGGCAAATAAATAAGGCTGACCATTAAGGTGGGGGATGTTTTTCTTTCACTATTAGGTCATGCCAGTCTGTGAGTCAGCACAGATTAACCCTCATATTTTCTTATTTATTCTTGTTAGCTACTCTTTCATGTTGTGCCGACCCGACAAAGGGAATGGCCCATTGATTTAATGTGAAATGGATTTATACATTCACGAAGAGGGAAGGAAAATATCCCATTTTGGCTCATTGTAATGGGCATTAAAGGTCTTTGTAAGTCACAAGATCACCCGGTATTGCCTGGCTTGTGAAGAAATGTTTTGATGCTTGTAAGGGCAGTACTTTAATAGCCTGCCCACTTAACAAAAGACCAAGAATTACACGAAATATGAGTAAGAGAAATATATGCATGATATTCAAAAAGGTATACATAATTTTCAAGGGAGATAATTTAAATAAAATCTAATAGTTCTAGCTAACTACAAGGAAAGATATATCGACGAGGTATAATAATAGTAAGAACAGTTCCTAGAAGGAAGAGGTAAGGTGATCTCTCTCTCTCTCTCTCTCTCTCTCTCTCTCTCTCTCTCTCTGCAAGACGAATATCTTAATAGATTTTTCAGAGCTTATCAATTTTCAAATGACATTAGAATAGTGGTTGCTTTTGGGACCCAACGGATTATGAGTACGTCTAATATATATAATGATTATTATTATTATTATTATTATTATTATTATTATTATTATTATTATCTAAATATTAATTTACTTGTCCGTACGTCTAGTGTCACAAAAAAACCATCATTATTGTAAACATTAATTAATGAGAAACGAATTACCTCCCTTTATAGTCACTTTTTATCAGTTAAAATCATTAAAATCATTTCCTCCCGTCAAATTAATAAAAAAAAAAAAACATGGATATTCGTTTACCGTTTCAAATTGGCTATTTTATTTTATAATTTAAAAAAAAAAAAAGAAAAAAAAAAGGCATGTTACAGGAGACTATAAGTTTTTTTTATTATAGATTCTTTTTAAAATTTAAAAAAAAATGTGCAAGTGAATTGACATCTGTTCTTTTAGAATTTATATAAAAAAATTATTCAGAAAACAAAACAAAAAAAAACGTGTGTTGTGTTCTGGCCAGGAATAGTTGGGCGAAACGTTGTGAAACAACAATAAAAAAAAAAATGAGGATAATAGTCCGCAATAAATAAATGAATAAATAATACTCATCTACATTAAAAATACCAATTAATTATCCCCGAGTGGCTTCCGGGTCTTAATAAGTGGTGACCTCCATGTAAAAAAAAAAAAAAATTAAATATTAAAAATGTTTTGTTATCAAATTTCCTTCTTTTTTTTTTTTTTCAATTTTTCTTTCACAAAACTGGGGGGTGGTAATTTTTTCTTTCACAAAACTTTTTTTTTTCATTTTGTTCTTTCACAAAACTTTTTTTTTTCATTTTGTTCTTTCACAAAACTTTTTTTTTTCATTTTGTTCTTTCACAAAACTTTTTTTTTTTTCATTTTGTTCTTTCACAAAACTTTTTTTTTTCATTTTGTTCTTTCACAAAACTTTTTTTTTTTTCATTTTGTTCTTTCACAAAACTTTTTTTTTCATTTTGTTCTTTCACAAAACTTTTTTTTTTTTCATTTTGTTCTTTCACAAACCTTTTTTTTTTCATTTTGTTCTTTCACAAACCTTTTTTTTTTCATTTTGTTCTTTCACAAAACTTTTTTTTTTTTTTCATTTTGTTCTTTCACAAACCTTTTTTTTTTTCATTTTGTTCTTTCACAAAACTTTTCTTTTTTTTTCATTTTGTTCTTTCACAAAACTTTTTTTTTCATTTTGTTCTTTCACAAAACTTTTTTTTTCATTTTGTTCTTTCACAAACCTTTTTTTTTTCATTTTGTTCTTTCACAAAACTTTTTTTTTTTTTTCATTTTGTTCTTTCACAAACCTTTTTTTTTTTCATTTTGTTCTTTCACAAAACTTTTTTTTTTTTCATTTTGTTCTTTCACAAAACTTTTTTTTTCATTTTGTTCTTTCACAAAACTTTTTTTTTTTCATTTTGTTCTTTCACAAACCTTTTTTTTTTCATTTTGTTCTTTCACAAACCTTTTTTTTTTCATTTTGTTCTTTCACAAAACTTTTTTTTTTTTTTTCATTTTGTTCTTTCACAAAACTTTTTTTTTTTCATTTTGTTCTTTCACAAAACTTTTTTTTTCATTTTGTTCTTTCACAAACCTTTTTTTTTTTCATTTTGTTCTTTCACAAAACTTTTTTTTTTCATTTTGTTCTTTCACAAAACTTTTTTTTTTCATTTTGTTCTTTCACAAAACTTTTCTTTTTTTTTCATTTTGTTCTTTCACAAAACTTTTTTTTTCATTTTGTTCTTTCACAAAACTTTTTTTTTTTTCATTTTGTTCTTTCACAAAACTTTTTTTTTTTCATTTTGTTCTTTCACAAAACTTTTTTTTTTCATTTTGTTCTTTCACAAAACTTTTTTTTTTCATTTTGTTCTTTCACAAAACTTTTTTTTTCATTTTGTTCTTTCACAAAACTTTTTTTTTTTTCATTTTGTTCTTTCACAAAACTTTTTTTTTTCATTTTGTTCTTTCACAAAACTTCTTTTTTTTTCATTTTGTTCTTTCACAAAACTTTTTTTTTCTTTTCATTTTGTTCTTTCACAAAACTTTTTTTTTCATTTTGTTCTTTCACAAAACTTTTTTTTTTTTCATTTTGTTCTTTCACAAAACTTTTTTTTTTTTCATTTTGTTCTTTCACAAAACTTTTTTTTTTCATTTTGTTCTTTCACAAAACTTTTTTTTTTCATTTTGTTCTTTCACAAAACTTTTTTTTTTCATTTTGTTCTTTCACAAAACTTTTTTTTTTTTCATTTTGTTCTTTCACAAAACTTTTTTTTTTTTTCATTTTGTTCTTTCACAAAACTTTTTTTTTTTTCATTTTGTTCTTTCACAAAACTTTTTTTTTCATTTTGTTCTTTCACAAAACTTTTTTTTTTTTTCATTTTGTTCTTTCACAAAACTTTTTTTTTTTTTCATTTTGTTCTTTCACAAAACTTTTTTTTTCATTTTGTTCTTTCACAAAACTTTTTTTTTCATTTTGTTCTTTCACAAAACTTTTTTTTTCATTTTGTTCTTTCACAAAACTTTTTTTTTTCATTTTGTTCTTTCACAAAACTTTTTTTTTTCATTTTGTTCTTTCACAAAACTTTTTTTTTTTTTCATTTTGTTCTTTCAAAAAACTTTTTTTTTTTTCATTTTGTTCTTTCACAAAACTTTTTTTTTTTCATTTTGTTCTTTCACAAAACTTTTTTTTTCATTTTGTTCTTTCACAAAACTTTTTTTTTCATTTTGTTCTTTCACAAAACTTTTTTTTTTTTTTCATTTTGTTCTTTCACAAACCTTTTTTTTTTTCATTTTGTTCTTTCACAAACCTTTTTTTTTTCATTTTGTTCTTTCACAAAACTTTTTTTTTTTTATTTTGTTCTTTCACAAAACTTTTTTTTTTCATTTTGTTCTTTCACAAACCTTTTTTTTTCATTTTGTTCTTTCACAAAACTTTTTTTTTTTCATTTTGTTCTTTCACAAACCTTTTTTTTTTCATTTTGTTCTTTCACAAACCTTTTTTTTTTCATTTTGTTCTTTCACAAAACTTTTTTTTTTTTTCATTTTGTTCTTTCACAAAACTTTTTTTTTCATTTTGTTCTTTCACAAACCTTTTTTTTTTCATTTTGTTCTTTCACAAAACTTTTTTTTTCATTTTGTTCTTTCACAAAACTTTTTTTTTTCATTTTGTTCTTTCACAAAACTTTTCTTTTTTTTTCATTTTGTTCTTTCACAAAACTTTTTTTTCATTTTGTTCTTTCACAAAACTTTTTTTTTTTTCATTTTGTTCTTTCACAAAACTTTTTTTTTTTTTCATTTTGTTCTTTCACAAAACTTTTTTTTTTTCATTTTGTTCTTTCACAAAACTTTTTTTTTTCATTTTGTTCTTTCACAAAACTTTTTTTTTTCATTTTGTTCTTTCACAAAACTTTTTTTTTCATTTTGTTCTTTCACAAAACTTTTTTTTTTTTTCATTTTGTTCTTTCACAAAACTTATTTTTTTCATTTTGTTCTTTCACAAAACTTTTTTTTTTTTCATTTTGTTCTTTCACAAACCTTTTTTTTTTTTCATTTTGTTCTTTCACAAAACTTTTTTTTTTCATTTTGTTCTTTCACAAAACTTTTTTTTTTCATTTTGTTCTTTCACAAAACTTTTTTTTTTTTTCATTTTGTTCTTTCACAAAACTTTTTTTTTTCATTTTGTTCTTTCACAAAACTTTTTTTTTTCATTTTGTTCTTTCACAAAACTTTTTTTTTTCATTTTGTTCTTTCACAAAACTTTTTTTTTTTTCATTTTGTTCTTTCACAAAACTTTTTTTTTTTTTTCATTTTGTTCTTTCACAAAACTTTTTTTTTTTTCATTTTGTTCTTTCACAAAACTTTTTTTTTCATTTTGTTCTTTCACAAAACTTTTTTTTTCATTTTGTTCTTTCACAAAACTTTTTTTTTTCATTTTGTTCTTTCACAAAACTTTTTTTTTTCATTTTGTTCTTTCACAAAACTTTTTTTTTTCATTTTGTTCTTTCACAAAACTTTTTTTTTTTTTCATTTTGTTCTTTCAAAAAACTTTTTTTTTTTTCATTTTGTTCTTTCACAAAACTTTTTTTTTTCATTTTGTTCTTTCACAAAACTTTTTTTTTCATTTTGTTCTTTCACAAAACTTTTTTTTTCATTTTGTTCTTTCACAAAACTTTTTTTTTTTTCATTTTGTTCTTTCACAAACCTTTTTTTTTTTCATTTTGTTCTTTCACAAACCTTTTTTTTTCATTTTGTTCTTTCACAAACCTTTTTTTTTTCATTTTGTTCTTTCACAAAACTTTTTTTTTTTCATTTTGTTCTTTCACAAAACTTTTTTTTTTTCATTTTGTTCTTTCACAAAACTTTTTTTTTTTCATTTTGTTCTTTCACAAACCTTTTTTTTTTCATTTTGTTCTTTCACAAAACTTTTTTTTTTTTTCATTTTGTTCTTTCACAAACCTTTTTTTTTTCATTTTGTTCTTTCACAAACCTTTTTTTTTTCATTTTGTTCTTTCACAAAACTTTTTTTTTTTTTCATTTTGTTCTTTCACAAACCTTTTTTTTTTTCATTTTGTTCTTTCACAAACCTTTTTTTTTTTCATTTTGTTCTTTCACAAAACTTTTTTTTTCATTTTGTTCTTTCACAAACCTTTTTTTTTTTCATTTTGTTCTTTCACAAAACTTTTTTTTTTCATTTTGTTCTTTCACAAACCTTTTTTTTTTTTCATTTTGTTCTTTCACAAACCTTTTTTTTTTTCATTTTGTTCTTTCACAAAACTTTTTTTTTTTCATTTTGTTCTTTCACAAAACTTTTTTTTTTCATTTTGTTCTTTCACAAAACTTTTTTTTCATTTTGTTCTTTCACAAACCTTTTTTTTTCATTTTGTTCTTTCACAAAACTTTTTTTTTTCATTTTGTTCTTTCACAAACCTTTTTTTTTTCATTTTGTTCTTTCACAAAACTTTTTTTTTTTTCATTTTGTTCTTTCACAAACCTTTTTTTTTCATTTTGTTCTTTCACAAACCTTTTTTTTTTTCATTTTGTTCTTTCACAAAACTTTTTTTTTTTTTTCATTTTGTTCTTTCACAAACCTTTTTTTTTTTTCATTTTGTTCTTTCACAAACCTTTTTTTTTTTCATTTTGTTCTTTCACAAAACTTTTTTTTTCATTTTGTTCTTTCACAAACCTTTTTTTTTTTCATTTTGTTCTTTCACAAAACTTTTTTTTTTCATTTTGTTCTTTCACAAAACTTTTTTTTTTCATTTTGTTCTTTCACAAAACTTTCTTTTTTCATTTTGTTCTTTCACAAAACTTTTTTTTTTCATTTTTTCTTTCACAAAACTTTTTTTTTTTTCATTTTTACTTTCACAAAACTTTTTTTTTTTTCATTTTTTCTTTCACAAAACTTGTTTTTTTCATTTTGTTCTTTCACAAACTGTTTTTTTTTTTTTTTGTTTCTTTTTTCGGTAGTCATTGCTGCCTGTTGACTCTTCTATAGTACCAATGTTTCATTGTATTTAATTTTATATACAAACCTTTATATACGATCCATAAATATGATCCATAGATATGATCCATAAATATCCTTCTTGTTCTTCCTTCGTTAAAACAAATTTTATAAAGATGTTTTCTTCATTTAAATAAATGCGGACTATTATCCTCATCTTTTAATTGTTGTTTCATTACGTTTCGGCCAATTTTACCTCTGGCATTCGTTGGGTGTTTACCGCGACGAGATAGGAACTCTGAATCTCCTAACTGCACCTCCAGCAATTACTGCCTTCCATAGTTGTTGTCGTCTCACCACGTTTTGGCTAACTAAGCCTCTGGCCGGCTTTGGGTAGGATTGAAACCACTTTCTTCAAACAATGCTCACCTGGAACCGTAGAGATTCAACGTGTCTATCCACTGCGCTATGGGCCCTAAAATGTCGTGAGACAACAACAACTATGGAAGGCAGTGATTGCTAAGGATGCAGTTAGGAGATTCAGAATTCCTATCCCGTCACGGTAACATCTGACGAAGGCCAGAGGAATAGTTGGCCGAAACGTCGTGAAACAACAACTAAAAAGATGAGCATAATAATCCGCAGTAAATGGATGAATAAATAAACTCATCTCAATAAAAAATTCCAATTAATTAAATGATGTGTTGAATTTTTTAAATTTTTTAAATCAATTCTTTTTAACTTTGAAAGGTTAAAAAAGAATTTGTTTAAAAAAATTGTTTTAAATCCGTTATTCGTTTTATTTTATTTTTTTAGATTAGGTCCACCTCCACAATTTTCTTTTATATGACAACTTTTATAGGTTTTCGACTATGCTGACTACGAAAATTGCATTAAAATTTTGCAGAAATAATTAGTTATCAAGATATAAAAAGTTGTATTATGCATTGTATTTTTTGGCGGCCATCTTTTTTACGCGCGTGCAATGTCCAGTCATAGATGAGTAGATTTGCTTATGGCGCACACGTGTAAAAAATGGCCGCGAAAGAATACAATGCATAATACAACTTTTTATATCTCGATACCTACTTATTTCTGCAAAATTTCAATGCGATTTTCGTATTCAGCATAGTCGAAAACCTATAAAAGTCGTCATTTAAAGGAAAATTGTTGAGGTGGACCTAATCTGAAAATTTACCTTCGTTTTATTTTATTTTTTATTCATTTTATTTCTGTGTTTCCAAAAAATTTCAACTACCGTGGTATTTTCACAGGTTCTGCTAGTCATTAATATTTATATATTCACTTAATTATTATATCAACGAATGAATCTATTTTGCCCTTAACTTATCAGAAGCAATAGCAACTATCAATCCACCAAAAGGAAATAAAATGCGTTCGGGCATGATTAAAACATTCGAAAATTGGAAGAGAAGCTGAAATTACCTTATTGGATTGGTAAATTGATTGGTGCTATTTTTTCTGATGAGTTAAGGGCAAAATAGATTCATTGATTGATATAATAATTAATTGAATGATTTTGTGCTATGAAACAGATACGGTCAAGAACTGTAAGTGTCAACTGAATTAAAGGAATAAATTGTAAGATGGTCAACATCATGAAATTTCGAATCTAGATTTTTTATCTTCTCATATGCTCTGTAATTACATTGAGCTTTTTAAATAAGGATTGCTATATATAAAAATGACATAATTGAATAAAGAATATTTCAAAAGAAATATATATATATATATATATATATATATATATAATGTGCAAAGATAAATATGAAAACCTATCGTCGGGGTAAAAGTAAACTTAAGCAACTATATATATATATATATATATATATATATATATATATATATATATATATATATATATATAAAACAGATACTATAAAATAATAATATATATATAAATAAAATAAGATACTATAAAATAATAATATATATATATATATATATATATAAAATAAGATACTATAAAATAATATATATATATATATATATAAAATAAGATACTATAAAATAATAATATATATATAATATATACTATAAAATGATAATATATATAATATCTACTATAAAATTATAATATATATAATATATACTATAAAATAATATATATATAATATCTACTATAAAATAATATATATATATAATATCTACTATAAAATTATAATATATATAATATATACTATAAAATAATATATATATAATATATACTATAAAATAATATATATATAATATATACTATAAAATAATATATATATAATATATACAAAAAAATAATATATATATAATATATACTATAAACTAATATATATATTATATACTATGAACTAATATATATATAATATACGCTATAAAATAATATATATATAATATAAACTATAAAATAATATATATATATATATAATATATACTATAAAATAATATATATATATATAATATATACTATAAAATAATATATAATATATACTATAAACTAATATATATATATAATATATACTATAAAATAATATATATATAATATATACTATAAAATAATATATAATATATACTATAAAATAATATATACAATATACTATAAAATAATATATATTTACTATAAAATAATATATATTTACTATAAAATAATATATATATATAATATACTATAAAATATATATATAATATATACTATAAAATAATATATATATATAATATATACTATAAAATAATATATATATATAATATATACTATAAAATGATTATATATATAATATATACTATAAAATGATTATATATATATATAATATATACCATAAAATGATTATATAAATAATATATATATAATATATATACTATAAAATGATTATATATATAATATATATATATATACTATAAAATGATTATATATATAATATATATATATATACTATAAAATGATTATATATATAATATATATATATACTATAAAATGATTATATATATAATATATATATATACTATAAAATGATTATATAAATAATATATATATAATATATACTATAAAATGATTATATATATAATATATATATAATATATACTATAAAATGATTATATATATAATATATATATAATATATACTATAAAATGATTATATATATAATATATATATAATATATACTATAAAATGATTATATATTTAATATATATATATACTATAAAATGATTATATATATAATATATATATACTATAAAATGATTATATATATAATATATATATACTATAAAATGATTATATATATAATATATATATATATAATATATATATATATATACTATAAAATGATTATATATATATATATATATATAATATATATATATATACTATAAAATGATTATATATATAATATATATATAATATATACCATAAAATGATTATATATATAATATATATATACTATAAAATGATTATATATATAATATATACTATAAAATGATTATATATATAATATATACTATAAAATAATATATATATATATAATAAGATACTGTCAAGAATTAAAGGAATAAATTGCAAGATGGTCAACATCACGAAATTTGCAATATAGACTTTTGTCACTGATTTATTATATATTAAGGTTACACGTTTTTGAATGCATCAACTCCCACTGATGAGACCAGTTGAACATATCCTTATTTTATATTTATTTTGGTGGAAACGATTCGTTTGGGAATAAATAATAAAGAAAATAATTTTAAGATATATGCTTTGCACACGGACTGTTTCTCTCTTTTATACTGATAAGAATTTTCCCTTTCATTCCTGGACAACGCTAGTATCGCATAACTGTACACTCAGATTGAGTACAAAAAGTTTGACTTGTCTCTTTTCATTCGCGTATAGTTTTTCTTGTTATTATCAAGCACTCATAGATGACAGCACTCCGCCAGAAAAACGAGATACCCATAAAGAATGTAATGTGAAGAAAATTTGGCAGAACAAAATAGTATTAGTATTATAAAGAGAAAAAAAAGACTTTCACTGAAATTTTTTTATTATTTTTTTATCCGATCTTTGTTGCTTTTTTTTTTTTTTTGCTTTTCTTTTGCTCTTTTATTTCCTCGACTTTCTTCACATCTTTTCTGAAGATTTCTGGATTATCTCCCCTTGCCATCTGCTGGTTTCATCTTTCGTTCTTAGGATTGGAAGTTTTTAGTTTCATTCGAATGGGGAGTAGTCGAGAGTGTATGTGATGAACCATTTCAAAATGGTAGCCAAGACGTTTATTTTCTGGCATTGTCTCCTCCAATTTATCCGATTCCAGTCTATTCTTGCACTAATAGCTGTATTGAAACTGAATAAGATTCCTTCTGCAGATTCTTTCTTTAATACAATGTAAGAACATCTTCCATTACAATTCATTATAAAAGCATATATATATATATATATATATATATACTTCATTTAATCACATAAATGAATATACGAAAATAAAATTTTATGTGTAAATGTTCAGTATTTACTTCAACAGTGCTCAATACATAGGTAGAGCTAGGTAGTAAGTTATAAAAATATATATGGCAATTAAGTTACACAGACTATTCCACGTTTCATTCTCGTGAGAATTTGTCAGGCTTATTCTGGCAGGATAAGCCTGACGAATTCTCACGAGAATAAAACGCGGAATATTCTGTGTAGCTTAATTGCCATATATATTTTTATAACGTATGATGCTTGTGTGGTTCCAATGAGAAAAAAAGTGTATATTTAAGAGAGTGAAGCCATCAACAATTGTAGGTTTTTCAGACTTTTATCATTTTTTAAAAATATTTTTAAATATTTTTATAACGCGTTTCAAGCCTTGTTTAACTCGCTTCAGATATTTTTTATATAAACACAATCGGTGCTAGCAGAAATAAAATGTTTTCCAAAAAGAAATTCCATAAAATGTTTACTAAAAAAAAAAAAATTTATTTAAAAATATCTGAAGAGAACTAAACAAGGCTTGAAACGCGTTAAAAAAAAAATATTTAAAAATATTTAAAAATGAAAAAAGTCTGAAAAACCTACAATTGTTGATAGCTACACTGTTCTCTCTCTCTCTCTCTCTCTCTCTCTCTCTCTATATATATATATATATATATATATATATATATATATATATATATATATATATATATATATATATGAGTGTGTGTGTTATCTGAGAACACTTTGAACACTTTTAGAAAAACAAAAGATAAAACTGTTGCATCGTATAAATTTACAATTTCTAGTAACAAAGAAATATAATATTAGATCTTGCCTTTTTTCTGTTGTTCTTGGCCTTCGGGCCGGGATCAAAGTTTTGCAGATGCTGCACTTAAGATAATTTGTACCAGTCATTGGAGAGGAAACCCTATATACTGGGACAATTATTATTTTTGGTCACAACCAGAGTGCCCCCTTTTTACCCTACTTTTAGGTGAGCTGGTTTTCCCCCACATTAAAAAGGGCCTTGTCCTAATTTGCTTTCGTTTTATTTTGTATATATCATTCTTTTGCTTTATATCACCGACTGAATTCGAGTTCGAAAGCAACTGCAAGTTTTTGATCCTTTGGTCTTTATGTCCTTTAATTTCTTGGTTTCGTTGAGTACACTTGTTCTTTCAGCCAACCTCAGAGAAAAAAAGTGACAAGAGGTTAAATTAGTACAAACTGCGACGATCCATCCATCTTCTGTGGAATTGGGCATTCAGCTATTCACGAACAACAATAGAAATACTTCACTATGTTGAGAAATTTGACCAATTATTAATGCTTGAAAATTTGCTTTTTATGCAAGATGCAGTTCCTTCACAAGGGCGAATTTCTGAAGTTATGATTACCATTCCGCAACAGTTGCTTGCAAAATCTGGTCGACTGGAAAAGCTATTAGCGAATGAAGGCACTTGTATTGAATTTTGTTAAATGTTAAGCCATTATGTTGAACAAAGATGGCGGTAGTAAATAAAATCGGCGAAGAATCAATGCAGTCACGATCTCGAGTGTTTAGAATAAAGATGGCGGAATTAGATCGGCAAAGAATCAATGCAGTCACGTTCATCAGTGGTTCAGTCATTCAAGATGGAGGTTGACAGCAAAATGACTTGAATCCAAAATTCAATATTTTTATAATGATTTCGGAGGCTTCTCATTGGTTGATTATCCTAACTGTAGTTATAAATAAGATCGTCCATAGTATTGGGATCATATCTTTATTAGTACTCAAAAGCATTTTAATACCCCCACCTCTTTTTAATATAACGAAAATGTCTTTTCGGACTTAATTTGGTTTGATAGTGTTAAAAAAAAAAAAAAAAAAAATTTTTTTTTTTTTTTTTAAATTTTGCCTTATGTTTTTTTCTCATATTCATTAAATTTTTTTCTCATATTCATTAAATTTTTTCTCCTCAAATTCATTAAATTTTTTTCTCATATTCATTAAAAAAATTTTCTCATATTCATTAAATTTTTTCTCATATTCATTAAATTTTTTTCTCACGTTCTTGTATAAATTATATCACAAAAATAAATTGTATATATTTTTAATTAGGCAGTTATTATCAATCTCTTAGTAGATTAATTGTTCCCATATTGTATTAAATTCTATTCTAGGTATGCTTAGTGAGTGATCATTGTTAAGATTTTTTTTGCCATTTATTTTATAAACACGGTACTTTCGATTATACACAACAGTGAATTTTTACAATGAATATCAACCGTATTATTTTAATTGTTTTGTGACATGGTGTTTTATTTTTTCCCCTATTGCAGTTTGGCCTGGAGAACATCCCAGAGAGCTGGAGAAAGAAGACACTTCTCATTGATGAAATCATGGCCCTCTGCAACAAACTAGTTACTATCCAGGTTTAAAAATGTAAGTGTTAACTGTATATATCATCAACATATTCGGTTTAACGCCTGTTTTGGATGCTGACATGTGGTGGACGGCTTTTAGAAGTTGACTTCCAAACTAACCTATTTCTGACCAGTCTTTATTATCCATCAGGTGCATTTATATCACTTCCTTCATGTTTTCCTTGAACTGAACCTGCTACCTCAACTGTTTTACCTCTACTATACCAAGACCTTTCATGCATTTTTTCAGCATGGCCATACCATAGAAGTCTTTTTTTCTACATACACCTTCCTTTGATGTCATCAGAAACAAACCTCTCTTTAAGACTCACATTACACATCCATTGTATCATTTTTATACTATTTCTCTCTATGCAACGCATGTCCTCAACCTTCATGGTACAGATTTCACTGACATATGTCATCACACTGAACAGATCCCTGATACACTTTCCCCTTGGTCGAAAGTGGTAATGCCCAGCTGGTTAGTAATGATCAAAACTCCCTATATAATCTATATATATAAAAGCGGAAATGTATGTATGTATGTTTGTGTGTCTGCTAAAAACTTTCGTCTGACAGAACAAAAATTCACAAACTCGGGATCATATTGAAGGTCCATCCTTCGCTCGAAAAATTGGCCAAAAATGTTCATTTTTTTCACCCCGAAATCGAGAATTTTCGACAGGGGGGGGGGTCAACAAAAACGGTCCTCTAGTGACGACGACCGGTTCTATGCATGTGTCGGATAACGTCATGACCTGATTTACTTTAAATAGTTGAAAAACTGACTAAATTTCATGTACGTCACGTTAGCTAAGTTGGTTAGTGCGTTGGTTCATTATCTAAACGTTTTGGGTTCGAATCGTGGTGTGAGATGTCTTTCTTTTTTTTTTCTTTTTCGATTTTTTAAATTTAAATAGTGAACCAGTGTTATTTAAGCCATTTTTCACTTCACTTTTTTTTCTTTTTTTTTTTTTACTTTGCTTATCCACCCCCGGCCACACACCCCAAAACACCCGGGTACCCACCGATTTTTTTTATTTTAATATTGAAATAGGCTTATTTAAGCCATTTTTCACATGTTCTTTCGATTTTTACATTTAACATTGTTCGTTTGCCTTACGTTAGTTTTTTTGTGTTTTTTTTCGATGTTTTGACGTTGTTTTCTTCGCTTATAACAAACAAACCCGGTCATTTACCTCATTTGCTGAATAGCTATTGCTCTACGACTTCCGTGCGGGCACCTGTCAATTTGGTTCTTACTTAAATAAATTCAAACATCTTTCAGTAACCCATTCTGGCTGGCCGATTTTATTTTCAAACTTCGCCTCAGGGCTTCGGGTTCGATCCTACCCCCCACTCCGGGTTCTTTTTTATTTAACAGCACACACACACCTCCAAACACCTCCCCCGCTAGTATAATATAAAGCTGAATGTCTGTGTGTGTGTCGGGTCACGAATAGGCTCTTATATGGTTGACTATTTTAAAAAACTGATTGCATATAATGATAGAAGATGTATCGAGACACAGGAATGGGTATGTTTGATCTGGCAGAACGGTGGTTCATTAAAATTGTGGGGTCTGCGTTCGCGCCTGGTCCACAAAGTATGGAAATAAAAAAAATTTAAAAAAACGTTTACAAGTGTTTTTGATATAGATGTACATAAGAATACTTTGATAAGTATGTTTTAACTTAAGTAAGGATGGTATAATAAAATTGTGGGGTGTGCGTTTGCGCCTGGACTCCATAGAATGGAAATAGGCACAGACTTAATAAAGACTTTTCATATCTATCTGCGTAAGTATACTTTAATAATTATGTTTCAGTTTGAAGAAATATGGTATAATAAAATTATGGGTTGTTCGTTCGCACCTGACCTCCATAGAATGGAAATATGTCACAAAGTTTAACAAGGTCTTTTAATATAGAACCACAGAATATTGTGATAAGTGTTTCAGTGTGAACAGGTATGGTATAATAAATTATGGGGTTTATCTTTTTTATTTTTGCTTTCATCATATTTTGCTTTGTTTTTTTCAACCCAAATTTACAACCCTTTCTTTTCATAACGTATCATACTTTCATAAATCAGAGTCCATTTTCTGTAGGCTGTTTTTGAACCCAAGTCAACGACGGGTACTTTTGCTAGTATATATATATATAAGTTTAGTAGTTATATTTAAATTCTGAAAAAAACAACAACATATAGACACATATTCGAATTAAGAATTTATTGTTTGACAAAAGGAATATATAGAAGGGGTTATGTTGATTTTCTTAATCCATGAATTTTCAATAAAGGCTCATATCATCGGAGGAAATGAAATGCGGTTAGCAAAATGTTCAGCTGTGAATAGACAGTAATTTTGCTTTTCAGCACAAATATTGAAAATAGGTTTTTAAGTGGTGAATGATAATTATATGGAATTATAGGAAAAAGGAATTTGATACAACCTGGGTATTCCATTATCGGAAGGAGTACAATGTTCTCCGGGGTTATAAATCCAGGTAGGCAGAATATTGGTCTAGGGGAGAAGGCAGTAGTCCCATATAACAAAAAAGCTTGGTTGCTCCTTATTGATTTTCCGAAAGGTATACAGGGCAGCCGTATTCGTTGGTGCGTTAAGAGTGTAGGATCGCCCTGAAAGTATTACTTCAACTAATGTATATCAGGATCTTTCATCTGATTTCTAATCAGTGTCTTATCTCGATTATATATATATATATATATATATATATATATATATATATATATATATATATATATATATATATATATAATTGTAGGATTTATAGTTAAATTCTGTGAAGTAAAAATATAGAATTTTTAGACAAAAAATTTATTCAGGGCGGTGTTTTCCGTGTTAGAAGCGTTGTTTGAATTTGAATTTTAAATTGAAATACGTCTGAAAGCCGAATTATAACGCAATATTATGAAAATAAACAAGCATTTACTTGTTTAAAATTAATATATTTCGGAGTTATACTCCTTCATCAGAATTTTATATATTTTTTCCTCGCCATGATGTTAAATTGAAGAAAGAAAAACAGTTAATGTCTTCCGGGGAAATGTATTTAGCAAAATAATCATTATGAATGATCATAAATTTTGTTATTTAGCAAATATTTTGAAAATTAGAGTTAAAAATACATTTTGTTGAAGAACATAGATAAGGACATCAATTTAAGGTGATCCAATGTGAGAATTGGATTAATCAAGAAAAGAATATCTATTCAGAGATACACGATTCGAATGGTGTCCCGAGAATAGTGATAAAGACTTGTTTTATATTCCATACTGGTTAATAATTCTAATATCGAAAGCTATGTCAAAAATTATAGAATCATATATATATATATATATATATATATATATATATATATATATATATATATATATATTATGGATTACAATAGAAAAATGCGAGCATGAAAAGTAATATGGTTAAGCTTAAACATGGAAAAGTAAAGGACTAGTTGTTAAAATTGGAAAAGGAAAGGACAAGATATTCAAGTAAAAAAATATAATAAATTTATAACTTAATATATATATATATATATATATATTTATAATGTATGTATATATGTATGTGTATATGTATGTATGTGTGTATATATATATGTATATATATGTATGTGTATATATATATATATATGTGTGTGTATATATATATGTGTGTGTGTATATATATATATCTATATATATATATATATATATATATATTACAATAGAAAAATGTGAGCATGCAACGTAATGTGGTTAAGCTGAAACATAGAAAAGTAAAGGACTAGTTGTTAAAACTGGAAAAGAAAAGGACAAGATATTCTAGTAAAAATATAATAAATTTATAACTTAAAACATTGCAGCATTAAAAATTGATTACATAATGCTATAAATTGAATTTAAAAAATTAAATCTGAATGCTGCAATATTTTAAGTTATAAATTTATTACATTTTTTTTACTAGAATATCTTGTCCTTTTCTTTTCCAGTTTTAACAACTAGTCCTTTACTTTTGCATGCTTAAGCTTAACCATATTACTTTTTATGTTCGCATTTTTCTATTGTAATCCATAATTTTTCTAGGCTTCCAATAAATTCACTTGTTCTTTGTTTCATTTCAGTCTTTTATTTTGTTTTTTTTTGCCCCTATAACTACATATATAATAACAATGTATGGCACTCGTCTGCTTTCAATAAAATCCTTCCAATTATCTCCCTTTCGTGCTTTCATTCTGTTTCATTTGTTACTTCTCTTTTCACGACCACAGTGAATTAGTAACAACACTAGTCGCTGAAGCGTGGTTGCTATGGAAACCATTCATAAAAGCGTCGCTCACCTCCTTATATATATTTACGATTTTGAACACCATTAAATTCATCACAATTTTTGTTTTACTGAACGAAAATTGAAAATCTTTTTTTTTTTCACAATATAGCTGGGAAGATGATCTATAAACTGTAATAATTGTTTGGAATTTGGTCTAAAAATGAGTGAACGGTGAAGCTTGAAAACGACTAAAACTGCCACTTAACCATATATTCAAACACGGTAGTGTTTGAATTTTATATATATATATATATATATACATACATACATTTCGGCAGATGAAATTTTAGTTATTATTAACTACAGATTGAAATATTGTCAAATATTTATTGAGCACACTGGATTTTTTATTGTACAAATATACTACTCTTTCGCTCTCTCTCACTCTCTTTCTCATAATATATATAATATATATATATATATATATATATATATATATAGGAAAATAAATGTTTTACCCAATATAATCGTAGATAAACTTCAATTTAATATAAACATTAATATCTATATATTAATGAATTAATCCCAACCAAATAAAAACAGCTCAATACGGACACAATAGACAGTAGAGTTTCTTATAGTAAGGACTTGGAAAATTGTTTTTGGAGTATTCATTCTGTCGAATACAAAATTTAGTTGTAAATTTTAATTTACAGTTTTAAATTCTTTTATTTTCCCCTATGAATTCAAAGTTTTCCCCTATGAATTCAAAATTTATTTTCCCCTATGAATTTAAAATAGAAAGGAAGAAACAAAATGCTCAACGATTCGTCTGTTTTTTTTTTAATTTTAACATGCGTCTAACATATCCGTTGAGTTAAGATATGCTCGTAATAAAAGAAAAGAAGGAATTAAAATGATTAAAATAAGTAGCCGTTAACCAAAACAGAAGCCATTACATTATTAAACGCCCAATTTCTTTTTATTGATTTGAACAGTTCGTTTACTTACGATTCAGATAACAGGGCTTCACATCAGTAAGCGAGTCCTATATGAATAAAATGCTGTCGAGAGGTTGGCACCGAAACTGTGCATATTCTCTTCTGATGACCTGGCATTATCTGGAAACCAAAGTATAATACACTACAATTAAAAAGTCTACAAACTAATTTATGAATGAAATAACTACAATAAGAAGGCGACAGAATTATCGATATTTCTATACTCTACATCAAAAGGAATTACTTCACATTTGTAAACAGCTGTAAAAGATAATTTCAAACCTACACTCTTGAATAAAACCTACGGAACAGACGAATCGTCGAGTATTTTGTTTTATTATCTACTAGCGGGGGAGGGGGGTACCCGGCGTTGCCCGGGTGTTTGTAGGTGTGTGTATGAGGGGGGGGTAATTAATAATCCTGCTTAAATATTATAAAAAAGACGATGTAAAAAAAAAAATCCAAAACGGAAAAAAATGGCATAAATAAACCTGTGTGTGGGGGGGGGGGAAGGGGTAAACTAAAGAATAAGCGAAGTAATAAAAAAAAACGTTTGGTCGGGAGGAGGGATTGAACCCGGAAGCTTTGACGTGGAGGTGGAAACCAATGCCAAGTACTTAACGGTCTCGACCACGAGTGAGAGTAATTGATTAGCGTGTTAAGTTAAAGCTTATAAAGTTAAAAGAGGTTTGATTGACAGGACGACGCTAAATGAGGTCATCGTACGATCGTTATTTTTAGTTTTCACTTCACTCCAGATGATGGTGGGAAAGGGGGAAAGCAGAGCAAAAGCCGAGAAGCCAACGTTTTTCACTATATTTGCGCGAATCTCATAAAAATCGACGTAAATAAATCTATACGCTACGCGCTTTTCTAATTTCTAGATATTATAATATAGGACGTATATACACAGTTTTAAGCGATAGTAACAACCCCGGGAACACGTGCGAAAGAAGCCTTTTGAAGACATACACGAAATGATCACACACATTTTGCCTTTTATATATATATAGACTAGCGGGGGGTACCCGGCGATGCCAGGGTGTCTTGAGGGAAATCAAAACTCCGGGGGGGGGGATTAAATAATAATAAAATATGTTTTGGTAGGTTAGTATGAGAATCGAACCCGTACCCTTGAGTTGGAAATTAATGTGTGAAAAAAAAACCGTGCTACGTTACCCATTGTGCCACACCGACAGACAACATTAAGCAGGTTATTTAACTATAAAAAGAGGCGTGCGCAATAAAAGTTAACTCTGCTGCTTCCATTTGACCTAATTAAGAAGGTCAAATAGAAGTCACACAGCGTTTGGGTTTGTTTACCCAAATTTAACTGCTTCTTCCCCCAACAGATGTTGGGGAGGGGGGAAGCAGCTCCCAATTGTCCAGAACTGTCTGATCAAAGCTGATTTTCCCGGCGCAATGCCGAGAAGGTATTTATTTGCTCCCCCACCGAGCAATTTAGGCACAAGGTCGATTTTTAATGTGAGGAGTGAAGGGGAAATGGGACCAACTCCCCGGGGAGTAGGGGAGCTGGATAGTGACAATTGGTATGAAGGGTTCTCTACATTGACCAAGGTCTTATATGTGGGGTCGCCCCCCACATATGGTCTTTGCTTGCAGTATCTGCAGGAACAGATGGTATTTATTTGCTCCCCCACCGAGCAAATTAGGCACAAGGCCGATTTTTAATGTGAGGAGTGAAGGGAGGGGGAAGGGAAAAAGGGGACCAGCTCCCGAGAGGTGGGAAATGGGAGCTGGTTAAAGGTCAGGCATGTGGGGTTTCCCCCACATCTGGTCTTTGCTAGTCATAGCAGTCCTAGCTTGCAGTATCTGCAGGA